>NW_027478898.1:0-300000 GCF_051014685.1 Ptiloglossa arizonensis
ATTTTTTGCCTTCTCTACCATTTCTTGGCTTCAAACTCCCATATCTCGCGAACGGATTGACCTAACCCAAAAATTCCTATTGCACCTGAAAGTAGAAACTCGCCCGATTACAACGGTATGTGTATTTTTTCCCTAGGCCATTCTGGTTAAGCGTTTGGAGCAGCAGAATTGCGAAAATTTTTTGCCTTCTCAACCATTTCTTGGCTTCAAAGTCCCATATCTCGCGAACGGATTGACCTAACCCAAAAATTCCTATTGCATCTGAAAGTAGAAACTCGCCCGATTACAACGGTATGTGTATTTTTTTCCTAGGCCATTCTGGTTAAGCGTTTGGAGCAGCAGAAGTGCGAAAAATTTGTTGTCTTCTCAACCATTTCTTAGCTTCAAACTCCCATATCTCGCGAACGGATTGACGTAACCCAAAATTTCCTACTGCATCTGAAGTAGAAACTCGCCCGATTACAACGGTATGTGTATTTTTTCCCTAGGCCATTCTGGTTAAGCGTTTGGAGCAGCAGAATTGCGAAAAATTTTTTGCCTTCTCAACCATTTCTTGGCTTCAAAGTCTCATATCTCGCGAACGGATTGACTTATCCCAAAAATTCCTATTGCATCTGAAAGTAGAAACTCGCCCGATTACAACGGTATGTGTATTTTTTCCCTAGGCCATTCTGGTTAAGCGTTTGGAGCAGCAGAATTGCGAAAAATTTTTTGCCTTCTCAACCATTTCTTGGCTTCAAACTCCCATATATCGCGAACGGATTGACCTAACCCAAAATTCCTGTTGCACCTGAAAGTAGAAACTCGCCGATTACAACGGTATGTGTATTTTTTCCCTAGGCATTCTGGTTAAGCGTTTGGAGCAGCAGAATTGCGAAAAATTTTTGCCTTCTCAACCATTTCTTGGCTTCAAACTCCCATATCACGCGAACGGATTGACCTAACCCAAAAGTTCCTGTTGCGTCTGAAAGTAGAAACTCGCCCGATTACAGCGGTATGTGTATTTTTTCCCTAGGCAATTCTGGTTAAGCGTTTGGAGCAGCAGAATTGCGAAAATTTTTTGCCTTCTCAACCATTTCTTGGCTTCAAACTCCCATATCTCGCGAACGGATTGACCTAACCCAAAAATTCCTATTGCATCTGAAAGTAGAAGCTCGCCCGATTACAGCGGTATGTGTATTTTTTCCCTAGGCAATTCTGGTTAAGGGTTTGGAGCAGCAGAATTGCGAAAAATTTTTTGTCTTCTCAACCATTTCTTGGCTTCAAACTCCCATATCTCGCGAACGGATTGACCTAACCCAAAAATTCCTGTTGCATCTGAAAGTAGAAACTCGCCCGATTACAACGGTATGTGTATTTTTTCCATAGGCCATTCTGGTTAAGGGTTTGGAGCAGCAGAATTGCGAAAAATTTTTGTCTTCTCAACCATTTCTTGGTTTCAAACTCCCATATCTCGCGGACGGATTGACCTAACCCAAAAATTCCTATTGCGTCTGAAAGTAGAAACTCGCCCGATTACAACGGTATGTGTATTTTTTCCCTAGGCCATTCTGGTTAAGCGTTTGGAGCAGCAGAATTGCGAAAAATTTTTTGCCTTCTCAACCATTTCTTGGCTTCAAACTCCCATATCACGCGAACGGATTGACCTAACCCAAAAGTTCCTGTTGCGTCTGAAAGTAGAAACTCGCCCGATTACAGCGGTATGTGTATTTTTTCCCTAGGCAATTCTGGTTAAGCGTTTGGAGCAGCAGAATTGCGAAAAATTTTTTGCCTTCTCAACCATTTCTTGGCTTCAAACTCCCATATCTCGCGAACGGATTGACGTAACCCAAAAATTCCTATTGCATCTGAAAGTAGAAACTCGCCCGATTACAACGATATGCGTATTTTTTCCCTAGGCCATTCTGGTTAAGCGTTTGAAGCAGCAGAATAGCGAATAATTTTTTGCCTTCTCAACCATTTCTTGGCTTCAAACTCCCATATCTCGCGAACGGATTGACCTAACCCAAAAATTCCTGTTGCATCTGAAAGAAGAAACTCGCCCGATTACAACGGTATGTGTATTTTTTCCCTAGGCCATTCTGGTCAAGCGTTTGAAGCAGCAGAATAGCGAACAATTTTTTGCCTTCTCAACCATTTCTTGGCTTCAAACTCCCATATCTCGCGAACAGATTGACCTAACCCAAAAATTCCTGTTGCGTCTGAAAGAAGAAACACGCCCGATTACAACGGTATGTGCATTTTTTCCCTAGGCCATTCTGGTCAAGCGTTTGGAGCAGCAGAAGTGCGAAAAATTTGTTGCCTTCTTAACCATTTCTTAGCTTCAAACTCCATATCTCGCGAACGGATTGACCTAACCCAAAAATTCCTATTGCATCTGATAATAGAAACTCGCCCGATTACAACGGTATGTGTATTTTTTCCCTAGGCCATTCTGGTTAAGCGTTTGGAGCAGCAGAATTGCGAAAAATTTTTTGCCTTCTCAACCATTTCTTGGCTTCAAACTCCCATATCTCGCGAACGGATTGACGTAACCCAAAAATTCCTATTGCATCTGAAAGTAGAAACTCGCCCGATTACATCGATATGCGTATTTTTTCCCTAGGCCATTCTGGTTAAGCGTTTGAAGCAGCAGAATAGCGAATAATTTTTTGCCTTCTCAACCATTTCTTGGCTCAAACTCCATATCTCGCGAACGGATTGACCTAACCCAAAAATTCCTGTTGCATCTGAAAGAAGAAACTCGCCCGATTACAACGGTATGTGTATTTTTTCCCTAGGCCATTCTGGTCAAGCGTTTGAAGCAGCAGAATAGCGAACAATTTTTGCCTTCTCAACCATTTCTTGGCTTCAAACTCCCATATATCGCGAACGGATTGACCTAACCCAAAAATTCCTGTTGCGCCTGAAGTAGAAACTCGCCGATTACAACGGTATGTGTATTTTTTCCCTAGGCCATTCTGGTTAAGCGTTTGGAGCAGCAGAATTGCGAAAAATTTTTTGCCTTCTCAACCATTTCTTGGCTTCAAACTCCCATATCACGCGAACGGATTGACCTAACCCAAAAGTTCCTGTTGCGTCTGAAAGTAGAAACTCGCCCGATTACAGCGGTATGTGTATTTTTTCCCTAGGCAATTCTGGTTAAGCGTTTGGAGCAGCAGAATTGCGAAAAATTTTTTGCCTTCTCAACCATTTCTTGGCTTCAAACTCCCATATCTCGCGAACGGATTGACGTAACCCAAAAATTCCTATTGCATCTGAAAGTAGAAAACTCGCCCGATTACAACGATATGCGTATTTTTTCCCTAGGCCATTCTGGTTAAGCGTTTGAAGCAGCAGAATAGCGAATAATTTTTTGCCTTCTCAACCATTTCTTGGCTTCAAACTCCCATATCTCGCGAACGGATTGACCTAACCCAAAATTCCTGTTGCATCTGAAAGAAGAAACACGCCCGATTACAACGGTATGTGTATTTTTTCCCTAGGCCATTCTGGTCAAGCGTTTGAAGCAGCAGAATAGCGAACAATTTTTGCCTTCTCACCATTTCTTGGCTTCAAACTCCCATATCTCGCGAACAGATTGACCTAACCCAAAAATTCCTGTTGCGTCTGAAAGAAGAAACACGCCCGATTACAACGGTATGTGCATTTTTTCCCTAGGCCATTCTGGTCAAGCGTTTGGAGCAGCAGAAGTGCGAAAAATTTGTTGCCTTCTTAACCATTTCTTAGCTTCAAACTCCCATATCTCGCGAACGGATTGACCCTAACCCAAAAATTCCTATTGCATCTGATAATAGAAACTCGCCCGATTACAACGGTATGTGTATTTTTTCCCTAGGCCATTCTGGTTAAGCGTTTGGAGCAGCAGAATTGCGAAAAATTTTTTGCTTTCTCAACCATTTCTTGGCTTCAAACTCTCATATCTCGCGAACGGATTGACCAAACCCAGAAGTTCCTGCTGCGTCTGAAAGTAGAAACTCACCCGATTACAACGATATGCGTATTTTTTCCCTAAGCCATTCTGGTTAAGCGTTTGGAGCAGCAGAATTGCGAAAAATCTTTTGCCTTCTCAACCATTTCTTGGCTTCAAACTCCCATATCTCGCGAACGGATTGACCTAACCCAAAAATTCCTATTGCATCTGAAAGTAGAAGCTCGCCCGATTACAGCGGTATGTGTATTTTTTCCCTAGGCAATTCTGGTTAAGGGTTTGGAGCAGCAGAATTGCGAAAAATTTTTTGCCTTCTCAACCATTTCTTGCTTCAAACTCCCATATCTCGCGAACGGATTGACCTAACCCAAAAATTCCTGTTGCATCTGAAGTAGAAACTCGCCCGATTACAACGGTATGTGTATTTTTTCCATAGGCCATTCTGGTTAAGGGTTTGGAGCAGCAGAATTGCGAAAAATTTTTTGTCTTCTCAACCATTTCTTGGCTTCAAACTCCCATATCTCGCGGACGGATTGACCTAACCCAAAAATTCCTATTGCGTCTGAAAGTAGAAACTCGCCCGATTACAACGGTATGTGTATTTTTTCCCTAGGCCATTCTGGTTAAGCGTTTTGGAGCAGCAGAATTGCGAAAAATTTTTTGCCTTCTCAACCATTTCTTGGCTTCAAACTCCCATATCACGCGAACGGATTGACCTAACCCAAAAGTTCCTGTTGCGTCTGAAAGTAGAAACTCGCCCGATTACAACGGTATGTGTATTTTTTCCATAGGCCATTCTGGTTAAGGGTTTGGAGCAGCAGAATTGCGAAAAATTTTTTGTCTTCTCAACCATTTCTTGGCTTCAAACTCCCATATCTCGCGGACGGATTGACCTAACCCAAAAATTCCTATTGCGTCTGAAAGTAGAAACTCGCCCGATTACAACGGTATGTGTATTTTTCCCTAGGCCATTCTGGTTAAGCGTTTGGAGCAGCAGAATTGCGAAAATTTTTTGCCTTCTCAACCATTTCTTGGCTTCAAACTCCCATATCACGCGAACGGATTGACCTAACCCAAAAGTTCCTGTTGCGTCTGAAAGTAGAAACTCGCCCGATTACAGCGGTATGTGTATTTTTTCCCTAGGCAATTCTGGTTAAGCGTTTGGAGCAGCAGAATTGCGAAAAATTTTTTGCCTTCTCAACCATTTCTTGGCTTCAAACTCCCATATCTCGCGAACGGATTGACGTAACCCAAAAATTCCTATTGCATCTGAAAGTAGAAACTCGCCCGATTACATCGATATGCGTATTTTTTCCCTAGGCCATTCTGGTTAAGCGTTTGAAGCAGCAGAATAGCGAATAATTTTTTGCCTTCTCAACCATTTCTTGGCTTCAAACTCCCATATCTCGCGAACGGATTGACCTAACCCAAAAATTCCTGTTGCATCTGAAAGAAGAAACTCGCCCGATTACAACGGTATGTGTATTTTTTCCCTAGGCCATTCTGGTCAAGCGTTTGAAGCAGCAGAATAGCGAACAATTTTTTGCCTTCTCAACCATTTCTTGGCTTCAAACTCCCATATATCGCGAACGGATTGACCTAACCCAAAAATTCCTGTTGCACCTGAAAGTAGAAACTCGCCGATTACAACGGTATGTGTATTTTTTCCCTAGGCCATTCTGGTTAAGCGTTTGGAGCAGCAGAATTGCGAAAAATTTTTTGCCTTCTCAACCATTTCTTGGCTTCAAACTCCCATATCACGCGAACGGATTGACCTAACCCAAAAGTTCCTGTTGCGTCTGATAGTAGAAACTCGCCCGATTACAGCGGTATGTGTATTTTTTCCCTAGGCAATTCTGGTTAAGCGTTTGGAGCAGCAGAATTGCGAAAAATTTTTTGCCTTCTCAACCATTTCTTGGCTTCAAACTCCCATATCTCGCGAACGGATTGACCTAACCCAAAAATTCCTGTTGCATCTGAAAGAAGAAACTCGCCCGATTACAACGGTATGTGTATTTTTTCCCTAGGCCATTCTGGTCAAGCGTTTGAAGCAGCAGAATAGCGAACAATTTTTTGCCTTCTCAACCATTTCTTGGCTTCAAACTCCCATATCTCGCGAACAGATTGACCTAACCCAAAAATTCCTGTTGCGTCTGAAAGAAGAAACACGCCCGATTACAACGGTATGTGCATTTTTTCCCTAGGCCATTCTGGTCAAGCGTTTGGAGCAGCAGAAGTGCGAAAAATTTGTTGCCTTCTTAACCATTTCTTAGCTTCAAACTCCCATATCTCGCGAACGGATTGACCTAACCCAAAAATTCCTATTGCATCTGATAATAGAAACTCGCCCGATTACAACGGTATGTGTATTTTTTCCCTAGGCCATTCTGGTTAAGCGTTTGGAGCAGCAGAATTGCGAAAAATTTTTTGCTTTCTCAACCATTTCTTGGCTTCAAACTCTCATATCTCGCGAACGGATTGACCAAACCCAGAAGTTCCTGCTGCGTCTGAAAGTAGAAACTCACCCGATTACAACGATATGCGTATTTTTTCCCTAAGCCATTCTGGTTAAGCGTTTGGAGCAGCAGAATTGCGAAAAATCTTTTGCCTTCTCAACCATTTCTTGGCTTCAAACTCCCATATCTCGCGAACGGATTGACCTAACCCAAAAATTCCTATTGCATCTGAAAGTAGAAGCTCGCCCGATTACAGCGGTATGTGTATTTTTTCCCTAGGCAATTCTGGTTAAGGGTTTGGAGCAGCAGAATTGCGAAAAATTTTTTGCCTTCTCAACCATTTCTTGGCTTCAAACTCCCATATCTCGCGAACGGATTGACCTAACCCAAAAATTCCTGTTGCATCTGAAAGTAGAAACTCGCCCGATTACAACGGTATGTGTATTTTTTCCATAGGCCATTCTGGTTAAGGGTTTGGAGCAGCAGAATTGCGAAAAATTTTTTGTCTTCTCAACCATTTCTTGGCTTCAAACTCCCATATCTCGCGGACGGATTGACCTAACCCAAAAATTCCTATTGCGTCTGAAAGTAGAAACTCGCCCGATTACAGCGGTATGTGTATTTTTTCCCTAGGCAATTCTGGTTAAGGGTTTGGAGCAGCAGAATTGCGAAAAATTTTTTGTCTTCTCAACCATTTCTTGGCTTCAAACTCCCATATCTCGCGGACGGATTGACCTAACCCAAAAATTCCTGTTGCGTGTGAAAGTAGAAACTCGCCCGATTACAACGGTACGTGTATTTTTTCCCTAGCCCATTCTGGTTAAGCGTTTGGAACAGCAGAAGTGCGAAAAATTTGTTGCCTTCTTAACCATTTCTTAGCTTCAAACTCCCATATCTCGCGAACGGATTGACCTAACCCAAAAATTCCTATTGCATCTGATAATAGAAACTCGCCCGATTACAACGGTATGTGTATTTTTTCCCTAGGCCATTCTGGTTAAGCGTTTGGAGCAGCAGAATTGCGAAAAATTTTTTGCCTTCTCAACCATTTCTTGGCTTCAAACTCCCATATCTCGCGACCGGATTGACCAAACCCAGAAGTTCCTGCTGCGTCTGAAAGTAGAAACTCACCCGATTACAACGATATGCGTACTTTTTCCCTAAGCCATTCTGGTTAAGCGTTTGGAGCAGCAGAATTGCGAAAAATCTTTCGCCTTCTCAACCATTTCTTGGCTTCAAACTCCCATATCTCGCGAACGGATTGACCTAACCCAAAAATTCCTATTGCATCTGAAAGTAGAAGCTCGCCCGATTACAGCGGTATGTGTATTTTTTCCCTAGGCAATTCTGGTTAAGGGTTTGGAGCAGCAGAATTGCGAAAAATTTTTTGTCTTCTCAACCATTTCTTGTCCTCAAACTCCCAAATCTCGCGAACGGGTTGACCTAACCCAAAAATTCCTATTGCATCTGAAAGTAGAAACTCGCCGATTACAACGGTATGTGTATTTTTTCCCTAGGCCATTCTGGTTAAGCGTTTGGAGCAGCAGAATTGCGAAAAATTTTTGCCTTCTCAACCATTTCTTGGCTTCAAACTCCCATATCACGCGAACGGATTGACCTAACCCAAAAGTTCCTGTTGCGTCTGAAAGTAGAAACTCGCCCGATTACAGCGGTATGTGTATTTTTTCCCTAGGCAATTCTGGTTAAGCGTTTGGAGCAGCAGAATTGCGAAAAATTTTTTGCCTTCTCAACCATTTCTTGGCTTCAAACTCCCATATCTCGCGAACGGATTGACGTAACCCAAAAATTCCTATTGCATCTGAAAGTAGAAACTCGCCCGATTACAACGATATGCGTATTTTTTCCCTAGGCCATTCTGGTTAAGCGTTTGAAGCAGCAGAATAGCGAATAATTTTTTGCCTTCTCAACCATTTCTTGGCTTCAAACTCCCATATCTCGCGAACGGATTGACCTAACCCAAAAATTCCTGTTGCATCTGAAAGAAGAAACTCGCCCGATTACAACGGTATGTGTATTTTTTCCCTAGGCCATTCTGGTCAAGCGTTTGAAGCAGCAGAATAGCGAACAATTTTTTGCCTTCTCAACCATTTCTTGGCTTCAAACTCCCATATCTCGCGAACAGATTGACCTAACCCAAAAATTCCTGTTGCGTCTGAAAGAAGAAACACGCCCGATTACAACGGTATGTGCATTTTTTCCCTAGGCCATTCTGGTCAAGCGTTTGGAGCAGCAGAAGTGCGAAAAATTTGTTGCCTTCTTAACCATTTCTTAGCTTCAAACTCCCATATCTCGCGAACGGATTGACCTAACCCAAAAATTCCTATTGCATCTGATAATAGAAACTCGCCTGATTACAACGGTATGTGTATTTTTTCCCTAGGCCATTCTGGTTAAGCGTTTGGAGCAGCAGAATTGCGAAAAATTTTTTGCTTTCTCAACCATTTCTTGGCTTCAAACTCTCATATCTCGCGAACGGATTGACCAAACCCAGAAGTTCCTGCTGCGTCTGAAAGTAGAAACTCACCCGATTACAACGATATGCGTATTTTTTCCCTAAGCCATTCTGGTTAAGCGTTTGGAGCAGCAGAATTGCGAAAAATTTTTTGCCTTCTCAACCATTTCTTGGCTTCAAACTCCCATATCTCGCGAACGGATTGACCTAACCCAAAAATTCCTATTGCATCTGAAAGTAGAAGCTCGCCCGATTACAGCGGTATGTGTATTTTTTCCCTAGGCAATTCTGGTTAAGGGTTTGGAGCAGCAGAATTGCGAAAAATTTTTTGCCTTCTCAACCATTTCTTGGCTTCAAACTCCCATATCTCGCGAACGGATTGACCTAACCCAAAAATTCCTGTTGCATCTGAAAGTAGAAACTCGCCCGATTACAACGGTATGTGTATTTTTTCCATAGGCCATTCTGGTTAAGGGTTTGGAGCAGCAGACTTGCGAAAAATTTTTTGTCTTCTCAACCATTTCTTGGCTTCAAACTCCCATATCTCGCGGACGGATTGACCTAACCCAAAAATTCCTATTGCGTCTGAAAGTAGAAACTCGCCCGATTACAACGGTATGTGTATTTTTTCCCTAGACCATTCTGGTTAAGCGTTTGGAGCAGCGGAATTGCAAAAATTTTTTGCCTTCTCAACCATTTCTTGGCTCCAAAGTCCCATATCTCGCGAACGGATAGACCTAACCCAAAAATTCCTATTGCATCTGAAAGTAGAAACTCGCCCGATTACAACGGTACGTGTATTTTTCCCTTAGGCCATTCTGGTTAAGCGATTGGAGCAGCAGAAGTGGAAAAATTTATTGTCTTCTCAACCATTTCTTCGCTTCAAACTCCCAT
Source organism: Ptiloglossa arizonensis (assembly GCF_051014685.1). Lineage (NCBI taxonomy): Eukaryota > Metazoa > Arthropoda > Insecta > Hymenoptera > Colletidae > Ptiloglossa > Ptiloglossa arizonensis. The sequence goes on from NW_027478898.1 coordinate 9,755, forward strand.
ATCTCGCGAACGGATTGACCTAACCCAAAAATTCCTATTGCACCTGAAAGTAGAAACTCGCCCGATTACAACGGTATGTGTATTTTTTCCCTAGGCAATTCTGGTTAAGGGTTTGGAGCAGCAGAATTGCGAAAAATTTTTTGTCTTCTCAACCATTTCTTGGCTTCAAACTCCCATATCTCGCGAACGGATTGATCTAACCCAAAAATTCCTGTTGCATCTGAAAGTAGAAACTCGCCCGATTACAACGGTATGTGTATTTTTTCCATAGGCCATTCTGGTTAAGGGTTTGGAGCAGCAGACTTGCGAAAAATTTTTTGTCTTCTCAACCATTTCTTGGCTTCAAACTCCCATATCTCGCGGACGGATTGACCTAACCCAAAAATTCCTATTGCGTCTGAAAGTAGAAACTCGCCCGATTACAACGGTATGTGTATTTTTTCCCTAGGCCATTCTGGTTAAGCGTTTGGAGCAGCGGAATTGCAAAAATTTTTTGCCTTCTCAACCATTTCTTGGCTTCAAACTCCCATATCTCGCGAACGGATTGACCTAACCCAAAAATTCCTATTGCATCTGAAAGTAGAAACTCGCCCGATTACAACGGTATGTGTATTTTTTTCCTAGGCCATTCTGGTTAAGCGTTTGGAGCAGCAGAAGTGCGAAAAATTTGTTGTCTTCTCAACCATTTCTTAGCTTCAAACTCCCATATCTCGGGAACGGATTGACGTAACCCAAAATTTCCTATTGCATCTGAAAGTAGAAACTCGCCCGATTACAACGGTATGTGTATTTTTTCCCTAGGCCATTCTGGTTAAGCGTTTGGAGCAGCTGAATTGCGAAAAATTTTTTGCCTTCTCAACCATTTCTTGGCTTCAAAGTCTCAAATCTCGCGAACGGATTGACTTATCCCAAAAATTCCTATTGCATCTGAAAGTAGAAACTCGCCCGATTACAACGGTGTGTGTATTTTTTCCCTAGGCCATTCTGGTTAAGCGTTTGGAGCAGCAGAATTGCGAAAAATTTTTTGCCTTCTCTACCATTTCTTGGCTTCAAACTCCCATATCTCGCGAACGGATTGACCTAACCCAAAAATTCCTATTGCACCTGAAAGTAGAAACTCGCCCGATTACAACGGTATGTGTATTTTTTCCCTAGGCCATTCTGGTTAAGCGTTTGGAGCAGCAGAATTGCGAAAAATTTTTTGCCTTCTCAACCATTTCTTGGCTTCAAAGTCCCATATCTCGCGAACGGATTGACCTAACCCAAAAATTCCTATTGCATCTGAAAGTAGAAACTCGCCCGATTACAACGGTATGTGTATTTTTTTCCTAGGCCATTCTGGTTAAGCGTTTGGAGCAGCAGAAGTGCGAAAAATTTGTTGTCTTCTCAACCATTTCTTAGCTTCAAACTCCCATATCTCGCGAACGGATTGACGTAACCCAAAATTTCCTACTGCATCTGAAAGTAGAAACTCGCCCGATTACAACGATATGCGTATTTTTTCCCTAGGCCATTCTGGTTAAGCGTTTGGAGCAGCAGAATAGCGAATAATTTTTTGCCTTCTCAACCATTTCTTGGCTTCAAACTCCCATATCTCGCGAACGGATTGACGTAACCCAAAAATTCCTATTGCATCTGAAAGTAGAAACTCGCCCGATTACAACGATATGCGTATTTTTTCCCTAGGCCATTCTGGTTAAGCGTTTGGAGCAGCAGAATTGCGAAAAATTTTTTGCCTTCTCAACCATTTCTTGGCTTCAAACTCCCATATCACGCGAACGGATTGACCTAACCCAAAAGTTCCTGTTGCGTCTGAAAGTAGAAACTCGCCCGATTACAGCGGTATGTGTATTTTTTCCCTAGGCAATTCTGGTTAAGCGTTTGGAGCAGCAGAAGTGCGAATAATTTTTTGCCTTCTCAACCATTTCTTGGCTTCAAACTCCCATATCTCGCGAACGGATTGACCTAACCCAAAAATTCCTATTGCATCTGAAAGTAGAAACTCGCCCGATTACAACGGTATGTGTATTTTTTCCCTAGGCCATTCTGGTTAAGCGTTTGGAGCAGCAGAATTGCAAAAAATTTTTTGCCTTCTCAACCATTTCTTGGCTTCAAACTCCCATATCTCGCGAACGGATTGACCTAACCCAAAAATTCCTGTTGCATCTGAAAGTAGAAACTCGCCCGATTACAACGGTATGTGTATTTTTTCCATAGGCCATTCTGGTTAAGGGTTTGGAGCAACAGAATTGCGAAAAATTTTTTGTCTTCTCAACCATTTCTTGGCTTCAAACTCCCATATCTCGCGGACGGATTGACCTAACCCAAAAATTCCTATTGCGTCTGAAAGTAGAAACTCGCCCGATTACAACGGTATGTGTATTTTTTCCCTAGGCCATTCTGGTTAAGCGTTTGGAGCAGCGGAATTGCAAAAATTTTTTGCCTTCTCAACCATTTCTTGGCTCCAAAGTCCCATATCTCGCGAACGGATAGACCTAACCCAAAAATTCCTATTGCATCTGAAAGTAGAAACTCGCCCGATTACAACGGTACGTGTATTTTTCCCTTAGGCCATTCTGGTTAAGCGATTGGAGCAGCAGAAGTGGAAAAATTTATTGTCTTCTCAACCATTTCTTCGCTTCAAACTCCCAAACCTCGCGAACGGATTGACGTAACCCAAAAATTCCTATTGCATCTGAAAGTAGAAACTCGCCCGATTACAACGGTACGTGTATTTTTTCCCTAGGCCATTCTGGTTATGCGTTTGGAGCAGCAGAAATGCGAAAAAATTTTTGCCTTCTCAACCATTTCTTGTCCTCAAACTCCCAAATCTCGCGAACGGGTTGACCTAACCCAAAAATTTCTATTGCATCTGAAAGTAGAAACTCGCCGATTACAACGGTATGTGTATTTTTTCCCTAGGCCATTCTGGTTAAGCGTTTGGAGCAGCAGAATTGCGAAAAATTTTTTGCCTTCTCAACTATTTCTTGGTTTCAAACTCCCATATCTCGCGAACGGATTGACCTAACCCAAAAATTCCTGTTGCGTCTGAAAGTAGAAACACGCCCGATTACAACGGTATGTGTATTTTTTGCCTAGCCCATTCTGGTTAAGCGTTTGGAGCAGCAGAATTGCGAAAAATTTTTTGCCTTCTCAACCAATTCTTAGCTTCAAACTCCCATATCTCGCGAACGGATTGACCTAACCCAAAAATTCCTATTGCATCTGATAATAGAAACTCGCCCGATTACAACGGTATGTGTATTTTTTCCCTAAGCCATTCTGGTTAAGCGTTTGGAGCAGCAGAATTGCGAAAAATTTTTTGCTTTCTCAACCATTTCTTGGCTTCAAACTCTCATATCTCGCGAACGGATTGACCAAACCCAGAAGTTCCTGCTGCGTCTGAAAGTAGAAACTCACCCGATTACAACGATATGCGTATTTTTTCCCTAAGCCATTCTGGTTAAGCGTTTGGAGCAGCAGAATTGCGAAAAATCTTTTGCCTTCTCAACCATTTCTTGGCTTCAAACTCCCATATCTCGCGAACGGATTGACCTAACCCAAAAATTCCTATTGCATCTGAAAGTAGAAACTCGCCCGATTACAGCGGTATGTGTATTTTTTCCCTAGGCAATTCTGGTTAACGGTTTGGAGCAGCAGAATTGCGAAAAATTTTTTGTCTTCTCAACCATTTCTTGGCTTCAAACTCCCATATCTCGCGGACGGATTGACCTAACCCAAAAATTCCTGTTGCGTGTGAAAGTAGAAACTCGCCCGATTACAACGGTACGTGTATTTTTTCCCTAGCCCATTCTGGTTAAGCGTTTGGAGCAGCAGAATTGCGAAAAATTTTTTGCCTTCTCAACCATTTCTTGGCTTCAAACTCCCATATCTCGCGAACGGATTGACCAAACCCAGAAGTTCCTGCTGCGTCTGAAAGTAGAAACTCACCCGATTACAACGATATGCGTATTTTTTCCCTAAGCCATTCTGGTTAAGCGTTTGGAGCAGCAGAATTGCGAAAAATCTTTCGCCTTCTCAACCATTTCTAGGCTTCAAAGTCCCATATCTCGCGAACGGATTGACCTAACCCAAAAATTCCTGTTGCATCTGAAAGTAGAAACTCGCCCGATTACAACGGTATGTGTATTTTTTCCATAGGCCATTCTGGTTAAGGGTTTGGAGCAACAGAATTGCGAAAAATTTTTTGCCTTCTCAACCATTTCTTGGCTCCAAAGTCCCATATCTCGCGAACGGATAGACCTAACCCAAAAATTCCTATTGCATCTGAAAGTAGAAACTCGCCTGATTACAACGGTACGTGTATTTTTCCCTTAGGCCATTCTGGTTAAGCGATTGGAGCAGCAGAAGTGGAAAAATTTATTGTCTTCTCAACCATTTCTTCGCTTCAAACTCCCAAATCTCGCGAACGGATTGACGTAACCCAAAAATTCCTATTGCATCTGAAAGTAGAAACTCGCCCGATTACAACGGTACGTGTATTTTTTCCCTAGGCCATTCTGGTTATGCGTTTGGAGCAGCAGAAATGCGAAAAAATTTTTGCCTTCTCAACCATTTCTTGTCCTCAAACTCCCAAATCTCGCGAACGGGTTGACCTAACCCAAAAATTTCTATTGCATCTGAAAGTAGAAACTCGCCCGATTACAACGGTATGTGTATTTTTTCCCTAGGCCATTCTGGTTAAGCGTTTGGAGCAGCAGAATTGCGAAAAATTTTTTGCCTTCTCAACCATTTCTTAGCTTCAAACTCCCAAATCTCGCGAACGGATTGACGTAACCCAAAAATTCCTATTGCATCTGAAACTAGAAACTCGCCGATTACAACGGTATGTGTATTTTTTCCCTAGGCCATTCTGGTTAAGCGTTTGAAGCAGCAGAATAGCGAACAATTTTTTGCCTTCTCAACCATTTCTTGGTTTCAAACTCCCATATCTCGCGAACGGATTGACCTAACCCAAAAATTCCTGTTGCGTCTGAAAGTAGAAACACGCCCGATTACAACGGTATGTGTATTTTTTGCCTAGCCCATTCTGGTTAAGCGTTTGGAGCAGCAGAATTGCGAAAAATTGTTTGCCTTCTCAACCATTTCTTAGCTTCAAACTCCCAAATCTCGCGAACGGATTGACGTAACCCAAAAATTCCTATTGTATCTGAAACTAGAAACTCGCCGATTACAACGGTATGTGTATTTTTTCCCTAGGCCATTCTGGTTAAGCGTTTGAAGCAGCAGAATAGCGAACAATTTTTTGCCTTCTCAACCATTTCTTGGTTTCAAACTCCCATATCTCGCGAACGGATTGACCTAACCCAAAAATTCCTGTTGCGTCTGAAAGTAGAAACACTCCCGATTACAACGGTATGTGTATTTTTTGCCTAGCCCATTCTGGTTAAGCGTTTGGAGCAGCAGAATTGCGAAAAATTTTTTGCCTTCTCAACCATTTCTTAGCTTCAAACTCCCAAATCTCGCGAACGGATTGACGTAACCCAAAAATTCCTGTTGCGTCTGAAAGAAGAAACACGCCCGATTACAACGGTATGTGCATTTTTTCCCTAGGCCATTCTGGTCAAGCGTTTGGAGCAGCAGAAGTGCGAAAAATTTGTTGCCTTCTTAACCATTTCTTAGCTTCAAACTCCCATATCTCGCGAACGGATTGACCTAACCCAAAAATTCCTATTGCATCTGATAATAGAAACTCGCCCGATTACAACGGTATGTGTATTTTTTCCCTAGGCCATTCTGGTTAAGAGTTTGGAGCAGCAGAATTGCGAAAAATTGTTTGCTTTCTCAACCATTTCTTGGCTTCAAACTCTCATATCTCGCGAACGGATTGACCAAACCCAGAAGTTCCTGCTGCGTCTGAAAGTAGAAACTCACCCGATTACAACGATATGCGTATTTTTTCCCTAAGCCATTCTGGTTAAGCGTTTGGAGCAGCAGAATTGCGAAAAATCTTTTGCCTTCTCAACCATTTCTTGGCTTCAAACTCCCATATCTCGCGAACGGATTGACCTAACCCAAAAATTCCTATTGCATCTGAAAGTAGAAACTCGCCCGATTACAGCGGTATGTGTATTTTTTCCCTAGGCAATTCTGGTTAAGGGTTTGGAGCAGCAGAATTGCGAAAAATTTTTTGTCTTCTCAACCATTTCTTGGCTTCAAACTCCCATATCTCGCGGACGGATTGACCTAACCCAAAAATTCCTGTTGCGTGTGAAAGTAGAAACTCGCCCGATTACAACGGTACGTGTATTTTTTCCCTAGCCCATTCTGGTTAAGCGTTTGGAACAGCAGAAGTGCGAAAAATTTGTTGCCTTCTTAACCATTTCTTAGCTTCAAACTCCCATATCTCGCGAACGGATTGACCTAACCCAAAAATTCCTATTGCATCTGATAATAGAAACTCGCCCGATTACAACGGTATGTGTATTTTTTCCCTAGGCCATTCTGGTTAAGCGTTTGGAGCAGCAGAATTGCGAAAAATTTTTTGCCTTCTCAACCATTTCTTGGCTTCAAACTCCCATATCTCGCGAACGGATTGACCGAACCCAGAAGTTCCTGCTGCGTCTGAAAGTAGAAACTCACCCGATTACAACGATATGCGTATTTTTTCCCTAAGCCATTCTGGTTAAGCGTTTGGAGCAGCAGAATTGCGAAAAATCTTTCGCCTTCTCAACCATTTCTTGGCTTCAAACTCCCATATCTCGCGAACGGATTGACCTAACCCAAAAATTCCTATTGCATCTGAAAGTAGAAGCTCGCCCGATTACAGCGGTATGTGTATTTTTTCCCTAGGCCATTCTGGTTAAGCGTTTGGAGCAGCGGAATTGCAAAAATTTTTTGTCTTCTCAACCATTTCTTGGCTTCAAACTCCCATATCTCGCGGACGGATTGACCTAACCCAAAAATTCCTGTTGCGTGTGAAAGTAGAAACTCGCCCGATTACAACGGTATGTGTATTTTTTCCCTAGGCCATTCTGGTTAAGCGTTTGGAGCAGCGGAATTGCAAAAATTTTTTGCCTTCTCAACCATTTCTTGGCTCCAAAGTCCCATACCTCGCGAACGGATAGACCTAACCCAAAAATTCCTATTGCATCTGAAAGTAGAAACTCGCCCGATTACAACGGTACGTGTATTTTTCCCTTAGGCCATTCTGGTTAAGCGATTGGAGCAGCAGAAGTGGAAAAATTTATTGTCTTCTCAACCATTTCTTCGCTTCAAACTCCCAAATCTCGCGAACGGATTGACGTAACCCAAAAATTCCTATTGCATCTGAAAGTGGAAACTCGCCCGATTACAACGGTACGTGTATTTTTTCCCTAGGCCATTCTGGTTATGCGTTTGGAGCAGCAGAAATGCGAAAAAATTTTTGCCTTCTCAACCATTTCTTGTCCTCAAACTCCCAAATCTCGCGAACGGGTTGACCTAACCCAAAAATTTCTATTGCATCTGAAAGTAGAAACTCGCCCGATTACAACGGTATGTGTATTTTTTCCCTAGGCCATTCTGGTTAAGCGTTTGGAGCAGCAGAATTGCGAAAAATTTTTTGCCTTCTCAACCATTTCTTAGCTTCAAACTCCCAAATCTCGCGAACGGATTGACGTAACCCAAAAATTCCTATTGCATCTGAAACTAGAAACTCGCCGATTACAACGGTATGTGTATTTTTTCCCTAGGCCATTCTGGTTAAGCGTTTGAAGCAGCAGAATAGCGAACAATTTTTTGCCTTCTCAACCATTTCTTGGTTTCAAACTCCCATATCTCGCGAACGGATTGACCTAACCCAAAAATTCCTGTTGCGTCTGAAAGTAGAAACACGCCCGATTACAACGGTATGTGTATTTTTTGCCTAGCCCATTCTGGTTAAGCGTTTGGAGCAGCAGAATTGCGAAAAATTTTTTGCCTTCTCAACCATTTCTTAGCTTCAAACTCCCAAATCTCGCGAACGGATTGACGTAACCCAAAAATTCCTATTGCATCTGAAACTAGAAACTCGCCGATTACAACGGTATGTGTATTTTTTCCCTAGGCCATTCTAGTTAAGCGTTTGGAGCAGCAGTAGGGCGAACAATTTGTTGTCTTCTTTACCATTTCTTAGCTTCAAACTCCCATATCTCGCGAACGGATTGACCTAACCCAAAAATTCCTGTTGCATCTGAAAGAAGAAACTCGCCCGATTACAACGGTATGTGTATTTTTTCCCTAGGCCATTCTGGTTAAGCGTTTGAAGCAGCAGAATAGCGAACAATTTTTTGCCTTCTCAACCATTTCTTGGCTTCAAACTCCCATATCTCGCGAACGGATTGACCTAACCCAAAAATTCCTGTTGCATCTGAAAGAAGAAATTCGCCCGATTACAACGGTATGTGTATTTTTTCCCTAGGCCATTGTGGTCAAGCGTTTGAAGCAGCAGAATAGCGAACAATTTTTTGCCTTCTCAACCATTTCTTGGATTCAAACTCCCATATCTCGCGAACGGATTGACCTAACCCAAAAATGCCTGTTGCGTCTAAAAGTAGAAACACGCCCGATTACAACGGTATGTGTATTTTTTGCCTAGCCCATTCTGGTTAAGCGTTTGGAGCAGCAGAATTGCGAAAAATTTTTTGCCTTCTCAACCATTTCTTGGCTTCAAACTGCCATATCTAGCGAACGGATGGACCTAACCCAAAAATTCCTTTTGCGTGTGAAAGTAGAAACTCGCCCGACTACAGCGGTATGTATATTTTTTCCCTAGGGTATTCTGGTTAAGCGTTTGGATCAGCAGAATTACCAAAAATTGTATGCCTTCTCAACCATTTCTTGGCTTCAAACTCCCATATCTCGCGAACGGATAGACCTAACCCAAAAATTCCTGTTGCGTGTGAAAGTAGAAACTCGCCCGATTACAACGGTATGTGTATTTTTTCCCTAGCCCATTCTGGTTAAGAGTTTGGAGCAGCAGAATAGCGAAAAATTGTTTGCATTCTCAACCATTTCTTGGCTTCAAACTCCCATATCTCGCGAACGGATTGACCTAACCCAAAAATTCCTGTTGCGTCTGAAAGTAGAAACTCGCCCGATTACAACGGTATGTGTATTTTTTCCCTAGGACATTCTGGTTAAGCGTTTGGAGCAGCAGAAGTGCGAAAAATTTGTTGCCTTCTTTACCATTTCTTAGCTTCAAACTCCCATATCTCGCGAACGGATTGACCTAACCCAAAAATTCTTGTTGCATCTGAAAGAAGAAACTCGCCCGATTACAACGGTATGTGTATTTTTTCCCTAGGCCATTCTGGTTAAGCGTTTGGAGCAGCAGAATAGCGAAAAATTGTTTGCCTTCTCAACCATTTCTTGGCTTCAAACTCCCATACCTCGCGAACGGATTGACCTAACCCAAAAATTCCTGTTGCGCCTGAAAGTAGAATCTCGCCCGATTACAACGGTATGCGTATTTTTTCCCTAGGCAATTCTGGTTAAGCGTTTGGAGCAGCAGAATTGCGAAAAATTTTTTGCCTTCTCAACCATTTCTTGGCTTCAAACTCCCATATCTCGCGAACAGATTGACCTAACCCAAAAATTCCTGTTGCATCTGAAAGTAGAAACTCGCCCGATTACAACGGTATATGTATTTTTTCCCTAGGCCATTCTGGTTAAGCGTTTGGAGCAGCAGAAGTGCGAAAAATTTGTTGTCTCCTCCACCATTTCTTAGCTTCAAACTCCCATATCTCGCGAACGGATTGACCAAACCCAGAAGTTCCTGCTGCGTCTGAAAGTAGAAACTCGACCGATTACAACGATATGCGTATTTTTTCCCTAGGCCATTCTGGTTAAGCGTTTGGAGAAGCAGAATTGCGAAAAATGTTTTACCTTCTCAACCATTTCTTGGCTTCAAACTCCCATATCTCGCGAACGGATTGACATAACCCAAAAATTCCTATTGCATCTGAAAGTAGAAACTCGCCCGATTACAGCGGTATGTGTATTTTTTCCCTAGGCAATTCTGGTTAAGCGTTTGGAGCAGCAGAATTGCGAAAAATTTTTTGCCTTCTCAACCATTTCTTGGATTCAAACTCCCGTATCTCGCGAACGGATTGACCTAACCCAAAAATTCCTGTTGCGCCTGAAAGAAGAAACTCGCCCGATTACAACGGTATGTGTATTTTTTCCCTAGGCAATTCTGGTTAAGCGTTTGGAGCAGCAGAATTGCGAAAAATTTTTTGCCTTCTCAACCATTTCTTGGCTTCAAACTCCCATATCTCGCGAACGGATTGACCTAACCCAAAAATTCTTGTTGCATCTGAAAGAAGAAACTCGCCCGATTACAACGGTATGTGTATTTCTTCCCTAGGCCATTCTGGTTAAGCGTTTGGAGCAGCAGAATAGTGAAAAATTGTTTGCCTTCTCAACCACTTCTTGGCTTCAAACACCCATACTATATCTCGCGAAGGATCGACCTAACCCAAAAATTCCTGTTGCGTCTGAAAGTAGAAACTCGCCCGATTACAACGCTATGTGTATTTTTTCCCTAGGACATTCTGGTTAAGCGTTTGGAGCAGCAGAAGTGCGAAAAATTTGTTGCCTTCTTTACCATTTCTTAGCTTCAAACTCCCATATCTCGCGAACGGATTGACCTAACCCAAAAATTCTTGTTGCATCTGAAAGAAGAAACTCGCCCGATTACAACGGTATGTGTATTTTTTCCCTAGGCCATTCTGGTTAAGCGTTTGGAGCAGCAGAATAGCGAAAAATTGTTTGCCTTCTCAACCATTTCTTGGCTTCAAACTCCCATACCTCGCGAACGGATTGACCTAACCCAAAAATTCCTGTTGCGCCTGAAAGTAGAATCTCGCCCGATTACAACGGTATGCGTATTTTTTCCCTAGGCAATTCTGGTTAAGCGTTTGGAGCAGCAGAATTGCGAAAAATTTTTTGCCTTCTCAACCATTTCTTGGCTTCAAACTCCCATATCTCGCGAACAGATTGACCTAACCCAAAAATTCCTGTTGCATCTGAAAGTAGAAACTCGCCCGATTACAACGGTATATGTATTTTTTCCCTAGGCCATTCTGGTTAAGCGTTTGGAGCAGCAGAAGTGCGAAAAATTTGTTGTCTCCTCCACCATTTCTTAGCTTCAAACTCCCATATCTCGCGAACGGATTGACCAAACCCAGAAGTTCCTGCTGCGTCTGAAAGTAGAAACTCGACCGATTACAACGATATGCGTATTTTTTCCCTAGGCCATTCTGGTTAAGCGTTTGGAGAAGCAGAATTGCGAAAAATGTTTTACCTTCTCAACCATTTCTTGGCTTCAAACTCCCATATCTCGCGAACGGATTGACATAACCCAAAAATTCCTATTGCATCTGAAAGTAGAAACTCGCCCGATTACAGCGGTATGTGTATTTTTTCCCTAGGCAATTCTGGTTAAGCGTTTGGAGCAGCAGAATTGCGAAAAATTTTTTGCCTTCTCAACCATTTCTTGGATTCAAACTCCCGTATCTCGCGAACGGATTGACCTAACCCAAAAATTCCTGTTGCGCCTGAAAGTAGAATCTCGCCCGATTACAACGGTATGTGTATTTTTTCCCTAGGACATTCTGGTTAAGCGTTTGGAGCAGCAGAATTGCGAAAAATTTTTTGTCTTCTTTACCATTTCTTGGCTTCAAACTCCCATATCTCGCGAACGGATTGACCTAACCCAAAAATTCTTGTTGCATCTGAAAGAAGAAACTCGCCCGATTACAACGGTATGTGTATTTCTTCCCTAGGCCATTCTGGTTAAGCGTTTGGAGCAGCAGAATAGTGAAAAATTGTTTGCCTTCTCAACCACTTCTTGGCTTCAAACACCCATACTATATCTCGCGAAGGATCGACCTAACCCAAAAATTCCTGTTGCGTCTGAAAGTAGAAACTCGCCCGATTACAACGCTATGTGTATTTTTTCCCTAGGCCATTCTGGTTAAGCGTTTGGAGCAGCAGAAGTGCGAAAAATTTGTTGTCTCCTCCACCATTTCTTAGCTTCAAACTCCCATATCTCGCGAACGGATTGGCCAAACCCAGAAGTTCCTGCTGCGTCTGAAAGTAGAAACTCGACCGATTACAACGATATGCGTATTTTTTCCCTAGGCCATTCTGGTTAAGCGTTTGGAGAAGCAGAATTGCGAAAAATGTTTTACCTTCTCAACCATTTCTTGGCTTCAAACTCCCATATCTCGCGAACGGATTGACCTAACCCAAAAATTCCTATTGCATCTGAAAGTAGAAACTCGCCCGATTACAGCGGTATGTGTATTTTTTCCCTAGGCAATTCTGGTTAAGCGTTTGGAGCAGCAGAATTGCGAAAAATTTTTTGCCTTCTCAACCATTTCTTGGATTAAAACTCCCGTATCTCGCGAACGGATTGACCTAACCCAAAAATTCCTGTTGCGCCTGAAAGTAGAATCTCGCCCGATTACAACGGTATGTGTATTTTTTCCCTAGGCAATTCTGGTTAAGCGTTTGGAGCAGCAGAATTGCGAAAAATTTTTTGCCTTCTCAACCATTTTTTGGCTTCAAACTCCCATATCTCGCGAACGGATTGACCTAACCCAAAAATTCCTATTGCATCTGAAAGTAGAAGCTCGCCCGATTACAGCGGTATGTGTATTTTTTCCCTAGGCAATTCTGGTTAAGCGTTTGGAGCAGCAGAATTGCGAAAAATTGTTTGCCTTCTCAACCATTTCTTGGCTTCAAACTCCCATATCTCGCGAACGGATTGACCTAACCCAAAAATTCCTGTTGCGCCTGAAAGTAGAATCTCGCCCGATTACAACGGTATGTGTATTTTTTCCCTAGGCAATTCTGGTTAAGGGTTTGGAGCAGCAGAATTGCGAAAAATTTTTTGTCTTCTCAACCATTTCTTGGCTTCAAACTCCCATATCTCGCGAACGGATTGACCTAACCCAAAAATTCCTGTTGCATCTGAAAGTAGAAACTCGCCCGATTACAACGGTATGTGTATTTTTTCCATAGGCCATTCTGGTTAAGGGTTTGGAGCAGCAGAATTGCGAAAAATTTTTTGTCTTCTCAACCATTTCTTGGCTTCAAACTCCCATATCTCGCGGACGGATTGACCTAACCCAAAAATTCCTATTGCGTCTGAAAGTAGAAACTCGCCCGATTACAACGGTATGTGTATTTTTTCCCTAGGCCATTCTGGTTAAGCGTTTGGAGCAGCGGAATTGCAAAAATTTTTTGCCTTCTCAACCATTTCTTGGCTCCAAAGTCCCATATCTCGCGAACGGATAGACCTAACCCAAAAATTCCTATTGCATCTGAAAGTAGAAACTCGCCCGATTACAACGGTACGTGTATTTTTCCCTTAGGCCATTCTGGTTAAGCGATTGGAGCAGCAGAAGTGGAAAAATTTATTGTCTTCTCAACCATTTCTTCGCTTCAAACTCCCATATCTCGCGAACGGATTGACATAACCCAAAAATTCCTATTGCACCTAAAAGTAGAAACTCGCCCGATTACAACGGTATGTGTATTTTTTCCCTAGGCTATTCTGGTTAAGCGTTTGGAGCAGCAGAATTGCGAAAAATTTTTTGCCCTCTCTACCATTTCTTGGCTTCAAACTCCCATATCTCGCGAACGGATTGACCTAACCCAAAAATTCCTATTGCATCTGAAAGTAGAAACTCGCCCGATTACAACGGTGTGTGTATTTTTTCCCTAGGCCATTCTGGTTAAGGGTTTGGAGCAGCAGAATTGCGAAAAATTTTTTGCCTTCTCAACCATTTCTTGGCTTCAAACTCCCATATCTCGCGAACGGATTGACCAAACCCAGAAGTTCCTGCTGCGTCTGAAAGTAGAAACTCACCCGATTACAACGATATGCGTATTTTTTCCCTAAGCCATTCTGGTTAAGCGTTTGGAGCAGCAGAATTGCGAAAAATCTTTCGCCTTCTCAACCATTTCTTGGCTTCAAACTCCCATATCTCGCGAACGGATTGACCTAACCCAAAAATTCCTATTGCATCTGAAAGTAGAAGCTCGCCCGATTACAGCGGTATGTGTATTTTTTCCCTAGGCCATTCTGGTTAAGCGTTTGGAGCAGCGGAATTGCAAAAATTTTTTGTCTTCTCAACCATTTCTTGGCTTCAAACTCCCATATCTCGCGGACGGATTGACCTAACCCAAAAATTCCTGTTGCGTGTGAAAGTAGAAACTCGCCCGATTACAACGGTACGTGTATTTTTTCCCTAGCCCATTCTGGTTAAGGGTTTGGAGCAGCAGAATTGCGAAAAATTTTTTGTCTTCTCAACCATTTCTTGGCTTCAAACTCCCATATCTCGCGGACGGATTGACCTAACCCAAAAATTCCTATTGCGTCTGAAAGTAGAAACTCGCCCGATTACAACGGTACGTGTATTTTTTCTCTAGGCCATTCTGGTTATGCGTTTGGAGCAGCAGAAATGCGAAAAAATTTTTGCCTTCTCAACCATTTCTTGTCCTCAAACTCCCAAATCTCGCGAACGGGTTGACCTAACCCAAAAATTTCTATTGCATCTGAAAGTAGAAACTCGCCCGATTACAACGGTATGTGTATTTTTTCCCTAGGCCATTCTGGTTAAGCGTTTGGAGCAGCAGAATTGCGAAAAATTTTTTGCCTTCTCAACCATTTCTTAGCTTCAAACTCCCAAATCTCGCGAACGGATTGACGTAACCCAAAAATTCCTATTGCATCTGAAACTAGAAACTCGCCGATTACAACGGTATGTGTATTTTTTCCCTAGGCCATTCTGGTTAAGCGTTCGAAGCAGCAGAATAGCGAACAATTTTTTGCCTTCTCAACCATTTCTTGGTTTCAAACTCCCATATCTCGCGAACGGATTGACCTAACCCAAAAATTCCTGTTGCGTCTGAAAGTAGAAACACGCCCGATTACAACGGTATGTGTATTTTTTGCCTAGCCCATTCTGGTTAAGCGTTTGGAGCAGCAGAATTGCGAAAAATTTTTTGCCTTCTCAACCATTTCTTAGCTTCAAACTCCCAAATCTCGCGAACGGATTGACGTAACCCAAAAATTCCTATTGCACCTGAAACTAGAAACTCGCCGATTACAACGGTATGTGTATTTTTTCCCTAGGCCATTCTAGTTAGGCGTTTGGAGCAGCAGTAGGGCGAACAATTTGTTGTCTTCTTTACCATTTCTTAGCTTCAAACTCCCATATCTCGCGAACGGATTGACCTAACCCAAAAATTCCTGTTGCATCTGAAAGAAGAAACTCGCCCGATTACAACGGTATGTGTATTTTTTCCCTAGGCCATTCTGGTTAAGCGTTTGAAGCAGCAGAATAGCGAACAATTTTTTGCCTTCTCAACCATTTCTTGGCTTCAAACTCCCATATCTCGCGAACGGATTGACCTAACCCAAAAATTCCTGTTGCATCTGAAAGAAGAAACTCGCCCGATTACAACGGTATGTGTATTTTTTCCCTAGGCCATTGTGGTCAAGCGTTTGAAGCAGCAGAATAGCGAACAATTTTTTGCCTTCTCAACCATTTCTTGGTTTCAAACTCCCATATCTCGCGAACGGATTGACCTAACCCAAAAATTCCTGTTGCGTCTAAAAGTAGAAACACGCCCGATTACAACGGTATGTGTATTTTTTGCCTAGCCCATTCTGGTTAAGCGTTTGGAGCAGCAGAATTGCGAAAAATTTTTTGCCTTCTCAACCATTTCTTGGCTTCAAACTGCCATATCTAGCGAACGGATGGACCTAACCCAAAAATTCCTTTTGCGTGTGAAAGTAGAAACTCGCCCGACTACAGCGGTATGTATATTTTTTCCCTAGGGTATTCTGGTTAAGCGTTTGGATCAGCAGAATTACCAAAAATTGTATGCCTTCTCAACCATTTCTTGGCTTCAAACTCCCATATCTCGCGAACGGATAGACCTAACCCAAAAATTCCTGTTGCGTGTGAAAGTAGAAACTCGCCCGATTACAACGGTATGTGTATTTTTTCCCTAGCCCATTCTGGTTAAGAGTTTGGAGCAGCAGAATAGCGAAAAATTGTTTGCATTCTCAACCATTTCTTGGCTTCAAACTCCCATATCTCGCGAACGGATTGACCTAACCCAAAAATTCCTGTTGCGTCTGAAAGTAGAAACTCGCCCGATTACAACGGTATGTGTATTTTTTCCCTAGGACATTCTGGTTAAGCGTTTGGAGCAGCAGAAGTGCGAAAAATTTGTTGCCTTCTTTACCATTTCTTAGCTTCAAACTCCCATATCTCGCGAACGGATTGACCTAACCCAAAAATTCTTGTTGCATCTGAAAGAAGAAACTCGCCCGATTACAACGGTATGTGTATTTTTTCCCTAGGCCATTCTGGTTAAGCGTTTGGAGCAGCAGAATAGCGAAAAATTGTTTGCCTTCTCAACCATTTCTTGGCTTCAAACTCCCATACCTCGCGAACGGATTGACCTAACCCAAAAATTCCTGTTGCGCCTGAAAGTAGATTCTCGCCCGATTACAACGGTATGCGTATTTTTTCCCTAGGCAATTCTGGTTAAGCGTTTGGAGCAGCAGAATTGCGAAAAATTTTTTGCCTTCTCAACCATTTCTTGGCTTCAAACTCCCATATCTCGCGAACAGATTGACCTAACCCAAAAATTCCTGTTGCATCTGAAAGTAGAAACTCGCCCGATTACAACGGTATATGTATTTTTTCCCTAGGCCATTCTGGTTAAGCGTTTGGAGCAGCAGAAGTCCGAAAAATTTGTTGTCTCCTCCACCATTTCTTAGCTTCAAACTCCCATATCTCGCGAACGGATTGACCAAACCCAGAAGTTCCTGCTGCGTCTGAAAGTAGAAACTCGACCGATTACAACGATATGCGTATTTTTTCCCTAGGCCATTCTGGTTAAGCGTTTGGAGAAGCAGAATTGCGAAAAATGTTTTACCTTCTCAACCATTTCTTGGCTTCAAACTCCCATATCTCGCGAACGGATTGACATAACCCAAAAATTCCTATTGCATCTGAAAGTAGAAACTCGCCCGATTACAGCGGTATGTGTATTTTTTCCCTAGGCAATTCTGGTTAAGCGTTTGGAGCAGCAGAATTGCGAAAAATTTTTTGCCTTCTCAACCATTTCTTGGATTCAAACTCCCGTATCTCGCGAACGGATTGACCTAACCCAAAAATTCCTGTTGCGCCTGAAAGTAGAATCTCGCCCGATTACAACGGTATGTGTATTTTTTCCCTAGGACATTCTGGTTAAGCGTTTGGAGCAGCAGAAGTGCGAAAAATTTGTTGCCTTCTTCACCATTTCTTAGCTTCAAACTCCCATATCTCGCGAACGGATTGACCTAACCCAAAAATTCTTGTTGCATCTGAAAGAAGAAACTCGCCCGATTACAACGGTATGTGTATTTTTTCCCTAGGCCATTCTGGTTAAGGGTTTGGAGCAGCAGAATTGCGAAAAATTTTTTGTCTTCTCAACCATTTCTTGGCTTCAAACTCCCATATCTCGCGGACGGATTGACCTAACCCAAAAATTCCTATTGCGTCTGAAAGTAGAAACTCGCCCGATTACAACGGTATGTGTATTTTTTCCCTAGGCCATTCTGGTTAAGCGTTTGGAGCAGCGGAATTGCAAAAATTTTTTGCCTTCTCAACCATTTCTTGGCTCCAAAGTCCCATATCTCGCGAACGGATAGACCTAACCCAAAAATTCCTATTGCATCTGAAAGTAGAAACTCGCCCGATTACAACGGTACGTGTATTTTTCCCTTAGGCCATTCTGGTTAAGCGATTGGAGCAGCAGAAGTGGAAAAATTTATTGTCTTCTCAACCATTTCTTCGCTTCAAACTCCCATATCTCGCGAACGGATTGACCTAACCCAAAAATTCCTATTGCACCTGAAAGTAGAAACTCGCCCGATTACAACGGTATGTGTATTTTTTCCCTAGGCTATTCTGGTTAAGCGTTTGGAGCAGCAGAATTGCGAAAAATTTTTTGCCCTCTCTACCATTTCTTGGCTTCAAACTCCCATATCTCGCGAACGGATTGACCTAACCCAAAAATTCCTATTGCATCTGAAAGTAGAAACTCGCCCGATTACAACGGTATGTGTATTTTTTTCCTAGGCCATTCTGGTTAAGCGTTTGGAGCAGCAGAAGTGCGAAAAATTTGTTGTTTTCTCAACCATTTCTTAGCTTCAAACTCCCATATCTCGCGAACGGATTGACGTAACCCAAAATTTCCTATTGCATCTGAAAGTAGAAACTCGCCCGATTACAACGGTATGTGTATTTTTTCCCTAGGCCATTCTGGTTAAGCGTTTGGAGCAGCTGAATTGCGAAAAATTTTCTGCCTTCTCAACCATTTCTTGGCTTCAAAGTCTCATATCTCGCGAACGGATTGACTTATCCCAAAAATTCCTATTGCATCTGAAAGTAGAAACTCGCCCGATTACAACGGTGTGTGTATTTTTTCCCTAGGCCATTCTGGTTAAGCGTTTGGAGCAGCAGAATTGCGAAAAATTTTTTGCCTTCTCTACCATTTCTTGGCTTCAAACTCCCATATCTCGCGAACGGATTGACCTAACCCAAAAATTCCTATTGCACCTGAAAGTAGAAACTCGCCCGATTACAACGGTATGTGTATTTTTTCCCTAGGCCATTCTGGTTATGCGTTTGGAGCAGCAGAATTGCGAAAAATTTTTTGCCTTCTCAACCATTTCTTGGCTTCAAAGTCCCATATCTCGCGAACGGATTGACCTAACCCAAAAATTCCTATTGCATCTGAAAGTAGAAACTCGCCCGATTAGAACGGTATGTGTATTTTTTTCCTAGGCCATTCTGGTTAAGCGTTTGGAGCAGCAGAAGTGCGAAAAATTTGTTGTCTTCTCAACCATTTCTTAGCTTCAAACTCCCATATCTCGCGAACGGATTGACGTAACCCAAAATTTCCTACTGCATCTGAAAGTAGAAACTCGCCCGATTACAACGGTATGTGTATTTTTTCCCTAGGCCATTCTGGTTAAGCGTTTGGAGCAGCAGAATTGCGAAAAATTTTTTGCCTTCTCAACCATTTCTTGGCTTCAAAGTCTCATATCTCGCGAACGGATTGACTTATCCCAAAAATTCCTATTGCATCTGAAAGTAGAAACTCGCCCGATTACAACGGTATGTGTATTTTTTCCCTAGGCCATTCTGGTTAAGCGTTTGGAGCAGCAGAATTGCGAAAAATTTTTTGTCTTCTCAACCATTTCTTGGCTTCAAACTCCCATATCTCGCGGACGGATTGACCTAACCCAAAAATTCCTATTGCGTCTGAAAGTAGAAACTCGCCCGATTACAACGGTATGTGTATTTTTTCCCTAGGCCATTCTGGTTAAGCGTTTGGAGCAGCGGAATTGCAAAAATTTTTTGCCTTCTCAACCATTTCTTGGCTCCAAAGTCCCATATCTCGCGAACGGATAGACCTAACCCAAAAATTCCTATTGCATCTGAAAGTAGAAACTCGCCCGATTACAACGGTACGTGTATTTTTCCCTTAGGCCATTCTGGTTAAGCGATTGGAGCAGCAGAAGTGGAAAAATTTATTGTCTTCTCAACCATTTCTTCGCTTCAAACTCCCATATCTCGCGAACGGATTGACCTAACCCAAAAATTCCTATTGCACCTGAAAGTAGAAACTCGCCCGATTACAACGGTATGTGTATTTTTTCCCTAGGCTATTCTGGTTAAGCGTTTGGAGCAGCAGAATTGCGAAAAATTTTTTGCCCTCTCTACCATTTCTTGGCTTCAAACTCCCATATCTCGCGAACGGATTGACCTAACCCAAAAATTCCTATTGCATCTGAAAGTAGAAACTCGCCCGATTACAACGGTATGTGTATTTTTTTCCTAGGCCATTCTGGTTAAGCGTTTGGAGCAGCAGAAGTGCGAAAAATTTGTTGTTTTCTCAACCATTTCTTAGCTTCAAACTCCCATATCTCGCGAACGGATTGACGTAACCCAAAATTTCCTATTGCATCTGAAAGTAGAAACTCGCCCGATTACAACGGTATGTGTATTTTTTCCCTAGGCCATTCTGGTTAAGCGTTTGGAGCAGCTGAATTGCGAAAAATTTTCTGCCTTCTCAACCATTTCTTGGCTTCAAAGTCTCATATCTCGCGAACGGATTGACTTATCCCAAAAATTCCTATTGCATCTGAAAGTAGAAACTCGCCCGATTACAACGGTGTGTGTATTTTTTCCCTAGGCCATTCTGGTTAAGCGTTTGGAGCAGCAGAATTGCGAAAAATTTTTTGCCTTCTCTACCATTTCTTGGCTTCAAACTCCCATATCTCGCGAACGGATTGACCTAACCCAAAAATTCCTATTGCACCTGAAAGTAGAAACTCGCCCGATTACAACGGTATGTGTATTTTTTCCCTAGGCCATTCTGGTTATGCGTTTGGAGCAGCAGAATTGCGAAAAATTTTTTGCCTTCTCAACCATTTCTTGGCTTCAAAGTCCCATATCTCGCGAACGGATTGACCTAACCCAAAAATTCCTATTGCATCTGAAAGTAGAAACTCGCCCGATTAGAACGGTATGTGTATTTTTTTCCTAGGCCATTCTGGTTAAGCGTTTGGAGCAGCAGAAGTGCGAAAAATTTGTTGTCTTCTCAACCATTTCTTAGCTTCAAACTCCCATATCTCGCGAACGGATTGACGTAACCCAAAATTTCCTACTGCATCTGAAAGTAGAAACTCGCCCGATTACAACGGTATGTGTATTTTTTCCCTAGGCCATTCTGGTTAAGCGTTTGGAGCAGCAGAATTGCGAAAAATTTTTTGCCTTCTCAACCATTTCTTGGCTTCAAAGTCTCATATCTCGCGAACGGATTGACTTATCCCAAAAATTCCTATTGCATCTGAAAGTAGAAACTCGCCCGATTACAACGGTATGTGTATTTTTTCCCTAGGCCATTCTGGTTAAGCGTTTGGAGAAGCAGAATTGCGAAAAATTTTTTGCCTTCTCAACCATTTCTTGGCTTCAAACTCCCATATATCGCGAACGGATTGACCTAACCCAAAAATTCCTGTTGCACCTGAAAGTAGAAACTCGCCGATTACAACGGTATGTGTATTTTTTCCCTAGGCCATTCTGGTTAAGCGTTTGGAGCAGCAGAATTGCGAAAAATTTTTTGCCTTCTCAACCATTTCTTGGCTTCAAACTCCCATATCACGCGAACGGATTGACCTAACCCAAAAGTTCCTGTTGCGTCTGAAAGTAGAAACTCGCCCGATTACAGCGGTATGTGTATTTTTTCCCTAGGCAATTCTGGTTAAGCGTTTGGAGCAGCAGAATTGCGAAAAATTTTTTGCCTTCTCAACCATTTCTTGGCTTCAAACTCCCATATCTCGCGAACGGATTGACGTAACCCAAAAATTCCTATTGCATCTGAAAGTAGAAACTCGCCCGATTACAACGATATGCGTATTTTTTCCCTAGGCCATTCTGGTTAAGCGTTAGAAGCAGCAGAATAGCGAATAATTTTTTGCCTTCTCAACCATTTCTTGGCTTCAAACTCCCATATCTCGCGAACGGATTGACCTAACCCAAAAATTCCTGTTGCATCTGAAAGAAGAAACTCGCCCGATTACAACGGTATGTGTATTTTTTCCCTAGGCCATTCTGGTCAAGCGTTTGAAGCAGCAGAATAGCGAACAATTTTTTGCCTTCTCAACCATTTCTTGGCTTCAAACTCCCATATATCGCGAACGGATTGACCTAACCCAAAAATTCCTGTTGCACCTGAAAGTAGAAACTCGCCGATTACAACGGTATGTGTATTTTTTCCCTAGGCCATTCTGGTTAAGCGTTTGGAGCAGCAGAATTGCGAAAAATTTTTTGTCTTCTCAACCATTTCTTGGCTTCAAACTCCCATATCTCGCGAACGGATTGACCTAACCCAAAAATTCCTGTTGCATCTGAAAGCAGAAACTCGCCCGATTACAACGGTATGTGTATTTTTTCCATAGGCCATTCTGGTTAAGGGTTTGGAGCAACAGAATTGCGAAAAATTTTTTGTCTTCTCAACCATTTCTTGGCTTCAAACTCCCATATCTCGCGGACGGATTGACCTAACCCAAAAATTCCTATTGCGTCTGAAAGTAGAAACTCGCCCGATTACAACGGTATGTGTATTTTTTCCCTAGGCCATTCTGGTTAAGCGTTTGGAGCAGCGGAATTGCAAAAATTTTTTGCCTTCTCAACCATTTCTTGGCTCCAAAATTCCCATATCTCGCGAACGGATTGACCTAACCCAAAAATTCCTATTGCATCTGAAAGTAGAAACTCGCCCGATTACAACGGTACGTGCATTTTTCCCTTAGGCCATTCTGGTTAAGCGATTGGAGCAGCAGAAGTGCGAAAAATTTATTGTCTTCTCAACCATTTCTTGGCTTCAAACTCCCATATCTCGCGAACAGATTGACCTAACCCAAAAATTCCTGTTGCGTCTGAAAGAAGAAACACGCCCGATTACAACGGTATGTGCATTTTTTCCCTAGGCCATTCTGGTCAAGCGTTTGGAGCAGCAGAAGTGCGAAAAATTTGTTGCCTTCTTAACCATTTCTTAGCTTCAAACTCCCATATCTCGCGAACGGATTGACCTAACCCAAAAATTCCTATTGCATCTGATAATAGAAACTCGCCCGATTACAACGGTATGTGTATTTTTTCCCTAGGCCATTCTGGTTAAGCGATTGGAGCAGCAGAAGTGGAAAAATTTATTGTCTTCTCAACCATTTCTTCGCTTCAAACTCCCAAATCTCGCGAACGGATTGACGTAACCCAAAAATTCCTATTGCATCTGAAAGTAGAAACTCGCCCGATTACAACGGTACGTGTATTTTTTCCCTAGGCCATTCTGGTTATGCGTTTGGAGCAGCAGAAATGCGAAAAAATTTTTGCCTTCTCAACCATTTCTTGTCCTCAAACTCCCAAATCTCGCGAACGGGTTGACCTAACCCAAAAATTTCTATTGCATCTGAAAGTAGAAACTCGCCCGATTACAACGGTATGTGTATTTTTTCCCTAGGCCATTCTGGTTAAGCGTTTGGAGCAGCAGAATTGCGAAAAATTTTTTGCCTTCTCAACCATTTCTTAGCTTCAAACTCCCAAATCTCGCGAACGGATTGACGTAACCCAAAAATTCCTATTGCATCTGAAACTAGAAACTCGCCGATTACAACGGTATGTGTATTTTTTCCCTAGGCCATTCTGGTTAAGCGTTTGAAGCAGCAGAATAGCGAACAATTTTTTGCCTTCTCAACCATTTCTTGGTTTCAAACTCCCATATCTCGCGAACGGATTGAACTAACCCAAAGATTCCTGTTGCGTCTGAAAGTAGAAACACGCCCGATTACAACGGTATGTGTATTTTTTGCCTAGCCCATTCTGGTTAAGCGTTTGGAACAGCAGAAGTGCGAAAAATTTGTTGCCTTCTTAACCATTTCTTAGCTTCAAACTCCCATATCTCGCGAACGGATTGACCTAACCCAAAAATTCCTATTGCATCTGATAATAGAAACTCGCCCGATTACAACGGTATGTGTATTTTTTCCCTAGGCCATTCTGGTTAAGCGTTTGGAGCAGCAGAATTGCGAAAAATTTTTTGCCTTCTCAACCATTTCTTGGCTTCAAACTCCCATATCTCGCGAACGGATTGACCAAACCCAGAAGTTCCTGCTGCGTCTGAAAGTAGAAACTCACCCGATTACAACGATATGCGTATTTTTTCCCTAAGCCATTCTGGTTAAGCGTTTGGAGCAGCAGAATTGCGAAAAATCTTTCGCCTTCTCAACCATTTCTTGGCTTCAAACTCCCATATCTCGCGAACGGATTGACCTAACCCAAAAATTCCTATTGCATCTGAAAGTAGAAGCTCGCCCGATTACAGCGGTATGTGTATTTTTTCCCTAGGCAATTCTGGTTAAGGGTTTGGAGCAGCAGAATTGCGAAAAATTTTTTGTCTTCTCAACCATTTCTTGGCTTCAAACTCCCATATCTCGCGAACGGATTGACCTAACCCAAAAATTCCTGTTGCATCTGAAAGCAGAAACTCGCCCGATTACAACGGTATGTGTATTTTTTCCATAGGCCATTCTGGTTAAGGGTTTGGAGCAACAGAATTGCGAAAAATTTTTTGTCTTCTCAACCATTTCTTGGCTTCAAACTCCCATATCTCGCGGACGGATTGACCTAACCCAAAAATTCCTATTGCGTCTGAAAGTAGAAACTCGCCCGATTACAACGGTATGTGTATTTTTTCCCTAGGCCATTCTGGTTAAGCGTTTGGAGCAGCGGAATTGCAAAAATTTTTTGCCTTCTCAACCATTTCTTGGCTCCAAAATTCCCATATCTCGCGAACGGATTGACCTAACCCAAAAATTCCTATTGCATCTGAAAGTAGAAACTCGCCCGATTACAACGGTACGTGCATTTTTCCCTTAGGCCATTCTGGTTAAGCGATTGGAGCAGCAGAAGTGCGAAAAATTTATTGTCTTCTCAACCATTTCTTGGCTTCAAACTCCCATATCTCGCGAACAGATTGACCTAACCCAAAAATTCCTGTTGCGTCTGAAAGAAGAAACACGCCCGATTACAACGGTATGTGCATTTTTTCCCTAGGCCATTCTGGTTAAGCGTTTGGAGCAGCAGAATTGCGAAAAATTTTTTGCCTTCTCAACCATTTCTTAGCTTCAAACTCCCAAATCTCGCGAACGGATTGACGTAACCCAAAAATTCCTATTGCATCTGAAACTAGAAACTCGCCGATTACAACGGTATGTGTATTTTTTCCCTAGGCCATTCTGGTTAAGCGTTTGAAGCAGCAGAATAGCGAACAATTTTTTGCCTTCTCAACCATTTCTTGGTTTCAAATTCCCATATCTCGCGAACGGATTGACCTAACCCAAAAATTCCTGTTGCGTCTGAAAGTAGAAACACGCCCGATTACAACGGTATGTGTATTTTTTGCCTAGCCCATTCTGGTTAAGCGTTTGGAGCAGCAGAATTGCGAAAAATTTTTTGCCTTCTCAACCATTTCTTAGCTTCAAACTCCCAAATCTCGCGAACGGATTGACGTAACCCAAAAATTCCTATTGTATCTGAAACTAGAAACTCGCCGATTACAACGGTATGTGTATTTTTTCCCTAGGCCATTCTGGTTAAGCGTTTGAAGCAGCAGAATAGCGAACAATTTTTTGCCTTCTCAACCATTTCTTGGTTTCAAACTCCCATATCTCGCGAACGGATTGACCTAACCCAAAAATTCCTATTGCATCTGATAATAGAAACTCGCCCGATTACAACGGTATGTGTATTTTTTCCCTAGGCCATTCTGGTTATGCGTTTGGAGCAGCAGAAATGCGAAAAAATTTTTGCCTTCTCAACCATTTCTTGTCCTCAAACTCCCATATCTCGCGAACGGATTGACCTAACCCAAAAATTCCTATTGCATCTGAAAGTAGAAGCTCGCCCGATTACAGCGGTATGTGTATTTTTTCCCTAGGCAATTCTGGTTAAGGGTTTGGAGCAGCAGAATTGCGAAAAATTTTTTGTCTTCTCAACCATTTCTTGGCTTCAAACTCCCATATCTCGCGAACGGATTGACCTAACCCAAAAATTCCTGTTGCATCTGAAAGTAGAAACTCGCCCGATTACAACGGTATGTGTATTTTTTCCATAGGCCATTCTGGTTAAGGGTTTGGAGCAACAGAATTGCGAAAAATTTTTTGTCTTCTCAACCATTTCTTGGCTTCAAACTCCCATATCTCGCGGACGGATTGACCTAACCCAAAAATTCCTATTGCGTCTGAAAGTAGAAACTCGCCCGATTACAACGGTATGTGTATTTTTTCCCTAGGCCATTCTGGTTAAGCGTTTGGAGCAGCGGAATTGCAAAAATTTTTTGCCTTCTCAACCATTTCTTGGCTCCAAAGTCCCATATCTCGCGAACGGATAGACCTAACCCAAAAATTCCTATTGCATCTGAAAGTAGAAACTCGCCCGATTACAACGGTACGTGTATTTTTCCCTTAGGCCATTCTGGTTAAGCGATTGGAGCAGCAGAAGTGGAAAAATTTATTGTCTTCTCAACCATTTCTTCGCTTCAAACTCCCAAATCTCGCGAACGGATTGACGTAACCCAAAAATTCCTATTGCATCTGAAAGTAGAAACTCGCCCGATTACAACGGTACGTGTATTTTTTCCCTAGGCCATTCTGGTTATGCGTTTGGAGCAGCAGAAATGCGAAAAAATTTTTGCCTTCTCAACCATTTCTTGTCCTCAAACTCCCAAATCTCGCGAACGGGTTGACCTAACCCAAAAATTTCTATTGCATCTGAAAGTAGAAACTCGCCCGATTACAACGGTATGTGTATTTTTTCCCTAGGCCATTCTGGTTAAGCGTTTGGAGCAGCAGAATTGCGAAAAATTTTTTGCCTTCTCAACCATTTCTTAGCTTCAAACTCCCAAATCTCGCGAACGGATTGACGTAACCCAAAAATTCCTATTGCATCTGAAACTAGAAACTCGCCGATTACAACGGTATGTGTATTTTTTCCCTAGGCCATTCTGGTTAAGCGTTTGAAGCAGCAGAATAGCGAACAATTTTTTGCCTTCTCAACCATTTCTTGGTTTCAAACTCCCATATCTCGCGAACGGATTGACCTAACCCAAAAATTCCTGTTGCGTCTGAAAGTAGAAACACGCCCGATTACAACGGTATGTGTATTTTTTGCCTAGCCCATTCTGGTTAAGCGTTTGGAGCAGCAGAATTGCGAAAAATTTTTTGCCTTCTCAACCATTTCTTAGCTTCAAACTCCCAAATCTCGCGAACGGATTGACGTAACCCAAAAATTCCTATTGTATCTGAAACTAGAAACTCGCCGATTACAACGGTATGTGTATTTTTTCCCTAGGCCATTCTGGTTAAGCGTTTGAAGCAGCAGAATAGCGAACAATTTTTTGCCTTCTCAACCATTTCTTGGTTTCAAACTCCCATATCTCGCGAACGGATTGACCTAACCCAAAAATTCCTATTGCATCTGATAATAGAAACTCGCCCGATTACAACGGTATGTGTATTTTTTCCCTAGGCCATTCTGGTTATGCGTTTGGAGCAGCAGAAATGCGAAAAAATTTTTGCCTTCTCAACCATTTCTTGTCCTCAAACTCCCATATCTCGCGAACGGATTGACCTAACCCAAAAATTCCTATTGCATCTGAAAGTAGAAGCTCGCCCGATTACAGCGGTATGTGTATTTTTTCCCTAGGCAATTCTGGTTAAGGGTTTGGAGCAGCAGAATTGCGAAAAATTTTTTGTCTTCTCAACCATTTCTTGGCTTCAAACTCCCATATCTCGCGAACGGATTGACCTAACCCAAAAATTCCTGTTGCATCTGAAAGTAGAAACTCGCCCGATTACAACGGTATGTGTATTTTTTCCATAGGCCATTCTGGTTAAGGGTTTGGAGCAACAGAATTGCGAAAAATTTTTTGTCTTCTCAACCATTTCTTGGCTTCAAACTCCCATATCTCGCGGACGGATTGACCTAACCCAAAAATTCCTATTGCGTCTGAAAGTAGAAACTCGCCCGATTACAACGGTATGTGTATTTTTTCCCTAGGCCATTCTGGTTAAGCGTTTGGAGCAGCGGAATTGCAAAAATTTTTTGCCTTCTCAACCATTTCTTGGCTCCAAAGTCCCATATCTCGCGAACGGATAGACCTAACCCAAAAATTCCTATTGCATCTGAAAGTAGAAACTCGCCCGATTACAACGGTACGTGTATTTTTCCCTTAGGCCATTCTGGTTAAGCGATTGGAGCAGCAGAAGTGGAAAAATTTATTGTCTTCTCAACCATTTCTTCGCTTCAAACTCCCAAATCTCGCGAACGGATTGACGTAACCCAAAAATTCCTATTGCATCTGAAAGTAGAAACTCGCCCGATTACAACGGTACGTGTATTTTTTCCCTAGGCCATTCTGGTTATGCGTTTGGAGCAGCAGAAATGCGAAAAAATTTTTGCCTTCTCAACCATTTCTTGTCCTCAAACTCCCAAATCTCGCGAACGGGTTGACCTAACCCAAAAATTTCTATTGCATCTGAAAGTAGAAACTCGCCCGATTACAACGGTATGTGTATTTTTTCCCTAGGCCATTCTGGTTAAGCGTTTGGAGCAGCAGAATTGCGAAAAATTTTTTGCCTTCTCAACCATTTCTTAGCTTCAAACTCCCAAATCTCGCGAACGGATTGACGTAACCCAAAAATTCCTATTGCATCTGAAACTAGAAACTCGCCGATTACAACGGTATGTGTATTTTTTCCCTAGGCCATTCTGGTTAAGCGTTTGAAGCAGCAGAATAGCGAACAATTTTTTGCCTTCTCAACCATTTCTTGGTTTCAAACTCCCATATCTCGCGAACGGATTGACCTAACCCAAAAATTCCTGTTGCGTCTGAAAGTAGAAACACGCCCGATTACAACGGTATGTGTATTTTTTGCCTAGCCCATTCTGGTTAAGCGTTTGGAGCAGCAGAATTGCGAAAAATTTTTTGCCTTCTCAACCATTTCTTAGCTTCAAACTCCCAAATCTCGCGAACGGATTGACGTAACCCAAAAATTCCTATTGTATCTGAAACTAGAAACTCGCCGATTACAACGGTATGTGTATTTTTTCCCTAGGCCATTCTGGTTAAGCGTTTGAAGCAGCAGAATAGCGAACAATTTTTTGCCTTCACAACCATTTCTTGGTTTCAAACTCCCATATCTCGCGAACGGATTGACCTAACCCAAAAATTCCTATTGCATCTGATAATAGAAACTCGCCCGATTACAACGGTATGTGTATTTTTTCCCTAGGCCATTCTGGTTAAGCGTTTGGAGCAGCAGAATTGCGAAAAATTTTTTGCTTTCTCAACCATTTCTTGGCTTCAAACTCTCATATCTCGCGAACGGATTGACCAAACCCAGAAGTTCCTGCTGCGTCTGAAAGTAGAAACTCACCCGATTTCAACGATATGCGTATTTTTTCCCTAAGCCATTCTGGTTAAGCGTTTGGAGCAGCAGAATTGCGAAAAATCTTTTGCCTTCTCAACCATTTCTTGGCTTCAAACTCCCATATCTCGCGAACGGATTGACCTAACCCAAAAATTCCTATTGCATCTGAAAGTAGAAACTCGCCCGATTACAGCGGTATGTGTATTTTTTCCCTAGGCAATTCTGGTTAAGGGTTTGGAGCAGCAGAATTGCGAAAAATTTTTTGTCTTCTCAACCATTTCTTGGCTTCAAACTCCCATATCTCGCGGACGGATTGACCTAACCCAAAAATTCCTGTTGCGTGTGAAAGTAGAAACTCGACCGATTACAACGGTACGTGTATTTTTTCCCTAGCCCATTCTGGTTAAGCGTTTGGAGCAGCAGAATTGCGAAAAATTTTTTGCCTTCTCAACCATTTCTTGGCTTCAAACTCCCATATCTCGCGAACGGATTGACCAAACCCAGAAGTTCCTGCTGCGTCTGAAAGTAGAAACTCACCCGATTACAACGATATGCGTATTTTTTCCCTAAGCCATTCTGGTTAAGCGTTTGGAGCAGCAGAATTGCGAAAAATCTTTCGCCTTCTCAACCATTTCTTGGCTTCAAACTCCCATATCTCGCGAACGGATTGACCTAACCCAAAAATTCCTATTGCATCTGAAAGTAGAAGCTCGCCCGATTACAGCGGTATGTGTATTTTTTCCCTAGGCAATTCTGGTTAAGGGTTTGGAGCAGCAGAATTGCGAAAAATTTTTTGTCTTCTCAACCATTTCTTGGCTTCAAACTCCCATATCTCGCGGACGGATTGACCTAACCCTAAAATTCCTATTGCGTCTGAAAGTAGAAACTCGCCCGATTACAACGGTATGTGTATTTTTTCCCTAGGCCATTCTGGTTAAGCGTTTGGAGCAGCGGAATTGCAAAAATTTTTTGCCTTCTCAACCATTTCTTGGCTCCAAAGTGCCATATCTCGCGAACGGATAGACCTAACCCAAAAATTCCTATTGCATCTGAAAGTAGAAACTCGCCCGATTACAACGGTACGTGTATTTTTCCCTTAGGCCATTCTGGTTAAGCGATTGGAGCAGCAGAAGTGGAAAAATTTATTGTCTTCTCAACCATTTCTTCGCTTCAAACTCCCAAATCTCGCGAACGGATTGACGTAACCCAAAAATTCCTATTGCATCTGAAAGTAGAAACTCGCCCGATTACAACGGTACGTGTATTTTTTCCCGTGGCCATTCTGGTTATGCGTTTGGAGCAGCAGAAATGCGAAAAAATTTTTGCCTTCTCAACCATTTCTTGTCCTCAAACTCCCAAATCTCGCGAACGGGTTGACCTAACCCCAAAATTTCTATTGCATCTGAAAGTAGAAACTCGCCCGATTACAACGGTATGTGTATTTTTTCCCTAGGCCATTCTGGTTAAGCGTTTGGAGCAGCAGAATTGCGAAAAATTTTTTGCCTTCTCAACCATTTCTTAGCTTCAAACTCCTAAATCTCGCGAACGGATTGACGTAACCCAAAAATTCCTATTGTATCTGAAACTAGAAACTCGCCGATTACAACGGTATGTGTATTTTTTCCCTAGGCCATTCTGGTTAAGCGTTTGAAGCAGCAGAATAGCGAACAATTTTTTGCCTTCTCAACCATTTCTTGGTTTCAAACTCCCATATCTCGCGAACGGATTGACCTAACCCAAAAATTCCTGTTGCGTCTGAAAGTAGAAACACTCCCGATTACAACGGTATGTGTATTTTTTGCCTAGCCCATTCTGGTTAAGCGTTTGGAGCAGCAGAATTGCGAAAAATTTTTTGCCTTCTCAACCATTTCTTAGCTTCAAACTCCCAAATCTCGCGAACGGATTGACGTAACCCAAAAATTCCTGTTGCGTCTGAAAGAAGAAACACGCCCGATTACAACGGTATGTGCATTTTTTCCCTAGGCCATTCTGGTCAAGCGTTTGGAGCAGCAGAAGTGCGAAAACTTTGTTGCCTTCTTAACCATTTCTTAGCTTCAAACTCCCATATCTCGCGAACGGATTGACCTAACCCAAAAATTCCTATTGCATCTGAAAGTAGAAACTCGCCCGATTACAGCGGTATGTGTATTTTTTCCCTTGGCAATTCTGGTTAAGGGTTTGGAGCAGCAGAATTGCGAAAAATTTTTTGTCTTCTCAACCATTTCTTGGCTTCAAACTCCCATATCTCGCGGACGGATTGACCTAACCCAAAAATTCCTGTTGCGTGTGAAAGTAGAAACTCGCCCGATTACAACGGTACGTGTATTTTTTCCCTAGCCCATTCTGGTTAAGCGTTTGGAACAGCAGAAGTGCGAAAAATTTGTTGCCTTCTTAACCATTTCTTAGATTCAAACTCCCATATCTCGCGAACGGATTGACCTAACCCAAAAATTCCTATTGCATCTGATAATAGAAACTCGCCCGATTACAACGGTATGTGTATTTTTCCCCTAGGCCATTCTGGTTAAGCGTTTGGAGCAGCAGAATTGCGAAAAATTTTTTGCCTTCTCAACCATTTCTTGGCTTCAAACTCCCATATCTCGCGAACGGATTGACCAAACCCAGAAGTTCCTGCTGCGTCTGAAAGTAGAAACTCACCCGATTACAACGATATGCGTATTTTTTCCCTAAGCCATTCTGGTTAAGCGTTTGGAGCAGCAGAATTGCGAAAAATCTTTCGCCTTCTCAACCATTTCTTGGCTTCAAACTCCCATATCTCGCGAACGGATTGACCTAACCCAAAAATTCCTATTGCATCTGAAAGTAGAAGCTCGCCCGATTACAGCGGTATGTGTATTTTTTCCCTAGGCCATTCTGGTTAAGCGTTTGGAGCAGCGGAATTGCAAAAATTTTTTGTCTTCTCAACCATTTCTTGGCTTCAAACTCCCATATCTCGCGGACGGATTGACCTAACCCAAAAATTCCTGTTGCGTGTGAAAGTAGAAACTCGCCCGATTACAACGGTACGTGTATTTTTTCCCTAGCCCATTCTGGTTAAGGGTTTGGAGCAGCAGAATTGCGAAAAATTTTTTGTCTTCTCAACCATTTCTTAGCTTCAAACTCCCAAATCTCGCGAACGGATTGACGTAACCCAAAAATTCCTATTGCATCTGAAACTAGAAACTCGCCGATTACAACGGTATGTGTATTTTTTCCCTAGGCCATTCTGGTTAAGCGTTTGGAGCAGCGGAATTGCAAAAATTTTTTGCCTTCTCAACCATTTCTTGGCTCCAAAGTCCCATGTCTCGCGAACGGATAGACCTAACCCAAAAATTCCTATTGCATCTGAAAGTAGAAACTCGCCCGATTACAACGGTACGTGTATTTTTCCCTTAGGCCATTCTGGTTAAGCGATTGGAGCAGCAGAAGTGGAAAAATTTATTGTCTTCTCAACCATTTCTTCGCTTCAAACTCCCAAATCTCGCGAACGGATTGACCTAACCCAAAAATTCCTGTTGCATCTGAAAGAAGAAACTCGCCCGATTACAACGGTATGTGTATTTTTTCCCTAGGCCATTGTGGTCAAGCGTTTGAAGCAGCAGAATAGCGAACAATTTTTTGCCTTCTCAACCATTTCTTGGTTTCAAACTCCCATATCTCGCGAACGGATTGACCTAACCCAAAAATTCCTGTTGCGTCTGAAAGTAGAAACACGCCCGATTACAACGGTATGTGTATTTTTTGCCTAGCCCATTCTGGTTAAGCGTTTGGAGCAGCAGAATTGCGAAAAATTTTTTGCCTTCTCAACCATTTCTTGGCTTCAAACTGCCATATCTAGCGAACGGATGGACCTAACCCAAAAATTCCTTTTGCGTGTGAAAGTAGAAACTCGCCCGACTACAGCGGTATGTATATTTTTTCCCTAGGGCATTCTGGTTAAGCGTTTGGATCAGCAGAATTACCAAAAATTGTATGCCTTCTCAACCATTTCTTGGCTTCAAACTCCCATATCTCGCGAACGGATTGACCTAACCCAAAAATTCCTGTTGCGTCTGAAAGTAGAAACTCGCCCGATTACAACGGTATGTGTATTTTTTCCCTAGGACATTCTGGTTAAGCGTTTGGAGCAGCAGAAGTGCGAAAAATTTGTTGCCTTCTTTACCATTTCTTAGTTTCAAACTCCCATATCTCGCGAACGGATTGACCTAACCCAAAAATTCTTGTTGCATCTGAAAGAAGAAACTCGCCCGATTACAACGGTATGTGTATTTTTTCCCTAGGCCATTCTGGTTAAGCGTTTGGAGCAGCAGAATAGCGAAAAATTGTTTGCCTTCTCAACCATTTCTTGGCTTCAAACTCCCATACCTCGCGAACGGATTGACCTAACCCAAAAATTCCTGTTGCGCCTGAAAGTAGAATCTCGCCCGATTACAACGGTATGCGTATTTTTTCCCTAGGCAATTCTGGTTAAGCGTTTGGAGCAGCAGAATTGCGAAAAATTTTTTGCCTTCTCAACCATTTCTTGGCTTCAAACTCCCATATCTCGCGAACAGATTGACCTAACCCAAAAATTCCTGTTGCATCTGAAAGTGGAAACTCGCCCGATTACAACGGTATATGTATTTTTTCCCTAGGCCATTCTGGTTAAGCGTTTGGAGCAGCAGAAGTGCGAAAAATTTGTTGTCTCCTCCACCATTTCTTAGCTTCAAACTCCCATATCTCGCGAACGGATTGACCAAACCCAGAAGTTCCTGCTGCGTCTGAAAGTAGAAACTCGACCGATTACAACGATATGCGTATTTTTTCCCTAGGCCATTCTGGTTAAGCGTTTGGAGAAGCAGAATTGCGAAAAATGTTTTACCTTCTCAACCATTTCTTGGCTTCAAACTCCCATATCTCGCGAACGGATTGACCTAACCCAAAAATTCCTATTGCATCTGAAAGTAGAAACTCGCCCGATTACAGCGGTATGTGTATTTTTTCCCTAGGCAATTCTGGTTAAGCGTTTGGAGCAGCAGAATTGCGAAAAATTTTTTGCCTTCTCAACCATTTCTTGGATTCAAACTCCCGTATCTCGCGAACGGACTGACCTAACCCAAAAATTCCTGTTGCGCCTGAAAGTAGAATCTCGCCCGATTACAACGGTATGTGTATTTTTTCCCTAGGACATTCTGGTTAAGCGTTTGGAGCAGCAGAAGTGCGAAAAATTTGTTGCCTTCTTCACCATTTCTTAGCTTCAAACTCCCATATCTCGCGAACGGATTGACCTAACCCAAAAATTCTTGTTGCATCTGAAAGAAGAAACTCGCCCGATTACAACGGTATGTGTATTTTTTCCCTAGGCCATTCTGGTTAAGCGTTTGGAGCAGCAGAATAGCGAAAAATTGTTTGCCTTCTCAACCATTTCTTGGCTTCAAACTCCCATATCTCGCGAACGGATTGACCTAACCCAAAAATTCCTGTTGCGCCTGAAAGTAGAATCTCGCCCGATTACAACGGTATGTGTATTTTTTCCCTAGGCAATTCTGGTTAAGCGTTTGGAGCAGCAGAATTGCGAAAAA
Organism: Ptiloglossa arizonensis; assembly: GCF_051014685.1. NCBI lineage: Eukaryota > Metazoa > Arthropoda > Insecta > Hymenoptera > Colletidae > Ptiloglossa > Ptiloglossa arizonensis. The sequence continues at coordinate 44,372 of NW_027478898.1, forward strand.
TTTTTTGTCTTCTTTACCATTTCTTGGCTTCAAACTCCCATATCTCGCGAACGGATTGACCTAACCCAAAAATTCTTGTTGCATCTGAAAGAAGAAACTCGCCCGATTACAACGGTATGTGTATTTCTTCCCTAGGCCATTCTGGTTAAGCGTTTGGAGCAGCAGAATAGTGAAAAATTGTTTGCCTTCTCAACCACTTCTTGGCTTCAAACTCCCATACTATATCTCGCGAAGGATCGACCTAACCCAAAAATTCCTGTTGCGTCTGAAAGTAGAAACTCGCCCGATTACAACGCTATGTGTATTTTCCCTAGGCCATTCTGGTTAAGCGTTTGGAGCAGCAGAAGTGCGAAAAATTTGTTGTCTCCTCCACCATTTCTTAGCTTCAAACTCCCATATCTCGCGAACGGATTGGCCAAACCCAGAAGTTCCTGCTGCGTCTGAAAGTAGAAACTCGACCGATTACAACGATATGCGTATTTTTTCCCTAGGCCATTCTGGTTAAGCGTTTGGAGAAGCAGAATTGCGAAAAATGTTTTACCTTCTCAACCATTTCTTGGCTTCAAACTCCCATATCTCGCGAACGGATTGACCTAACCCAAAAATTCCTATTGCATCTGAAAGTAGAAACTCGCCCGATTACAGCGGTATGTGTATTTTTTCCCTAGGCAATTCTGGTTAAGCGTTTGGAGCAGCAGAATTGCGAAAAATTTTTTGCCTTCTCAACCATTTCTTGGATTAAAACTCCCGTATCTCGCGAACGGATTGACCTAACCCAAAAATTCCTGTTGCGCCTGAAAGTAGAATCTCGCCCGATTACAACGGTATGTGTATTTTTTCCCTAGGCAATTCTGGTTAAGCGTTTGGAGCAGCAGAATTGCGAAAAATTTTTTGCCTTCTCAACCATTTTTTGGCTTCAAACTCCCATATCTCGCGAACGGATTGACCTAACCCAAAAATTCCTATTGCATCTGAAAGTAGAAGCTCGCCCGATTACAGCGGTATGTGTATTTTTTCCCTAGGCAATTCTGGTTAAGCGTTTGGAGCAGCAGAATTGCGAAAAATTTTTTGCCTTCTCAACCATTTCTTGGCTTCAAACTCCCATATCTCGCGAACAGATTGACCTAACCCAAAAATTCCTGTTGCATCTGAAAGTAGAAACTCGCCCGATTACAACGGTATATGTATTTTTTCCCTAGGCCATTCTGGTTAAGCGTTTGGAGCAGCAGAATAGTGAAAAATTGTTTGCCTTCTCAACCACTTCTTGGCTTCAAACTCCCATACTATATCTCGCGAAGGATCGACCTAACCCAAAGTTCCTGTTGCGTCTGAAAGTAGAAACTCGCCCGATTACAACGCTATGTGTATTTTTTCCCTAGGCCATTCTGGTTAAGCGTTTGGAGCAGCAGAAGTGCGAAAAATTTGTTGTCTCCTCCACCATTTCTTAGCTTCAAACTCCCATATCTCGCGAACGGATTGACCAAACCCAGAAGTTCCTGCTGCGTCTGAAAGTAGAAACTCGACCGATTACAACGATATGTGTATTTTTTCCCTAGGCAATTCTGGTTAAGCGTTTGGAGCAGCAGAATTGCGAAAAATTTTTTGCCTTCTCAACCATTTCTTGGCTTCAAACTCCCATATCTCGGGAACGGATTGACCTAACCCAAAAATTCCTGTTGCATCTGAAAGTAGAAACTCACCCGATTACAACGATATGCGTATTTTTTCCCTAGGCAATTCTGGTTAAGCGTTTGGAGCAGCAGTAGCGCGAAAAATTTGTTGTCTTCTTTACCATTTCTTGGCTTCAAACTCCCATATCTCGCGAACGGATTGACCTAACCCAAAAATTCTTGTTGCATCTGAAAGAAGAAACGTGCCCGATTACCACAGTATGTGTATTTTTTCCCTAGGCCATTCTGGTTAAGCGTTTGGATCAGCAGAATTGCGAAAAATTGTATGCCTTCTCAACCATTTCTTGGCTTCAAACTCCCATATCTCGCGAACGGATTGACCAAACCCAGAAGTTCCTGCTGCGTCTGAAAGTAGAAACTCACCCGATTACAACGATATGCGTATTTTTTCCCTAGGCCATTCTGGTAAAGCGTTTGGAGCAGCAGAAGTGCGAAAAATTTGTTGTCTTCTTAACCATTTCTTAGCTTCAAACTCCCATATCTCGCGAACGGATTGACCTAACCCAAAAATTCCTACTGCATCTAAAAGTAGAAACTCGTCCGATTACAACGGTATGTGTATTTTTTCCCTAGGCCATTCTGGTTAAGCGTTTGGAGCAGCAGAATTGCGAAAAATTTTTTGCCTTCTCAACCATTTCTTCGCTTCAAACTCCCATATCTCGCGAACGGATACACCTAACCCAAAAATTCCTGTTGCGTGTGAAAGTAGAAACTCGCCCGATTACAACGGTATGTGTATTTTCTCCCTAGGGCATTCTGGTTAAGCGTTTGGATCAGCAGAATTGCGAAAAATTGTATGCCTTCTCTACCATTTCTTGGCTTCAAACTCCCATATCTCGCGAACGGATAGACCTAACCCAAAAATTCCTGTTGCGTGTGAAAGTAGAAACTCTCCCGATTACAACGGTATGTGTATTTTTTCCCTAGCCCATTCTGGTTAAGCGTTTGGCGCAGCAGAATTGCGAAAAATTTGTTGTCTTCTCAACCATTTCTTAGCTTCAAAGTCCCATATCTCGCGAACGGATCGACCAAACCCAAAAATTCCTGCTGCGTCTGAAAGTAGAAACTCGCCCGATTACAAGGATATGCGTATTTTTTCCCTAGGCCATTCTGGTTAAGCGTTTGGAGCAGCAGAATTGCGAAATATGTTTTGCCTTCTCAACCATTTCTTGGCTTCAAACTCCCATATCTCGCGAACGGACTGACCCAACCCAAAAATTCCTATTGCATCTGAATGTAGAAACTCGCCCGATTACAGCGGTATGTGTATTTTTTCCCTGCGCAATTCTGGTTAAGCGTTTGGAGCAGCAGAATTGCGAAAATTTTTTTGCCTTCTCAACCATTTCTTGGCTTCAAACTCCCATATCGCGCGAACGGACTGACCAATCCCAAAAATTCCTATTGCATCTGAAAGTAGAAACTCGCCCGATTACAACGGTATGTGTATTTTTTCCCTAGGCCATTCTGGTTAAGCGTTTGGAGCAGCAGAATTGCGAAAAATTTTTTGCCTTCTCAACCATTTCTTGGCTTCAAACTCCCATATCTCGCGAACGGATTGACCAAACCCAGAAGTTCCTGCTGCGTCTGAAAGTAGAAACTCACCCGATTACAACGATATGCGTATTTTTTCCCTAGGCCATTCTGGTAAAGCGTTTGGAGCAGCAGAATTGCGAAAAATGTTTTGCCTTCTCAACCATTTCTTGGCTTCAAACTCCCATATCTCGCGAACGGATTGACCTAACCCAAAAATTCCTATTGCATCTGAAAGTAGAAGCTCGTCCGATTACAACGGTATGTGTATTTTTTCCCTAGGCCATTCTGGTTAAGCGCGTGGAGCAGCAGAATTGCGAAAAATTTTTTGCCTTCTCAACCATTTCTTGGCTTCAAACTCCCATATTTCGCGAACGGATTGACCTAACCCAAAAATTCCTGTTGCGTCTGGAAGTAGAAACTCGCCCGATTACAACGGTATGTGTATTTTTTCCCTAGGCCATTCTGGTTAAGCGTTTGGAGCAGCAGTAGTGCGAAAAATTTGTTGTCTTCTTTACCATTTCTTGGCTTCAAACTCCCATATCTCGCGAACGGATTGACCTAACCCAAAAATTCTTGTTGCATCTGAAAGAAGAAACTCGCCCGATTACCACGGTATGTGTATTTTTTCCCTAGGCCATTCTGGTTAAGCGTTTGGAGCAGCAGAATTGCGAAAAATTTTTTGCCTTCTCAACCATTTCTTCGCTTCAAACTCCCATATCTCGCGAACGGATACACCTAACCCAAAAATTCCTGTTGCGTGTGAAAGTAGAAACTCGCCCGATTACAACGGTATGTGTATTTTCTCCCTAGGGCATTCTGGTTAAGCGTTTGGATCAGCAGAATTGCGAAAAATTGTATGCCTTCTCTACCATTTCTTGGCTTCAAACTCCCATATCTCGCGAACGGATAGACCTAACCCAAAAATTCCTGTTGCGTGTGAAAGTAGAAACTCTCCCGATTACAACGGTATGTGTATTTTTTCCCTAGCCCATTCTGGTTAAGCGTTTGGCGCAGCAGAATTGCGAAAAATTTGTTGTCTTCTCAACCATTTCTTAGCTTCAAAGTCCCATATCTCGCGAACGGATCGACCAAACCCAAAAATTCCTGCTGCGTCTGAAAGTAGAAACTCGCCCGATTACAAGGATATGCGTATTTTTTCCCTAGGCCATTCTGGTTAAGCGTTTGGAGCAGCAGAATTGCGAAATATGTTTTGCCTTCTCAACCATTTCTTGGCTTCAAACTCCCATATCTCGCGAACGGACTGACCCAACCCAAAAATTCCTATTGCATCTGAATGTAGAAACTCGCCCGATTACAGCGGTATGTGTATTTTTTCCCTGCGCAATTCTGGTTAAGCGTTTGGAGCAGCAGAATTGCGAAAATTTTTTTGCCTTCTCAACCATTTCTTGGCTTCAAACTCCCATATCGCGCGAACGGACTGACCAATCCCAAAAATTCCTATTGCATCTGAAAGTAGAAACTCGCCCGATTACAACGGTATGTGTATTTTTTCCCTAGGCCATTCTGGTTAAGCGTTTGGAGCAGCAGAATTGCGAAAAATTTTTTGCCTTCTCAACCATTTCTTGGCTTCAAACTCCCATATCTCGCGAACGGATTGACCAAACCCAGAAGTTCCTGCTGCGTCTGAAAGTAGAAACTCACCCGATTACAACGATATGCGTATTTTTTCCCTAGGCCATTCTGGTAAAGCGTTTGGAGCAGCAGAATAGCGAAAAATGTTTTGCCTTCTCAACCATTTCTTGGCTTCAAACTCCCATATCTCGCGAACGGATTGACCTAACCCAAAAATTCCTATTGCATCTGAAAGTAGAAGCTCGTCCGATTACAACGGTATGTGTATTTTTTCCCTAGGCCATTCTGGTTAAGCGCGTGGAGCAGCAGAATTGCGAAAAATTTTTTGCCTTCTCAACCATTTCTTGGCTTCAAACTCCCATATTTCGCGAACGGATTGACCTAACCCAAAAATTCCTATTGCATCTGAAAGTAGAAGCTCGTCCGATTACAACGGTATGTGTATTTTTTCCCTAGGCCATTCTGGTTAAGCGCGTGGAGCAGCAGAATTGCGAAAAATTTTTTGCCTTCTCAACCATTTCTTGGCTTCAAACTCCCATATTTCGCGAACGGATTGACCTAACCCAAAAATTCCTGTTGCGTCTGAAAGTAGAAACTCGCCCGATTACAACGGTATGTGTATTTTTTCCCTAGGCCATTCTGGTTAAGCGTTTGGAGCAGCAGTAGTGCGAAAAATTTGTTGTCTTCTTTACCATTTCTTGGCTTCAAACTCCCATATCTCGCGAACGGATTGACCTAACCCAAAAATTCTTGTTGCATCTGAAAGAAGAAACTCGCCCGATTACCACGGTATGTGTATTTTTTCCCTAGGCCATTCTGGTTAAGCGTTTGGATCAGCAGAATTGCGAAAAATTGTATGCCTTCTCAACCATTTCTTGGCTTCAAACTCCCATATCTCGCGAACGGATAGACCTAACCCAAAAATTCCTGTTGAGTGTGAAAGTAGAAACTCTCCCGATTACAACGGTATGTGTATTTTTTCCCTAGCCCATTCTGGTTAAGCGTTTGGCGCAGCAGAATTGCGAAAAATTTGTTGTCTTCTCAACCATTTCTTAGCTTCAAAGTCCCATATCTCGCGAACGGATTGACCAAACCCAAAAATTCCTGCTGCGTCTGAAAGTAGAAACTCGCCCGATTACAAGGATATGTGTATTTTTTCCCTAGGCCATTCTGGTTAAGCGTTTGGAGCAGCAGAATTGCGAAAAATGTTTTGCCTTCTCAACCATTTCTTGGCTTCAAACTCCCATATCTCGCGAACGGACTGACCCAACCCAAAAATTCCTATCGCATCTGAAAGTAGAAACTCGCCCGATTACAGCGGTATGTGTATTTTTTCCCTGCGCAATTCTGGTTAAGCGTTTGGAGCAGCAGAATTGCGAAAAATTTTTTGCCTTCTCAACCATTTCTTGGCTTCAAACTCCCATATCTCGCGAACGGACTAACCAAACCCAAAAGTTCCTATTGCATCTGAAAGTAGAAACTCGCCCGATTACAACGGTACGTGTATTTTTCCCTTAGGCCATTCTGGTTAAGCGATTGGAGCAGCAGAAGTGCGAAAAACTTATTGTCTTGTCAACCATTTCTTAGCTTGAAAGTCCCATATCTCGCGAACGGATTGACCTAACCCAAAAATTCCTCTTGCATCTGAAAGTAGAAACTCGCCCGATTACAACGGTATGTGTATTTTTTCCCTAGGCCATTCTGGTTAAGCGTTTGGAGCAGCAGAAGTGCGAAAAATTTGTTGTCTTCTCAACCATTTCTTAGCTTCAAACTCCCATATCTCGCGAACGGATTGACCTAACCCAAAAATTCCTATTGCATCTGAAAGTAGAAACTCGCCCGATTACAACGGTATGTGTATTTTTTCCCTATGCCATTCTGGCTAAGCGTTTGGAGCAGCAGAATTGCGAAAAATTTTTTGCCTTCTCAACCATTTCTTGGCCTCAAACTCCCATATCTCGCGAACGGATTGACCTAACCCAAAAATTCCTGTTGCGTCTGAAAGTAGAAACTCGCCCGATTACAACGGTATGTGTATTTTTTCCCTAGGCCATACTGGTTAAGCGTTTGGAGCAGCAGTAGTGCGAAAAATTTGTTGTCTTCTTTACCATTTCTTGGCTTCAAACTCCCATATCTCGCGAACGGATTGACCTAACCCAAAAATTCTTGTTGCATCTGAAAGAAGAAACTCGCCCGATTACCACGGTATGTGTATTTTTTCCCTAGGCCATTCTGGTTAAGCGTTTGGATCAGCAGAATTGCGAAAAATTGTATGCCTTCTCAACCATTTCTTGGCTTCAAACTCCCATATCTCGCGAACGGATAGACCTAACCCAAAAATTCCTGTTGCATGTGAAAGTAGAAACTCTCCCGATTACAACGGTATGTGTATTTTTTCTCTAGCCCATTCTGGTTAAGCGTTTGGCGCAGCAGAATTGCGAAAAATTTGTTGTCTTCTCAACCATTTCTTAGCTTCAAAGTCCCATATCTCGCGAACGGATTGACCAAACCCAAAAATTCCTGCTGCGTCTGAAAGTAGAAACTCGCCCGATTACAAGGATATGCGTATTTTTTCCCTAGGCCATTCTGGTTAAGCGTTTGGAGCAGCAGAATTGCGAAAAATGTTTTGCCTTCTCAACCATTTCTTGGCTTCAAACTCCCATATCTCGCGAACGGACGGACCCAACCCAAAAATTCCTATTGCATCTGAAAGTAGAAACTCGCCCGATTACAGCGGTATGTGTATTTTTTCCCTAGGCCATTCTGGTTAAGCGTTTGAAGCAGCAGAATAGCGAACAATTTTTTGCCTTCTCAACCATTTCTTGGCTTCAAACTCCCATATCTCGCGAACGGATAGACCTAACCCAAAAATTCCTGTTGCGTGTGAAAGTAGAAACTCGCCCGATTACAACGGTATGTGTATTTTTTCCCTAGCCCATTCTGGTTAAGCGTTTGGAGCAGCAGAAGTGCGAAAAATTTGTTGTCTTCTTAACCATTTCTTAGCTTCAAACTCCCATATCTCGCGAACGGATTGACCTAACCCAAAAATTCCTACTGCATCTAAAAGTAGAAACTCGCCCGATTACAACGGTATGTGTATTTTTTCCCTAGGCCATTCTGGTTAAGCGTTTGGAGCAGCAGAATTGCGAAAAATTTTTTGCCTTCTCAACCATTTCTTCGCTTCAAACTCCCATATCTCGCGAACGGATACACCTAACCCAAAAATTCCTGTTGCGTGTGAAAGTAGAAACTCGCCCGATTACAACGGTATGTGTATTTTTTCCCTAGGGCATTCTGGTTAAGCGTTTGGATCAGCAGAATTGCGAAAAATTATATGCCGTCTCAACCATTTCTTGGCTTCAAACTCCCATATCTCGCGAATGGATAGACCTAACCCAAAAATTCCTGTTGCGTGTGAAAGTAGAAACTCTCCCGATTACAACGGTATGTGTATTTTTTCCCTAGCCCATTCTGGTTAAGCGTTTGGCGCAGCAGAATTGCGAAAAATTTGTTGTCTTCTCAACCATTTCTTAGCTTCAATGTCCCATATCTCGCGAACGGATCGACCAAACCCAAAAATTCCTGCTGCGTCTGAAAGTAGAAACTCGCCCGATTACAAGGATATGCGTATTTTTTCCCTAGGCCATTCTGGTTAAGCGTTTGGAGCAGCAGAATTGCGAAATATGTTTTGCCTTCTCAACCATTTCTTGGCTTCAAACTCCCATATCTCGCGAACGGACTGACCCAACCCAAAAATTCCTATTGCATCTGAAAGTAGAAACTCGCCCGATTACAGCGGTATGTGTATTTTTTCCCTGCGCAATTCTGGTTAAGCGTTTGGAGCAGCAGAATTGCGAAAATTTTTTTGCCTTCTCAACCATTTCTTGGCTTCAAACTCCCATATCGCGCGTACGGACTGACCAGTCCCAAAAATTCCTATTGCATCTGAAAGTAGAAACTCGCCCGATTACAACGGTATGTGTATTTTTTCCCTAGGCCATTCTGGTTAAGCGTTTGGAGCAGCAGAATTGCTAAAAATTTTTTGCATTCTCAACCATTTCTTGGCTTCAAACTCCCATATCTCGCGAACGGATTGACCAAACCCAGAAGTTCCTGCTGCGTCTGAAAGTAGAAACTCACCCGATTACAACGATATGCGTATTTTTTCCCTAGGCCATTCTGGTAAAGCGTTTGGAGCAGCAGAATTGCGAAAATTTTTTTGCCTTCTCAACCATTTCTTGGCTTCAAACTCCCATATCGCGCGAACGGACTGACCAGTCCCAAAAATTCCTATTGCATCTGAAAGTAGAAACTCGCCCGATTACAACGGTATGTGTATTTTTTCCCTAGGCCATTCTGGTTAAGCGTTTGGAGCAGCAGAATTGCGAAAAATTTTTTGCCTTCTCAACCATTTCTTGGCTTCAAACTCCCATATCGCGCGAACGGACTGACCATTCCCAAAAATTCCTATTGCATCTGAAAGTAGAAACTCGCCCGATTACAACGGTATGTGTATTTTTTCCCTAGGCCATTCTGGTTAAGCGTTTGGAGCAGCAGAATTGCGAAAAATTTTTTGCCTTCTCAACCATTTCTTAGCTTCAAACTCCCAAATCTCGCGAACTGATTGACGTCACCCAAAAATTCCTGTTGCATCTGAAAGTAGAAACTCGCCCGATTACAACGGTATGTGTATTTTTTCCCTAGGCCATTCTGGTTAAGCGTTTGGAGCAGCAGAATTGCGAAAAATTTTTTGCCTTCTCAACCATTTCTTGGCTTCAAAGTCCCATATCTCGCGAACGGATTGACCTAACCCAAAAATTCCTATTGCATCTGAAAGTAGAATCTCGCCCCATTACAACGGTATGTGTATTTTTCCCTAGGCCATTCTGATTAAGCGTTTGGAGCAGCAGAATTGCGAAAAATTTTTTGTCTTCTCAACCATTTCTTAGCTTCAAACTCCCATATCACGCGAACGGATTGACTTAACCCAAAAGTTCCTGTTGCATGTGAAAGTTGAAACTCGCCCGATTACAACGTTATGTGTATTTTTTCCCTAGGCCATTCTGGTTAAGCGTTCGGAGCAGCAGAATTGCGAAAAATTTTTTGCCTTCTCAACGATTTCTTGTCTTCAAACTCCCATATCTCGCGAACGGATTGACCTAACCCAAAAATTCCTATTGCATCTGAAAGTAGAAACTCGCCCGATTACAACGGTATGTGTATTTTTTCCCTAGGCCATTCTGGTTAAGCGTTTGGAGGAACAGAATTGCGAAAAATTTTTTGCCTTCTCAAGCATTTCTTGGCTTCAAACTCCCATATCTCGCGAACGGATTGACCTAACCCAAAAGTTCCTGTTGCATGTGAAAGTAGAAACTCGCCCGATTACAACGGTATGTGTATTTTTTCCCTAGGCCATTCTGGTTAAGCGTTCGGAGCAGCAGAATTGCGAAAAATTTTTTGCCTTCTCAACGATTTCTTGTCTTCAAACTCCCATACCTCGCGAACGGATTGACCTAACCCAAAAATTCCTATTGCATCTGAAAGTAGAAACTCGCCCGATTACAACGGTATGTGTATTTTTTCCCTAGGCCATTCTGGTTAAGCGTTTGAAGCAGCAGAATTGCGAAAAATTTTTTGCCTTCTCAACCATTTCTTGGCTTCAAACTCCCATATCTCGCGAACGGATTGACCTAACCCAAAAATTCCTATTGCATCTGAAAGTAGAAACTCGCCCGATTACAACGGTATGTGTATTTTTTCCCTAGGCCATTCTGGTTAAGCGTTTGGAGCAGCAGAATTGTGAAAAATTTTTTGCCTTCTCTACCATTTCTTGGCTTCAAACTCCCATATCTCGCGAACGGACGGACCCAACCCAAAAATTCCTATTGCATCTGAAAGTAGAAACTCGCCCGATTACAGTGGTATGTGTATTTTTTCCCTAGGCCATTCTGGTTAAGCGTTTGAAGCAGCAGAATAGCGAACAATTTTTTGCCTTCTCAACCATTTCTTGGCTTCAAACTCCCATATCTCGCGAACGGATAGACCTAACCCAAAAATTCCTGTTGCGTGTGAAAGTAGAAACTCTCCCGATTACAACGGTATGTGTATTTTTTCCCTAGCCCATTCTGGTTAAGCGTTTGGCGCAGCAGAATTGCGAAAAATTTGTTGTCTTCTCAACCATTTCTTAGCTTCAAAGTCCCATATCTCGCGAACGGATCGACCAAACCCAAAAATTCCTGCTGCGTCTGAAAGTAGAAACTCGCCCGATTACAAGGATATGCGTATTTTTTCCCTAGGCCATTCTGGTTAAGCGTTTGGAGCAGCAGAATTGCGAAATATGTTTTGCCTTCTCAACCATTTCTTGGCTTCAAACTCCCATATCGCGCGAACGGACTGACCAGTCCCAAAAATTCCTATTGCATCTGAAAGTAGAAACTCGCCCGATTACAACGGTATGTGTATTTTTTCCCTAGGCCATTCTGGTTAAGCGTTTGGAGCAGCAGAATTGCGAAAAATTTTTTGCCTTCTCAACCATTTCTTGGCTTCAAACTCCCATATCTCGCGAACGGATTGGCCAAACCCAGAAGTTCCTGCTGCGTCTGAAAGTAGAAACTCACCCGATTACAACGATATGCGTATTTTTTCCCTAGGCCATTCTGGTAAAGCGTTTGGAGCAGCAGAATTGCGAAAATTTTTTTGCCTTCTCAACCATTTCTTGGCTTCAAACTCCCATATCGCGCGAACGGACTGACCAGTCCCAAAAATTCCTATTGCATCTGAAAGTAGAAACTCGCCCGATTACAACGGTATGTGTATTTTTTCCCTAGGCCATTCTGGTTAAGCGTTTGGATCAGCAGAATTGCGAAAAATTGTATGCCTTCTCAACCATTGCTTGGCTTCAAACTCCCATATCTCGCGAACGGACGGACCCAACCCAAAAATTCCTATTGCATCTGAAAGTAGAAACTCGCCCGATTACAGCGGTGTGTGTATTTTTTCCCTAGGCCATTCTGGTTAAGCGTTTGAAGCAGCAGAATAGCGAACAATTTTTTGCCTTCTCAACCATTTCTTGGCTTCAAACTCCCATATCTCGCGAACGGATAGACTTAACCCAAAAATTCCTGTTGCGTGTGAAAGTAGAAACTCGCCCGATTGCAACGGTATGTGTATTTTTTCCCTAGCCCATTCTGGATAAGCGTTTGGAGCAGCAGAATTGCGAAAAATTTGTTGTCTTCTTAACCATTTCTTAGCTTCAAACTCCCATATCTCGCGAACGGATTGACCTAACCCAAAAATTCCTACTGCATCTAAAAGTAGAAACTCGCCCGATTGCAACGGTATGTGTATTTTTTCCCTAGGCCATTCTGGTTAAGCCTTTGGAGCAGCAGAATTGCGAAAAATTTTTTGCCTTCTCAACCATTTCTTCGCTTCAAACTCCCATATCTCGCGAACGGATACACCTAACCCAAAAATTCCTGTTGCGTGTGAAAGTAGAAACTCGCCCGATTACAACGGTATGTGTATTTTTTCCCTAGGCCATTCTGGTTAAGCGTTTGGAGCAGCAGAATTGCGAAAAATTTTTTGCCTTCTCAACCATTTCTTCGCTTCAAACTCCCATATCTCGCGAACGGATACACCTAACCCAAAAATTCCTGTTGCGTGTGAAAGTAGAAACTCTCCCGATTACAACGGTATGTGTATTTTTTCCCTAGCCCATTCTGGTTAAGCGTTTGGCGCAGCAGAATTGCGAAAAATTTGTTGTCTTCTCAACCATTTCTTAGCTTCAAAGTCCCATATCTCGCGAACGGATCGACCAAACCCAAAAATTCCTGCTGCGTCTGAAAGTAGAAACTCGCCCGATTACAAGGATATGCGTATTTTTTCCCTAGGCCATTCTGGTTAAGCGTTTGGAGCAGCAGAATTGCGAAATATGTTTTGCCTTCTCAACCATTTCTTGGCTTCAAACTCCCATATCTCGCGAACGGACTGACCCAACCCAAAAATTCCTATTGCATCTGAAAGTAGAAACTCGCCCGATTACAGCGGTATGTGTATTTTTTCCCTGCGCAATTCTGGTTAAGCGTTTGGAGCAGCAGAATTGCGAAAATTTTTTTGCCTTCTCAACCATTTCTTGGCTTCAAACTCCCATATCGCGCGAACGGACTGACCAGTCCCAAAAATTCCTATTGCATCTGAAAGTAGAAACTCGCCCGATTACAACGGTATGTGTATTTTTTCCCTAGGCCATTCTGGTTAAGCGTTTGGAGGAACAGAATTGCGAAAAATTTTTTGCCTTCTCAAGCATTTCTTGGCTTCAAACTCCCATATCTCGCGAACGGATTGACCTAACCCAAAAGTTCCTGTTGCATGTGAAAGTAGAAACTCGCCCGATTACAACGGTATGTGTATTTTTTCCCTAGGCCATTCTGGTTAAGCGTTCGGAGCAGCAGAATTGCGAAAAATTTTTTGCCTTCTCAACGATTTCTTGTCTTCAAACTCCCATACCTCGCGAACGGATTGACCTAACCCAAAAATTCCTATTGCATCTGAAAGTAGAAACTCGCCCGATTACAACGGTATGTGTATTTTTTCCCTAGGCCATTCTGGTTAAGCGTTTGAAGCAGCAGAATTGCGAAAAATTTTTTGCCTTCTCAACCATTTCTTGGCTTCAAACTCCCATATCTCGCGAACGGATTGACCTAACCCAAAAATTCCTATTGCATCTGAAAGTAGAAACTCGCCCGATTACAACGGTATGTGTATTTTTTCCCTAGGCCATTCTGGTTAAGCGTTTGGAGCAGCAGAATTGTGAAAAATTTTTTGCCTTCTCTACCATTTCTTGGCTTCAAACTCCCATATCTCGCGAACGGACGGACCCAACCCAAAAATTCCTATTGCATCTGAAAGTAGAAACTCGCCCGATTACAGTGGTATGTGTATTTTTTCCCTAGGCCATTCTGGTTAAGCGTTTGAAGCAGCAGAATAGCGAACAATTTTTTGCCTTCTCAACCATTTCTTGGCTTCAAACTCCCATATCTCGCGAACGGATAGACCTAACCCAAAAATTCCTGTTGCGTGTGAAAGTAGAAACTCTCCCGATTACAACGGTATGTGTATTTTTTCCCTAGCCCATTCTGGTTAAGCGTTTGGCGCAGCAGAATTGCGAAAAATTTGTTGTCTTCTCAACCATTTCTTAGCTTCAAAGTCCCATATCTCGCGAACGGATCGACCAAACCCAAAAATTCCTGCTGCGTCTGAAAGTAGAAACTCGCCCGATTACAAGGATATGCGTATTTTTTCCCTAGGCCATTCTGGTTAAGCGTTTGGAGCAGCAGAATTGCGAAATATGTTTTGCCTTCTCAACCATTTCTTGGCTTCAAACTCCCATATCTCGCGAACGGACTGACCCAACCCAAAAATTCCTATTGCATCTGAAAGTAGAAACTCGCCCGATTACAGCGGTATGTGTATTTTTTCCCTGCGCAATTCTGGTTAAGCGTTTGGAGCAGCAGAATTGCGAAAATTTTTTTGCCTTCTCAACCATTTCTTGGCTTCAAACTCCCATATCGCGCGAACGGACTGACCAGTCCCAAAAATTCCTATTGCATCTGAAAGTAGAAACTCGCCCGATTACAACGGTATGTGTATTTTTTCCCTAGGCCATTCTGGTTAAGCGTTTGGAGCAGCAGAATTGCGAAAAATTTTTTGCCTTCTCAACCATTTCTTGGCTTCAAACTCCCATATCTCGCGAACGGATTGACCAAACCCAGAAGTTCCTGCTGCGTCTGAAAGTAGAAACTCACCCGATTACAACGATATGCGTATTTTTTCCCTAGGCCATTCTGGTAAAGCGTTTGGAGCAGCAGAATTGCGAAAATTTTTTTGCCTTCTCAACCATTTCTTGGCTTCAAACTCCCATATCGCGCGAACGGACTGACCAGTCCCAAAAATTCCTATTGCATCTGAAAGTAGAAACTCGCCCGATTACAACGGTATGTGTATTTTTTCCCTAGGCCATTCTGGTTAAGCGTTTGGATCAGCAGAATTGCGAAAAATTGTATGCCTTCTCAACCATTGCTTGGCTTCAAACTCCCATATCTCGCGAACGGATACACCTAACCCAAAAATTCCTGTTGCGTGTGAAAGTAGAAACTCTCCCGATTACAACGGTATGTGTATTTTTTCCCTAGCCCATTCTGGTTAAGCGTTTGGCGCAGCAGAATTGCGAAAAATTTGTTGTCTTCTCAACCATTTCTTAGCTTCAAAGTCCCATATCTCGCGAACGGATCGACCAAACCCAAAAATTCCTGCTGCGTCTGAAAGTAGAAACTCTCCCGATTACAACGGTATGTGTATTTTTTCCCTAGCCCATTCTGGTTAAGCGTTTGGCGCAGCAGAATTGCGAAAAATTTGTTGTCTTCTCAACCATTTCTTAGCTTCAATGTCCCATATCTCGCGAACGGATCGACCAAACCCAAAAATTCCTGCTGCGTCTGAAAGTAGAAACTCGCCCGATTACAAGGATATGCGTATTTTTTCCCTAGGCCATTCTGGTTAAGCGTTTGGAGCAGCAGAATTGCGAAATATGTTTTCCCTTCTCAACCATTTCTTGGCTTCAAACTCCCATATCTCGCGAACGGACTGACCCAACCCAAAAATTCCTATTGCATCTGAAAGTAGAAACTCGCCCGATTACAGCGGTATGTGTATTTTTTCCCTGCGCAATTCTGGTTAAGCGTTTGGAGCAGCAGAATTGCGAAAATTTTTTTGCCTTCTCAACCATTTCTTGGCTTCAAACTCCCATATCGCGCGTACGGACTGACCAGTCCCAAAAATTCCTATTGCATCTGAAAGTAGAAACTCGCCCGATTACAACGGTATGTGTATTTTTTCCCTAGGCCATTCTGGTTAAGCGTTTGGAGCAGCAGAATTGCTAAAAATTTTTTGCCTTCTCAACCATTTCTTGGCTTCAAACTCCCATATCTCGCGAACGGATTGACCAAACCCAGAAGTTCCTGCTGCGTCTGAAAGTAGAAACTCACCCGATTACAACGATATGCGTATTTTTTCCCTAGGCCATTCTGGTAAAGCGTTTGGAGCAGCAGAATTGCGAAAATTTTTTTGCCTTCTCAACCATTTCTTGGCTTCAAACTCCCATATCGCGCGAACGGACTGACCAGTCCCAAAAATTCCTATTGCATCTGAAAGTAGAAACTCGCCCGATTACAACGGTATGTGTATTTTTTCCCTAGGCCATTCTGGTTAAGCGTTTGGAGCAGCAGAATTGCGAAAAATTTTTTGCCTTCTCAACCATTTCTTGGCTTCAAACTCCCATATCGCGCGAACGGACTGACCATTCCCAAAAATTCCTATTGCATCTGAAAGTAGAAACTCGCCCGATTACAACGGTATGTGTATTTTTTCCCTAGGCCATTCTGGTTAAGCGTTTGGAGCAGCAGAATTGCGAAAAATTTTTTGCCTTCTCAACCATTTCTTAGCTTCAAACTCCCAAATCTCGCGAACTGATTGACGTCACCCAAAAATTCCTGTTGCATCTGAAAGTAGAAACTCGCCCGATTACAACGGTATGTGTATTTTTTCCCTAGGCCATTCTGGTTAAGCGTTTGGAGCAGCAGAATTGCGAAAAATTTTTTGCCTTCTCAACCATTTCTTGGCTTCAAAGTCCCATATCTCGCGAACGGATTGACCTAACCCAAAAATTCCTATTGCATCTGAAAGTAGAATCTCGCCCCATTACAACGGTATGTGTATTTTTCCCTAGGCCATTCTGATTAAGCGTTTGGAGCAGCAGAATTGCGAAAAATTTTTTGTCTTCTCAACCATTTCTTAGCTTCAAACTCCCATATCACGCGAACGGATTGACTTAACCCAAAAGTTCCTGTTGCATGTGAAAGTAGAAACTCGCCCGATTACAACGTTATGTGTATTTTTTCCCTAGGCCATTCTGGTTAAGCGTTCGGAGCAGCAGAATTGCGAAAAATTTTTTGCCTTCTCAACGATTTCTTGTCTTCAAACTCCCATATCTCGCGAACGGATTGACCTAACCCAAAAATTCCTATTGCATCTGAAAGTAGAAACTCGCCCGATTACAACGGTATGTGTATTTTTTCCCTAGGCCATTCTGGTTAAGCGTTTGGAGGAACAGAATTGCGAAAAATTTTTTGCCTTCTCAAGCATTTCTTGGCTTCAAACTCCCATATCTCGCGAACGGATTGACCTAACCCAAAAGTTCCTGTTGCATGTGAAAGTAGAAACTCGCCCGATTACAACGGTATGTGTATTTTTTCCCTAGGCCATTCTGGTTAAGCGTTCGGAGCAGCAGAATTGCGAAAAATTTTTTGCCTTCTCAACGATTTCTTGTCTTCAAACTCCCATACCTCGCGAACGGATTGACCTAACCCAAAAATTCCTATTGCATCTGAAAGTAGAAACTCGCCCGATTACAACGGTATGTGTATTTTTTCCCTAGGCCATTCTGGTTAAGCGTTTGAAGCAGCAGAATTGCGAAAAATTTTTTGCCTTCTCAACCATTTCTTGGCTTCAAACTCCCATATCTCGCGAACGGATTGACCTAACCCAAAAATTCCTATTGCATCTGAAAGTAGAAACTCGCCCGATTACAACGGTATGTGTATTTTTTCCCTAGGCCATTCTGGTTAAGCGTTTGGAGCAGCAGAATTGTGAAAAATTTTTTGCCTTCTCTACCATTTCTTGGCTTCAAACTCCCATATCTCGCGAACGGACGGACCCAACCCAAAAATTCCTATTGCATCTGAAAGTAGAAACTCGCCCGATTACAGTGGTATGTGTATTTTTTCCCTAGGCCATTCTGGTTAAGCGTTTGAAGCAGCAGAATAGCGAACAATTTTTTGCTTTCTCAACCATTTCTTGGCTTCAAACTCCCATATCTCGCGAACGGATAGACCTAACCCAAAAATTCCTGTTGCGTGTGAAAGTAGAAACTCTCCCGATTACAACGGTATGTGTATTTTTTCCCTAGCCCATTCTGGTTAAGCGTTTGGCGCAGCAGAATTGCGAAAAATTTGTTGTCTTCTCAACCATTTCTTAGCTTCAAAGTCCCATATCTCGCGAACGGATCGACCAAACCCAAAAATTCCTGCTGCGTCTGAAAGTAGAAACTCGCCCGATTACAAGGATATGCGTATTTTTTCCCTAGGCCATTCTGGTTAAGCGTTTGGAGCAGCAGAATTGCGAAATATGTTTTGCCTTCTCAACCATTTCTTGGCTTCAAACTCCCATATCTCGCGAACGGACTGACCCAACCCAAAAATTCCTATTGCATCTGAAAGTAGAAACTCGCCCGATTACAGCGGTATGTGTATTTTTTCCCTGCGCAATTCTGGTTAAGCGTTTGGAGCAGCAGAATTGCGAAAATTTTTTTGCCTTCTCAACCATTTCTTGGCTTCAAACTCCCATATCGCGCGAACGGACTGACCAGTCCCAAAAATTCCTATTGCATCTGAAAGTAGAAACTCGCCCGATTACAACGGTATGTGTATTTTTTCCCTAGGCCATTCTGGTTAAGCGTTTGGAGCAGCAGAATTGCGAAAAATTTTTTGCCTTCTCAACCATTTCTTGGCTTCAAACTCCCATATCTCGCGAACGGATTGACCAAACCCAGAAGTTCCTGCTGCGTCTGAAAGTAGAAACTCACCCGATTACAACGATATGCGTATTTTTTCCCTAGGCCATTCTGGTAAAGCGTTTGGAGCAGCAGAATTGCGAAAATTTTTTTGCCTTCTCAACCATTTCTTGGCTTCAAACTCCCATATCGCGCGAACGGACTGACCAGTCCCAAAAATTCCTATTGCATCTGAAAGTAGAAACTCGCCCGATTACAACGGTATGTGTATTTTTTCCCTAGGCCATTCTGGTTAAGCGTTTGGATCAGCAGAATTGCGAAAAATTGTATGCCTTCTCAACCATTGCTTGGCTTCAAACTCCCATATCTCGCGAACGGACGGACCCAACCCAAAAATTCCTATTGCATCTGAAAGTAGAAACTCGCCCGATTACAGCGGTATGTGTATTTTTTCCCTAGGCCATTCTGGTTAAGCGTTTGAAGCAGCAGAATAGCGAACAATTTTTTGCCTTCTCAACCATTTCTTGGCTTCAAACTCCCATATCTCGCGAACGGATAGACTTAACCCAAAAATTCCTGTTGCGTGTGAAAGTAGAAACTCGCCCGATTACAACGGTATGTGTATTTTTTCCCTAGCCCATTCTGGATAAGCGTTTGGAGCAGCAGAAGTGCGAAAAATTTGTTGTCTTCTTAACCATTTCTTAGCTTCAAACTCCCATATCTCGCGAACGGATTGACCTAACCCAAAAATTCCTACTGCATCTAAAAGTAGAAACTCGCCCGATTGCAACGGTATGTGTATTTTTTCCCTAGGCCATTCTGGTTAAGCGTTTGGAGCAGCAGAATTGCGAAAAATTTTTTGCCTTCTCAACCATTTCTTCGCTTCAAACTCCCATATCTCGCGAACGGATACACCTAACCCAAAAATTCCTGTTGCGTGTGAAAGTAGAAACTCGCCCGATTACAACGGTATGTGTATTTTTTCCCTAGGCCATTCTGGTTAAGCGTTTGGAGCAGCAGAATTGCGAAAAATTTTTTGCCTTCTCAACCATTTCTTGGCTTCAAACTCCCATATCTCGCGAACGGATTGACCTAACCCAAAAATTCCTATTGCATCTGAAAGTAGAAACTCGCCCGATTACAACGGTATGTGTATTTTTTCCCTAGGCCATTCTGGTTAAGCGTTTGGAGCAGCAGAATTGTGAAAAATTTTTTGCCTTCTCTACCATTTCTTGGCTTCAAACTCCCATATCTCGCGAACGGACGGACCCAACCCAAAAATTCCTATTGCATCTGAAAGTAGAAACTCGCCCGATTACAGTGGTATGTGTATTTTTTCCCTAGGCCATTCTGGTTAAGCGTTTGAAGCAGCAGAATAGCGAACAATTTTTTGCCTTCTCAACCATTTCTTGGCTTCAAACTCCCATATCTCGCGAACGGATACACCTAACCCAAAAATTCCTGTTGCGTGTGAAAGTAGAAACTCTCCCGATTACAACGGTATGTGTATTTTTTCCCTAGCCCATTCTGGTTAAGCGTTTGGCGCAGCAGAATTGCGAAAAATTTGTTGTCTTCTCTACCATTTCTTAGCTTCAAAGTCCCATATCTCGCGAACGGATCGACCAAACCCAAAAATTCCTGCTGCGTCTGAAAGTAGAAACTCGCCCGATTACAAGGATATGCGTATTTTTTCCCTAGGCCATTCTGGTTAAGCGTTTGGAGCAGCAGAATTGCGAAATATGTTTTGCCTTCTCAACCATTTCTTGGCTTCAAACTCCCATATCTCGCGAACGGACTGACCCAACCCAAAAATTCCTATTGCATCTGAAAGTAGAAACTCGCCCGATTACAGCGGTATGTGTATTTTTTCCCTGCGCAATTCTGGTTAAGCGTTTGGAGCAGCAGAATTGCGAAAATTTTTTTGCCTTCTCAACCATTTCTTGGCTTCAAACTCCCATATCGCGCGAACGGACTGACCAGTCCCAAAAATTCCTATTGCATCTGAAAGTAGAAACTCGCCCGATTACAACGGTATGTGTATTTTTTCCCTAGGCCATTCTGGTTAAGCGTTTGGAGCAGCAGAATTGCGAAAAATTTTTTGCCTTCTCAACCATTTCTTGGCTTCAAACTCCCATATCTCGCGAACGGATTGACCAAACCCAGAAGTTCCTGCTGCGTCTGAAAGTAGAAACTCACCCGATTACAACGATATGCGTATTTTTTCCCTAGGCCATTCTGGTAAAGCGTTTGGAGCAGCAGAATTGCGAAAATTTTTTTGCCTTCTCAACCATTTCTTGGCTTCAAACTCCCATATCGCGCGAACGGACTGACCAGTCCCAAAAATTCCTATTGCATCTGAAAGTAGAAACTCGCCCGATTACAACGGTATGTGTATTTTTTCCCTAGGCCATTCTGGTTAAGCGTTTGGATCAGCAGAATTGCGAAAAATTGTATGCCTTCTCAACCATTGCTTGGCTTCAAACTCCCATATCTCGCGAACGGACGGACCCAACCCAAAAATTCCTATTGCATCTGAAAGTAGATACTCGCCCGATTACAGCGGTATGTGTATTTTTTCCCTAGGCCATTCTGGTTAAGCGTTTGAAGCAGCAGAATAGCGAACAATTTTTTGCCTTCTCAACCATTTCTTGGCTTCAAACTCCCATATCTCGCGAACGGATAGACTTAACCCAAAAATTCCTGTTGCGTGTGAAAGTAGAAACTCGCCCGATTACAACGGTATGTGTATTTTTTCCCTAGCCCATTCTGGATAAGCGTTTGGAGCAGCAGAAGTGCGAAAAATTTGTTGTCTTCTTAACCATTTCTTAGCTTCAAACTCCCATATCTCGCGAACGGATTGACCTAACCCAAAAATTCCTACTGCATCTAAAAGTAGAAACTCGCCCGATTGCAACGGTATGTGTATTTTTTCCCTAGGCCATTCTGGTTAAGCGTTTGGAGCAGCAGAATTGCGAAAAATTTTTTGCCTTCTCAACCATTTCTTCGCTTCAAACTCCCATATCTCGCGAACGGATACACCTAACCCAAAAATTCCTGTTGCGTGTGAAAGTAGAAACTCGCCCGATTACAACGGTATGTGTATTTTTTCCCTAGGCCATTCTGGTTAAGCGTTTGGAGCAGCAGAATTGCGAAAAATTTTTTGCCTTCTCAACCATTTCTTCGCTTCAAACTCCCATATCTCGCGAACGGATACACCTAACCCAAAAATTCCTGTTGCGTGTGAAAGTAGAAACTCTCCCGATTACAACGGTATGTGTATTTTTTCCCTAGCCCATTCTGGTTAAGCGTTTGGCGCAGCAGAATTGCGAAAAATTTGTTGTCTTCTCAACCATTTCTTAGCTTCAAAGTCCCATATCTCGCGAACGGATCGACCAAACCCAAAAATTCCTGCTGCGTCTGAAAGTAGAAACTCGCCCGATTACAAGGATATGCGTATTTTTTCCCTAGGCCATTCTGGTTAAGCGTTTGGAGCAGCAGAATTGCGAAATATGTTTTGCCTTCTCAACCATTTCTTGGCTTCAAACTCCCATATCTCGCGAACGGACTGACCCAACCCAAAAATTCCTATTGCATCTGAAAGTAGAAACTCGCACGATTACAGCGGTATGTGTCTTTTTTCCCTGCGCAATTCTGGTTAAGCGTTTGGAGCAGCAGAATTGCGAAAATTTTTTTGCCTTCTCAACCATTTCTTGGCTTCAAACTCCCATATCGCGCGAACGGACTGACCAGTCCCAAAAATTCCTATTGCATCTGAAAGTAGAAACTCGCCCGATTACAACGGTATGTGTATTTTTTCCCTAGGCCATTCTGGTTAAGCGTTTGGAGGAACAGAATTGCGAAAAATTTTTTGCCTTCTCAAGCATTTCTTGGCTTCAAACTCCCATATCTCGCGAACGGATTGACCTAACCCAAAAGTTCCTGTTGCATGTGAAAGTAGAAACTCGCCCGATTACAACGGTATGTGTATTTTTTCCCTAGGCCATTCTGGTTAAGCGTTCGGAGCAGCAGAATTGCGAAAAATTTTTTGCCTTCTCAACGATTTCTTGTCTTCAAACTCCCATACCTCGCGAACGGATTGACCTAACCCAAAAATTCCTATTGCATCTGAAAGTAGAAACTCGCCCGATTACAACGGTATGTGTATTTTTTCCCTAGGCCATTCTGGTTAAGCGTTTGAAGCAGCAGAATTGCGAAAAATTTTTTGCCTTCTCAACCATTTCTTGGCTTCAAACTCCCATATCTCGCGAACGGATTGACCTAACCCAAAAATTCCTATTGCATCTGAAAGTAGAAACTCGCCCGATTACAACGGTATGTGTATTTTTTCCCTAGGCCATTCTGGTTAAGCGTTTGGAGCAGCAGAATTGTGAAAAATTTTTTGCCTTCTCTACCATTTCTTGGCTTCAAACTCCCATATCTCGCGAACGGACGGACCCAACCCAAAAATTCCTATTGCATCTGAAAGTAGAAACTCGCCCGATTACAGTGGTATGTGTATTTTTTCCCTAGCCCATTCTGGATAAGCGTTTGGAGCAGCAGAAGTGCGAAAAATTTGTTGTCTTCTTAACCATTTCTTAGATTCAAACTCCCATATCTCGCGAACGGATTGACCTAACCCAAAAATTCCTACTGCATCTAAAAGTAGAAACTCGCCCGATTGCAACGGTATGTGTATTTTTTCCCTAGGCCATTCTGGTTAAGCGTTTGGAGCAGCAGAATTGCGAAAAATTTTTTGCCTTCTCAACCATTTCTTCGCTTCAAACTCCCATATCTCGCGAACGGATACACCTAACCCAAAAATTCCTATTGCATCTGAAAGTAGAAACTCGCCCGATTACAGCGGTATGTGTATTTTTTCCCTGCGCAATTCTGGTTAAGCGTTTGGAGCAGCAGAATTGCGAAAATTTTTTTGCCTTCTCAACCATTTCTTGGCTTCAAACTCCCATATCGCGCGAACGGACTGACCAGTCCCAAAA
Organism: Ptiloglossa arizonensis; assembly: GCF_051014685.1. Lineage (NCBI taxonomy): Eukaryota > Metazoa > Arthropoda > Insecta > Hymenoptera > Colletidae > Ptiloglossa > Ptiloglossa arizonensis. The sequence goes on from NW_027478898.1 coordinate 67,810, forward strand.
ATTCCTATTGCATCTGAAAGTAGAAACTCGCCCGATTACAACGGTATGTGTATTTTTTCCCTAGGCCATTCTGGTTAAGCGTTTGGAGCAGCAGAATTGCGAAAAATTTTTTGCCTTCTCAACCATTTCTTGGCTTCAAACTCCCATATCTCGCGAACGGATTGACCAAACCCAGAAGTTCCTGCTGCGTCTGAAAGTAGAAACTCACCCGATTACAACGATATGCGTATTTTTTCCCTAGGCCATTCTGGTAAAGCGTTTGGAGCAGCAGAATTGCGAAAATTTTTTTGCCTTCTCAACCATTTCTTGGCTTCAAACTCCCATATCGCGCGAACGGACTGACCAGTCCCAAAAATTCCTATTGCATCTGAAAGTAGAAACTCGCCCGATTACAACGGTATGTGTATTTTTTCCCTAGGCCATTCTGGTTAAGCGTTTGGATCAGCAGAATTGCGAAAAATTGTATGCCTTCTCAACCATTTCTTGGCTTCAAACTCCCATATCTCGCGAACGGACGGACCCAACCCAAAAATTCCTATTGCATCTGAAAGTAGAAACTCGCCCGATTACAGCGGTATGTGTATTTTTTCCCTAGGCCATTCTGGTTAAGCGTTTGAAGCAGCAGAATAGCGAACAATTTTTTGCCTTCTCAACCATTTCTTGGCTTCAAACTCCCATATCTCGCGAACGGATAGACCTAACCCAAAAATTCCTGTTGCGTGTGAAAGTAGAAACTCGCCCGATTACAACGGTATGTGTATTTTTTCCCTAGCCCATTCTGGTTAAGCGTTTGGAGCAGCAGAAGTGCGAAAAATTTGTTGTCTTCTTAACCATTTCTTAGCTTCAAACTCCCATATCTCGCGAACGGATTGACCTAACCCAAAAATTCCTACTGCATCTAAAAGTAGAAACTCGCCCGATTACAACGGTATGTGTATTTTTTCCCTAGGCCATTCTGGATAAGCGTTTGGAGCAGCAGAATTGCGAAAATTTTTTTGCCTTCTCAACCATTTTTCGCTTCAAACTCCCATATCTCGCGAACGGATACACCTAACCCAAAAATTCCTATGGCATCTGAAAGTCGAAACTCACCCGATTACAACGGTATGTGTATTTTTTCCCTAGGCCATTCTGGTTAAGCGTTTGGAGCAGCAGAAGTGCGAAAAATTTGTTGTCTTCTCAACCATTTCTTAGCTTGAAACTCCCATATCTCGCGAATGGATTGACGTAACCCAAAAATTCCTGTTGCATCTCAAAGTAGAAACTCGCCCGAATACAACGGTATGTGTATTTTTTCCATAGGCCGTTCTGGTTAAGCGTTTGGAGCAGCAGAATTGCGAAAAATTTTTTGCCTTCTCAACCATTTCTTGTCTTCCAACTCCCATATCTCGCGAACGGATTGACCTAACCCAAAAAATTCCTATTGCATCTGAAAGTAGAAACTCGCCCGATTACAACGGTATTTCTATTTATTCCCTAGGCCATTCTGGTTAAGCGTTTGGAGCAGCAGAATAGCGAAAAATTTTTTGCCTTCTCAACCATTTCTTGGCTTCAAAGTCCCATATCTCGCGAACGGATTGACCTAACCCAAAAATTCCTACTGCATCTAAAAGTAGAAACTCGCCCGATTACAACGGTATGTGTATTTTTTCCCTAGGCCATTCTGGATAAGCGTTTGGAGCAGCAGAATTGCGAAAAATTTTTTGCCTTCTCAACCATTTTTCGCTTCAAACTCCCATATCTCGCGAACGGATACACCTAACCCAAAAATTCCTGTTGCGTGTGAAAGTAGAAACTCTCCCGATTACAACGGTATGTGTATTTTTTCCCTAGCCCATTCTGGTTAAGCGTTTGGCGCAGCAGAATTGCGAAAAATTTTTTGCCTTCTCAACCATTTTTCGCTTCAAACTCCCATATCTCGCGAACGGATACACCTAACCCAAAAATTCCTGTTGCGTGTGAAAGTAGAAACTCGCCCGATTACAACGGTATGTGTATTTTTTCCCTAGGCCATTCTGGTTAAGCGTTTGGAGCAGCAGAATTGCGAAAAATTTTTTGCCTTCTCAACCATTTCTTCGCTTCAAACTCCCATATCTCGCGAACGGATACACCTAACCCAAAAATTCCTGTTGCGTGTGAAAGTAGAAACTCTCCCGATTACAACGGTATGTGTATTTTTTCCCCAGCCCATTCTGGTTAAGCGTTTGGCGCAGCAGAATTGCGAAAAATTTGTTGTCTTCTCAACCATTTCTTAGCTTCAAAGTCCCATATCTCGCGAACGGATCGACCAAACCCAAAAATTCCTGCTGCGTCTGAAAGTAGAAACTCGCCCGATTACAAGGATATGCGTATTTTTTCCCTAGGCCATTCTGGTTAAGCGTTTGGAGCAGCAGAATTGCGAAATATGTTTTGCCTTCTCAACCATTTCTTGGCTTCAAACTCCCATATCTCGCGAACGGACTGACCCAACCCAAAAATTCCTATTGCATCTGAAAGTAGAAACTCGCCCGATTACAGCGGTATGTGTATTTTTTCCCTGCGCAATTCTGGTTAAGCGTTTGGAGCAGCAGAATTGCGAAAATTTTTTTGCCTTCTCAACCATTTCTTGGCTTCAAACTCCCATATCGCGCGAACGGACTGACCAGTCCCAAAAATTCCTATTGCATCTGAAAGTAGAAACTCGCCCGATTACAACGGTATGTGTATTTTTTCCCTAGGCCATTCTGGTTAAGCGTTTGGAGCAGCAGAATTGCGAAAAATTTTTTGCCTTCTCAACCATTTCTTGGCTTCAAACTCCCATATCTCGCGAACGGATTGACCAAACCCAGAAGTTCCTGCTGCGTCTGAAAGTAGAAACTCACCCGATTACAACGATATGCGTATTTTTTCCCTAGGCCATTCTGGTAAAGCGTTTGGAGCAGCAGAATTGCGAAAATTTTTTTGCCTTCTCAACCATTTCTTGGCTTCAAACTCCCATATCGCGCGAACGGACTGACCAGTCCCAAAAATTCCTATTGCATCTGAAAGTAGAAACTCGCCCGATTACAACGGTATGTGTATTTTTTCCCTAGGCCATTCTGGTTAAGCGTTTGGATCAGCAGAATTGCGAAAAATTGTATGCCTTCTCAACCATTTCTTGGCTTCAAACTCCCATATCTCGCGAACGGACGGACCCAACCCAAAAATTCCTATTGCATCTGAAAGTAGAAACTCGCCCGATTACAGCGGTATGTGTATTTTTTCCCTAGGCCATTCTGGTTAAGCATTTGAAGCAGCAGAATAGCGAACAATTTTTTGCCTTCTCAACCATTTCTTGGCTTCAAACTCCCATATCTCGCGAACGGATAGACCTAACCCAAAAATTCCTGTTGCGTGTGAAAGTAGAAACTCGCCCGATTACAACGGTATGTGTATTTTTTCACTAGCCCATTCTGGTTAAGCGTTTGGAGCAGCAGAAGTGCGAAAAATTTGTTGTCTTCTTAACCATTTCTTAGCTTCAAACTCCCATATCTCGCGAACGGATTGACCTAACCCAAAAATTCCTACTGCATCTAAAAGTAGAAACTCGCCCGATTACAACGGTATGTGTATTTTTTCCCTAGGCCATTCTGGATAAGCGTTTGGAGCAGCAGAATTGCGAAAAATTTTTTGCCTTCTCAACCATTTTTCGCTTCAAACTCCCATATCTCGCGAACGGATACACCTAACCCAAAAATTCCTGTTGCGTGTGAAAGTAGAAACTCTCCCGATTACAACGGTATGTGTATTTTTTCCCTAGCCCATTCTGGTTAAGCGTTTGGCGCAGCAGAATTGCGAAAAATTTTTTGCCTTCTCAACCATTTCTTCGCTTCAAACTCCCATATCTCGCGAACGGACTGACCCAACCCAAAAATTCCTATTGCATCTGAAAGTAGAAACTCGCCCGATTACAGCGGTATGTGTATTTTTTCCCTGCGCAATTCTGGTTAAGCGTTTGGAGCAGCAGAATTGCGAAAATTTTTTTGCCTTCTCAACCATTTCTTGGCTTCAAACTCCCATATCGCGCGAACGGACTGACCAGTCCCAAAAATTCCTATTGCATCTGAAAGTAGAAACTCGCCCGATTACAACGGTATGTGTATTTTTTCCCTAGGCCATTCTGGTTAAGCGTTTGGAGCAGCAGAATTGCGAAAAATTTTTTGCCTTCTCAACCATTTCTTGGCTTCAAACTCCCATATCTCGCGAACGGATTGACCAAACCCAGAAGTTCCTGCTGCGTCTGAAAGTAGAAACTCACCCGATTACAACGATATGCGTATTTTTTCCCTAGGCCATTCTGGTAAAGCGTTTGGAGCAGCAGAATTGCGAAAATTTTTTTGCCTTCTCAACCATTTCTTGGCTTCAAACTCCCATATCGCGCGAACGGACTGACCAGTCCCAAAAATTCCTATTGCATCTGAAAGTAGATACTCGCCCGATTACAACGGTATGTGTATTTTTTCCCTAGGCCATTCTGGTTAAGCGTTTGGAGCAGCAGAATTGCGAAAAATTTTTTGCCTTCTCAACCATTTCTTGGCTTCAAACTCCCATATCGCGCGAACGGACTGACCAGTCCCAAAAATTCCTATTGCATCTGAAAGTAGAAACTCGCCCGATTACAAAGGTATGTGTATTTTTTCCCTAGGCCATTCTGGTTAAGCGTTTGGAGCAGCAGAATTGCGAAAAATTTTTTGCCTTCTCAACCATTTCTTAGCTTCAAACTCCCAAATCTCGCGAACTGATTGACGTCAACCAAAAATTCCTGTTGCATCTGAAAGTAGAAACTCGCCCGATTACAACGGTATGTGTATTTTTTCCCTAGGCCATTCTGGTTAAGCGTTTGGAGCAGCAGAATTGCGAAAAATTTTTTGCCTTCTCAACCATTTCTTGGCTTCAAAGTCCCATATCTCGCGAACGGATTGACCTAACCCAAAAATTCCTATTGCATCTGAAAGTAGAATCTCGCCCCATTACAACGGTATGTGTATTTTTCCCTAGGCCATTCTGATTAAGCGTTTGGAGCAGCAGAATTGCGAAAAATTTTTTGTCTTCTCAACCATTTCTTAGCTTCAAACTCCCATATCTCGCGAACGGATTGACTTAACCCAAAAGTTCCTGTTGCATGTGAAAGTAGAAACTCGCCCGATTACAACGGTATGTGTATTTTTTCCCTAGGCCATTCTGGTTAAGCGTTCGGAGCAGCAGAATTGCGAAAAATTTTTTGCCTTCTCAACGATTTCTTGTCTTCAAACTCCCATATCTCGCGAACGGATTGACCTAACCCAAAAATTCCTATTGCATCTGAAAGTAGAAACTCGCCCGATTACAACGGTATGTGTATTTTTTCCCTAGTCCATTCTGGTTAAGCGTTTGGAGCAGCAGAATTGCGAAAAATTTTTTGCCTTCTCAACCATTTCTTGGCTTCAAAGTCCCATATCTCGCGAACGGATTGACCTAACCCAAAAATTCCTATTGCATCTGAAAGTAGAATCTCGCCCCATTACAACGGTATGTGTATTTTTCCCTAGGCCATTCTGATTAAGCGTTTGGAGCAGCAGAATTGCGAAAAATTTTTTGTCTTCTCAACCATTTCTTAGCTTCAAACTCCCATATCTCGCGAACGGATTGACTTAACCCAAAAGTTCCTGTTGCATGTGAAAGTAGAAACTCGCCCGATTACAACGGTATGTGTATTTTTTCCCTAGGCCATTCTGGTTAAGCGTTCGGAGCAGCAGAATTGCGAAAAATTTTTTGCCTTCTCAACGATTTCTTGTCTTCAAACCCCCATATCTCGCGAACGGATTGACCTAACCCAAAAATTCCTATTGCATCTGAAAGTAGAAACTCGCCCGATTACAACGGTATGTGTATTTTTTCCCTAGGCCATTCTGGTTAAGCGTTTGGAGGAACAGAATTGCGAAAAATTTTTTGCCTTCTCAAGCATTTCTTGGCTTCAAACTCCCATATCTCGCGAACGGATTGACCTAACCCAAAAGTTCCTGTTGCATGTGAAAGTAGAAACTCGCCCGATTACAACGGTATGTGTATTTTTTCCCTAGGCCATTCTGGTTAAGCGTTCGGAGCAGCAGAATTGCGAAAAATTTTTTGCCTTCTCAACGATTTCTTGTCTTCAAACTCCCATACCTCGCGAACGGATTGACCTAACCCAAAAATTCCTATTGCATCTGAAAGTAGAAACTCGCCCGATTACAACGGTATGTGTATTTTTTCCCTAGGCCATTCTGGTTAAGCGTTTGAAGCAGCAGAATTGCGAAAAATTTTTTGCCTTCTCAACCATTTCTTGGCTTCAAACTCCCATATCTCGCGAACGGATTGACCTAACCCAAAAATTCCTATTGCATCCGAAAGTAGAAACTCGCAAGATTACAACGGTATGTGTATTTTTTCCCTAGGCCATTCTGGTTAAGCGTTTGGAGCAGCAGAATTGTGAAAAATTTTTTGCCTTCTCTACCATTTCTTGGCTTCAAACTCCCATATCTCGCGAAAGGATTGACCTAACCCATAAATTCCTATTGCATCTGAAAGTAGAAACTCGCCCCATTACAACGGTATGTGTATTTTTTCCCTAGGCCATTCTGGTTAAGCGTTTGGAGCAGCAGAATTGCGAAAAATTTCTTGCCTTCTCAACCATTTCTTGGCTTCAAACTCCCATATCTCGCGAACGGATTGACCTGACCCAAAAATTCCTATGGCATCTGAAAGTCGAAACTCACCCGATTACAACGGTATGTGTATTTTCTCCCTAGGCCATTCTGGTTAAGCGTTTGGAGCAGCAGAAGTGCGAAAAATTTGTTGTCTTCTCAACCATTTCTTAGCTTGAAACTCCCATATCTCGCGAATGGATTGACGTAACCCAAAAATTCCTGTTGCATCTCAAAGTAGAAACTCGCCCGAATACAACGGTATGTGTATTTTTTCCATAGGCCGTTCTGGTTAAGCGTTTGGAGCAGCAGAATTGCGAAAAATTTATTGCCTTCTCAACCATTTCTTGTCTTCCAACTCCCATATCTCGCGAACGGATTGACCTAACCCAAAAAATTCCTATTGCATCTGAAAGTAGAAACTCGCCCGATTACAACGGTATTTCTATTTATTCCCTAGGCCATTCTGGTTAAGCGTTTGGAGCAGCAGAATAGCGAAAAATTTTTTGCCTTCTCAACCATTTCTTGGCTTCAAAGTCCCATATCTCGCGAACGGATTGACCTAACCCAAAAATTCCTACTGCATCTAAAAGTAGAAACTCGCCCGATTACAACGGTATGTGTATTTTTTCCCTAGGCCATTCTGGATAAGCGTTTGGAGCAGCAGAATTGCGAAAAATTTTTTGCCTTCTCAACCATTTTTCGCTTCAAACTCCCATATCTCGCGAACGGATACACCTAACCCAAAAATTCCTGTTGCGTGTGAAAGTAGAAACTCTCCCGATTACAACGGTATGTGTATTTTTTCCCTAGCCCATTCTGGTTAAGCGTTTGGCGCAGCAGAATTGCGAAAAATTTTTTGCCTTCTCAACCATTTTTCGCTTCAAACTCCCATATCTCGCGAACGGATACACCTAACCCAAAAATTCCTGTTGCGTGTGAAAGTAGAAACTCTCCCGATTACAACGGTATGTGTATTTTTTCCCTAGCCCATTCTGGTTAAGCGTTTGGCGCAGCAGAATTGCGAAAAATTTGTTGTCTTCTCAACCATTTCTTAGCTTCAAAGTCCCATATCTCGCGAACGGATCGACCAAACCAAAAAATTCCTGCTGCGTCTGAAAGTAGAAACTCGCCCGATTACAAGGATATGCGTATTTTTTCCCTATGCCATTCTGGTTAAGCGTTTGGAGCAGCAGAATTGCGAAATATGTTTTGCCTTCTCAACCATTTCTTGGCTTCAAACTCCCATATCTCGCGAACGGACTGACCCAACCCAAAAATTCCTATAGCATCTGAAAGTAGAAACTCGCCCGATTACAGCGGTATGTGTATTTTTTCCCTGCGCAATTCTGGTTAAGCGTTTGGAGCAGCAGAATTGCGAAAATTTTTTTGCCTTCTCAACCATTTCTTGGCTTCAAACTCCCATATCGCGCGAACGAACTGACCAGTCCCAAAAATTCCTATTGCATCTGAAAGTAGAAACTCGCCCGATTACAACGGTATGTGTATTTTTTCCCTAGGCCATTCTGGTTAAGCGTTTGGAGCAGCAGAATTGCGAAAAATTTTTTGCCTTCTCAACCATTTCTTGGCTTCAAACTCCCATATCTCGCGAACGGATTGACCAAACCCAGAAGTTCCTGCTGCGTCTGAAAGTAGAAACTCACCCGATTACAACGATATGCGTATTTTTTCCCTAGGCCATTCTGGTAAAGCGTTTGGAGCAGCAGAATTGCGAAAATTTTTTTGCCTTCTCAACCATTTCTTGGCTTCAAACTCCCATATCGCGCGAACGGACTGACCAGTCCCAAAAATTCCTATTGCATCTGAAAGTAGAAACTCGCCCGATTACAACGGTATGTGTATTTTTTCCCTAGGCCATTCTGGTTAAGCGTTTGGAGCAGCAGAATTGCGAAAAATTTTTTGCCTTCTCAACCATTTCTTGGCTTCAAACTCCCATATCGCGCGAACGGACTGACCAGTCCCAAAAATTCCTATTGCATCTGAAAGTAGAAACTCGCCCGATTACAACGGTATGTGTATTTTTTCCCTAGGCCATTCTGGTTAAGCGTTTGGAGCAGCAGAATTGCGAAAAATTTTTTGCCTTCTCAACCATTTCTTAGCTTCAAACTCCCAAATCTCGCGAACTGATTGACGTCAACCAAAAATTCCTGTTGCATCTGAAAGTAGAAACTCGCCCGATTACAACGGTATGTGTATTTTTTCCCTAGGCCATTCTGGTTAAGCGTTTGGAGCAGCAGAATTGCGAAAAATTTTTTGCCTTCTCAACCATTTCTTGGCTTCAAAGTCCCATATCTCGCGAACGGATTGACCTAACCCAAAAATTCCTATTGCATCTGAAAGTAGAATCTCGCCCCATTACAACGGTATGTGTATTTTTCCCTAGGCCATTCTGATTAAGCGTTTGGAGCAGCAGAATTGCGAAAAATTTTTTGTCTTCTCAACCATTTCTTAGCTTCAAACTCCCATATCTCGCGAACGGATTGACTTAACCCAAAAGTTCCTGTTGCATGTGAAAGTAGAAACTCGCCCGATTACAACGGTATGTGTATTTTTTCCCTAGGCCATTCTGGTTAAGCGTTCGGAGCAGCAGAATTGCGAAAAATTTTTTGCCTTCTCAACGATTTCTTGTCTTCAAACTCCCATATCTCGCGAACGGATTGACCTAACCCAAAAATTCCTATTGCATCTGAAAGTAGAAACTCGCCCGATTACAACGGTATGTGTATTTTTTCCCTAGGCCATTCTGGTTAAGCGTTTGGAGAAGCAGAATTGCGAAAAATTTTTTGCCTTCTCAACCATTTCTTGGCTTCAAAGTCCCATATCTCGCGAACGGATTGACCTAACCCAAAAATTCCTATTGCATCTGAAAGTAGAATCTCGCCCCATTACAACGGTATGTGTATTTTTCCCTAGGCCATTCTGATTAAGCGTTTGGAGCAGCAGAATTGCGAAAAATTTTTTGTCTTCTCAACCATTTCTTAGCATCAAACTCCCATATCTCGCGAACGGATTGACTTAACCCAAAAGTTCCTGTTGCATGTGAAAGTAGAAACTCGCCCGATTACAACGGTATGTGTATTTTTTCCCTAGGCCATTCTGGTTAAGCGTTCGGAGCAGCAGAATTGCGAAAAATTTTTTGCCTTCTCAACGATTTCTTGTCTTCAAACTCCCATATCTCGCGAACGGATTGACCTAACCCAAAAATTCCTATTGCATCTGAAAGTAGAAACTCGCCCGATTACAACGGTATGTGTATTTTTTCCCTAGGCCATTCTGGTTAAGCGTTTGGAGGAACAGAATTGCGAAAAATTTTTTGCCTTCTCAAGCATTTCTTGGCTTCAAACTCCCATATCTCGCGAACGGATTGACCTAACCCAAAAGTTCCTGTTGCATGTGAAAGTAGAAACTCGCCCGATTACAACGGTATGTGTATTTTTTCCCTAGGCCATTCTGGTTAAGCGTTCGGAGCAGCAGAATTGCGAAAAATTTTTTGCCTTCTCAACGATTTCTTGTCTTCAAACTCCCATACCTCGCGAACGGATTGACCTAACCCAAAAATTCCTATTGCATCTGAAAGTAGAAACTCGCCCGATTACAACGGTATGTGTATTTTTTCCCTAGGCCATTCTGGTTAAGCGTTTGAAGCAGCAGAATTGCGAAAAATTTTTTGCCTTCTCAACCATTTCTTGGCTTCAAACTCCCATATCTCGCGAACGGATTGACCTAACCCAAAAATTCCTATTGCATCTGAAAGTAGAAACTCGCCCGATTACAACGGTATGTGTATTTTTTCCCTAGGCCATTCTGGTTAAGCGTTTGGAGCAGCAGAATTGTGAAAAATTTTTTGCCTTCTCTACCATTTCTTGGCTTCAAACTCCCATATCTCGCGAAAGGATTGACCTAACCCATAAATTCCTATTGCATCTGAAAGTAGAAACTCGCCCCATTACAACGGTATGTGTATTTTTTCCCTAGGCCATTCTGGTTAAGCGTTTGGAGCAGCAGAATTGCGAAAAATTTCTTGCCTTCTCAACCATTTCTTGGCTTCAAACTCCCATATCTCGCGAACGGATTGACCTAACCCAAAAATTCCTATGGCATCTGAAAGTCGAAACTCACCCGATTACAACGGTATGTGTATTTTCTCCCTAGGCCATTCTGGTTAAGCGTTTGGAGCAGCAGAAGTGCGAAAAATTTGATGTCTTCTCAACCATTTCTTAGCTTGAAACTCCCATATCTCGCGAATGGATTGACGTAACCCAAAAATTCCTGTTGCATCTCAAAGTAGAAACTCGCCCGAATACAACGGTATGTGTATTTTTTCCATAGGCCGTTCTGGTTAAGCGTTTGGAGCAGCAGAATTGCGAAAAATTTTTTGCCTTCTCAACCATTTCTTGTCTTCCAACTCCCATATCTCGCGAACGGATTGACCTAACCCAAAAAATTCCTATTGCATCTGAAAGTAGAAACTCGCCCGATTACAACGGTATTTCTATTTATTCCCTAGGCCATTCTGGTTAAGCGTTTGGAGCAGCAGAATAGCGAAAAATTTTTTGCCTTCTCAACCATTTCTTGGCTTCAAAGTCCCATATCTCGCGAACGGATTGACCTAACCCAAAAATTCCTATTGCATCTGAAAGTAGAAACTAGCCCGATTACAAGGGTATGTGTATTTTTTCCCTAGGCCATTCTGGTTAAGCGTCTGAAGCAGCAGAATTGCGAAAAATTTTTTGCCTTCTCAACCATTTCTTAGCTTCAAACTCCCAAATCTCGCGAACGGATTGACGTCACCCAGAAATTCCTGTTGCATCTGAAAGTAGAAACTCGCCCGATTACAACGGTATGTGTATTTTTTCCCTAGGCCATTCTGGTTAAGCGTTTGGAGCAGCGGAATTGCGAAAAATTTTTTGCCTTCTCAACGATTTCTTGTCTTCAAACTCCCATATCTCGCGAACGGATTGACCTAACCCAAAAATTCCTATTGCATCTGAAAGTAGAAACTCGCCCCATTACAACGGTATGTGTATTTTTTCCCTAGGCCGTTCTGGTTAAGCGTTTGGAGCAGCAGAATTGCGAAAAATTTCTTGCCTTCTCAACCATTTCTTGGCTTCAAACTCCCATATCTCGCGAACGGATTGACCTAACCCAAAAATTCCTATGGCATCTGAAAGTCAAAACTCACCCGATTACAACGGTATGTGTATTTTTTCCCTAGGCCATTCTGGTTAAGCGTTCGGAGCAGCAGAATTGCGAAAAATGTTTTGCCTTCTCTACCATTTCTTGTCTTCAAACTCCCATATCTCGCGAACGGATTGACCTAACCCAAAAATTCCTATTGCATCTGAAAGTAGAAACTCGCCCGATTACAACGGTATGTGTATTTTTTCCCTAGGCCATTCTGGTTAAGCGTTTGGAGCAGCAGAATTGCGAAAAATTTTTTGCCTTCTCAACCATTTCTTGGCTTCAAAGTCCCATATCTCGCGAACGGATTGACCTAACCCAAAAATTCCGATTGCATCTGAAAGTAGAAACTCGCCCGATTACAACGGCATGTGTATTTTTTCCCTAGGCCATTCTGGTTAAGCGTTTGGAGCAGCAGAATTGCGAAAAATTTTTTGCCTTCTCAACCATTTCTTGGCTTCAAAGTCCCATATCTCGCGAACGGATTGACCTAACCCAAAAATTCCTATGGCATCTGAAAGACGGAACTCACCCGATTACAACGGTATGTGTATTTTCTCCCTAGGCCATTCTGGTTAAGCGTTTGGAGCAGCAGAATTGCGAAAAATTTGTTGTCTTCTCAACCATTTCTTGGCTTCAAACTCCCATATCTCGCGAACGGATTGACCTAACCCAAAAATTCCTATTGCATCTGAAAGTAGAAACTCGCCCGATTACAACGGTATGTGTATTTTTTCCCTAGGCTATTCTGCTTAAGCGTTTGGAGCAGCAGAATTGCGAAAAATTTTTTGCCTTCTCAACCATTTCTTGGCTTCAAACTCCCATATCTCGCGAACGGATTGACCTAACTCAAAAATTCCTGTTCCGTCTGAAAGTAGAAACTCTCCCGATTACAACGGTATGTGTATTTTTTCTCTAGCCCATTCTGGTTAAGCGTTTGGCGCAGCAGAATTGCGAAAAATTTGTTGTCTTCTCAACCATTTCTTAGCTTCAAAGTCCCATATCTCGCGAACGGATTGACCAAACCCAAAAATTCCTGCTGCGTCTGAAAGTAGAAACTCGCCCGATTACAAGGATATGCGTATTTTTTCCCTAGGCCATTCTGGTTAAGCGTTTGGAGCAGCAGAATTGCGAAAAATGTTTTGCCTTCTCAACCATTTCTTGGCTTCAAACTCCCATATCTCGCGAACGGACGGACCCAACCCAAAAATTCCTATTGCATCTGAAAGTAGAAACTCGCCCGATTACAGCGGTATGTGTATTTTTTCCCTAGGCCATTCTGGTTAAGCGTTTGAAGCAGCAGAATAGCGAACAATTTTTTGCCTTCTCAACCATTTCTTGGCTTCAAACTCCCATATCTCGCGAACGGATAGACCTAACCCAAAAATTCCTGTTGCGTGTGAAAGTAGAAACTCGCCCGATTACAACGGTAGGTGTATTTTTTCCCTAGCCCATTCTGGTTAAGCGTTTGGAGCAGCAGAAGTGCGAAAAATTTGTTGTCTTCTTAACCATTTCTTAGCTTCAATCTCCCATATCTCGCGAACGGATTGACCTAACCCAAAAATTCCTACTGCATCTAAAAGTAGAAACTCGCCCGATTACAACGGTATGTGTATTTTTTCCCTAGGCCATTCTGGTTAAGCGTTTGGAGCAGCAGAATTGCGAAAAATTTTTTGCCTTCTCAACCATTTCTTCGCTTCAAACTCCCATATCTCGCGAACGGATACACCTAACCCAAAAATTCCTGTTGCGTGTGAAAGTAGAAACTCGCCCGATTACAACGGTATGTGTATTTTTTCCCTAGGGCATTCTGGTTAAGCGTTTGGATCAGCAGAATTGCGAAAAATTGTATGCCGTCTCAACCATTTCTTGGCTTCAAACTCCCATATCTCGCGAACGGACTGACCCAACCCAAAAATTCCTATTGCATCTGAAAGTAGAAACTCGCCCGATTACAGCGGTATGTGTATTTTTTCCCTGCGCAATTCTGGTTAAGCGTTTGGAGCAGCAGAATTGCGAAAATTTTTTTGCCTTCTCAACCATTTCTTGGCTTCAAACTCCCATATCGCGCGAACGGACTGACCAGTCCCAAAAATTCCTATTGCATCTGAAAGTAGAAACTCGCCCGATTACAACGGTATGTGTATTTTTTCCCTAGGCCTTTCTGGTTAAGCGTTTGGAGCAGCAGAATTGCGAAAAATTTTTTGCCTTCTCAACCATTTCTTGGCTTCAAACTCCCATATCTCGCGAACGGATTGACCAAACCCAGAAGTTCCTGCTGCGTCTGAAAGTAGAAACTCACCCGATTACAACGATATGCGTATTATTTCCCTAGGCCATTCTGGTAAAGCGTTTGGAGCAGCAGAATTGCGAAAAATGTTTTGCCTTCTCAACCATTTCTTGGCTTCAAACTCCCATATCTCGCGAACGGATTGACCTAACCCAAAAATTCCTATTGCATCTGAAAGTAGAAACTCGCCCGATTACAGCGGTATGTGTATTTTTTCCCTAGGCAATTCTGGTTAAGCGTTTGGAGCAGCAGAAGTGCGAAAAATTTTTTGCCTTCTCAACCATTTCTTGGTTTCAAACTCCCATATCTCGCGAACGGATTGACCTAACCCAAAAATTCCTGTTGCATCTGAAAGTAGAAACTCGCCCGATTACAGCGGTATGTGTATTTTTTCCCTAGGCAATTCTGGTTAAGCGTTTGGAGCAGCAGAATTGCGATAAATTTTTTGCCTTCTCAACGATTTCTTGTCTTCAAACTCCCATATCTCGCGAACGGATTGACCTAACCCAAAAATTCCTATTGCATCTGAAAGTAGAAACTCGCCCGATTACAACGGTATGTGTATTTTTTCCCTAGGCCATTCTGGTTAAGCGTTTGGAGAAGCAGAATTGCGAAAAATTTTTTGCCTTCTCAACCATTTCTTGGCTTCAAAGTCCCATATCTCGCGAACGGATTGACCTAACCCAAAAATTCCTATTGCATCTGAATATAGAAACTCGCCCGATTACAGCGGTATGTGTAGTTTCTCCCTAGGCAATTCTGGTTAAGCGTTCGGAGCAGCAGAATTGCGAAAAATTTTTTGCCTTCTCAACGATTTCTTGTCTTCAAACTCCCATATCTCGCGAACGGATTGACCTAACCCAAAAATTCCTATTGCATCTGAAAGTAGAAACTCGCCCGATTACAACGGTATGTGTATTTTTTCCCTAGGCCATTCTGGTTAAGCGTTTGGAGAAGCAGAATTGCGAAAAATTTTTTGCCTTCTCAACCATTTCTTGGCTTCAAAGTCCCATATCTCGCGAACGGATTGACCTAACCCAAAAATTCCTATTGCATCTGAAAGTAGAATCTCGCCCCATTACAACGGTATGTGTATTTTTCCCTAGGCCATTCTGATTAAGCGTTTGGAGCAGCAGAATTGCGAAAAATTTTTTGTCTTCTCAACCATTTCTTAGCTTCAAACTCCCATATCTCGCGAACGGATTGACTTAACCCAAAAGTTCCTGTTGCATGTGAAAGTAGAAACTCGCCCGATTACAACGGTATGTGTATTTTTTCCCTAGGCCATTCTGGTTAAGCGTTCGGAGCAGCAGAATTGCGAAAAATTTTTTGCCTTCTCAACGATTTCTTGTCTTCAAACTCCCATATCTCGCGAACGGATTGACCTAACCCAAAAATTCCTATTGCATCTGAAAGTAGAAACTCGCCCGATTACAACGGTATGTGTATTTTTTCCCTAGGCCATTCTGGTTAAGCGTTTGGAGGAACAGAATTGCGAAAAATTTTTTGCCTTCTCAAGCATTTCTTGGCTTCAAACTCCCATATCTCGCGAACGGATTGACCTAACCCAAAAGTTCCTGTTGCATGTGAAAGTAGAAACTCGCCCGATTACAACGGTATGTGTATTTTTTCCCTAGGCCATTCTGGTTAAGCGTTCGGAGCAGCAGAATTGCGAAAAATTTTTTGCCTTCTCAACGATTTCTTGTCTTCAAACTCCCATACCTCGCGAACGGATTGACCTAACCCAAAAATTCCTATTGCATCTGAAAGTAGAAACTCGCCCGATTACAACGGTATGTGTATTTTTTCCCTAGGCCATTCTGGTTAAGCGTTTGAAGCAGCAGAATTGCGAAAAATTTTTTGCCTTCTCAACCATTTCTTGGCTTCAAACTCCCATATCTCGCGAACGGATTGACCTAACCCAAAAATTCCTATTGCATCTGAAAGTAGAAACTCGCCCGATTACAACGGTATGTGTATTTTTTCCCTAGGCCATTCTGGTTAAGCGTTTGGAGCAGCAGAATTGTGAAAAATTTTTTGCCTTCTCTACCATTTCTTGGCTTCAAACTCCCATATCTCGCGAAAGGATTGACCTAACCCATAAATTCCTATTGCATCTGAAAGTAGAAACTCGCCCCATTACAACGGTATGTGTATTTTTTCCCTAGGCCATTCTGGTTAAGCGTTTGGAGCAGCAGAATTGCGAAAAATTTCTTGCCTTCTCAACCATTTCTTGGCTTCAAACTCCCATATCTCGCGAACGGATTGACCTAACCCAAAAATTCCTATGGCATCTGAAAGTCGAAACTCACCCGATTACAACGGTATGTGTATTTTCTCCCTAGGCCATTCTGGTTAAGCGTTTGGAGCAGCAGAAGTGCGAAAAATTTGTTGTCTTCTCAACCATTTCTTAGCTTGAAACTCCCATATCTCGCGAATGGATTGACGTAACCCAAAAATTCCTGTTGCATCTCAAAGTAGAAACTCGCCCGAATACAACGGTATGTGTATTTTTTCCATAGGCCGTTCTGGTTAAGCGTTTGGAGCAGCAGAATTGCGAAAAATTTTTTGCCTTCTCAACCATTTCTTGTCTTCCAACTCCCATATCTCGCGAACGGATTGACCTAACCCAAAAAATTCCTATTGCATCTGAAAGTAGAAACTCGCCCGATTACAACGGTATTTCTATTTATTCCCTAGGCCATTCTGGTTAAGCGTTTGGAGCAGCAGAATAGCGAAAAATTTTTTGCCTTCTCAACCATTTCTTGGCTTCAAAGTCCCATATCTCGCGAACGGATTGACCTAACCCAAAAATTCCTATTGCATCTGAAAGTAGAAACTAGCCCGATTACAAGGGTATGTGTATTTTTTCCCTAGGCCATTCTGGTTAAGCGTCTCAAGCAGCAGAATTGCGAAAAATTTTTTGCCTTCTCAACCATTTCTTAGCTTCAAACTCCCAAATCTCGCGAACGGATTGACGTCACCCAAAAATTCCTGTTGCATCTGAAAGTAGAAACTCGCCCGATTACAACGGTATGTGTATTTTTTCCCTAGGCCATTCTGGTTAAGCGTTTGGAGCAGCGGAATTGCGAAAAATTTTTTGCCTTCTCAACGATTTCTTGTCTTCAAACTCCCATATCTCGCGAACGGATTGACCTAACCCAAAAATTCCTATTGCATCTGAAAGTAGAAACTCGCCCCATTACAACGGTATGTTTATTTTTTCCCTAGGCCGTTCTGGTTAAGCGTTTGGAGCAGCAGAATTGCGAAAAATTTCTTGCCTTCTCAACCATTTCTTGGCTTCAAACTCCCATATCTCGCGAACGGATTGACCTAACCCAAAAATTCCTATGGCATCTGAAAGTCAAAACTCACCCGATTACAACGGTATGTGTATTTTTTCCCTAGGCCATTCTGGTTAAGCGTTCGGAGCAGCAGAATTGCGAAAAATGTTTTGCCTTCTCTACCATTTCTTGTCTTCAAACTCCCATATCTCGCGAACGGATTGACCTAACCCAAAAATTCCTATTGCATCTGAAAGTAGAAACTCGCCCGATTACAACGGTATGTGTATTTTTTCCCTAGGCCATTCTGGTTAAGCGTTTGGAGCAGCAGAATTGCGAAAAATTTTTTGCCTTCTCAACCATTTCTTGGCTTCAAAGTCCCATATCTCGCGAACGGATTGACCTAACCCAAAAATTCCGATTGCATCTGAAAGTAGAAACTCGCCCGATTACAACGGCATGTGTATTTTTTCCCTAGGCCATTCTGGTTAAGCGTTTGGAGCAGCAGAATTGCGAAAAATTTTTTGCCTTCTCAACCATTTCTTGGCTTCAAAGTCCCATATCTCGCGAACGGATTGACCTAACCCAAAAATTCCTATGGCATCTGAAAGACGGAACTCACCCGATTACAACGGTATGTGTATTTTCTCCCTAGGCCATTCTGGTTAAGCGTTTGGAGCAGCAGAATTGCGAAAAATTTGTTGTCTTCTCAACCATTTCTTAGCTTCAAACTCCCATATTTCGCGAACGGATTGACGTAACCCAGAAGTTCCTGCTGCGTCTGAAAGTAGAAACTCGCCCGATTACAACGGTATGTGTATTTTTTCCCTAGGCCATTCTGGTTAAGCGTTTGGAGCAGCAGAATTGTGAAAGATTTTTTGCCATCTCTACCATTTCTTGGCTTCAAACTCCCATATCTCGCGAACGGATTGACCTAACCCAAAAATTCCTATTGCATCTGAAAGTAGAAACTCGCCCGATTACAACGGTATGTGTATTTTTTCCCTAGGCTATTCTGCTTAAGCGTTTGGAGCAGCAGAATTGCGAAAAATTTTTTGCCTTCTCAACCATTTCTTGGCTTCAAACTCCCATATCTCGCGAACGGATTGACCTAACTCAAAAATTCCTGTTCCGTCTGAAAGTAGAAACTCTCCCGATTACAACGGTATGTGTATTTTTTCTCTAGCCCATTCTGGTTAAGCGTTTGGCGCAGCAGAATTGCGAAAAATTTGTTGTCTTCTCAACCATTTCTTAGCTTCAAAGTCCCATATCTCGCGAACGGATTGACCAAACCCAAAAATTCCTGCTGCGTCTGAAAGTAGAAACTCGCCCGATTACAAGGATATGCGTATTTTTTCCCTAGGCCATTCTGGTTAAGCGTTTGGAGCAGCAGAATTGCGAAAAATGTTTTGCCTTCTCAACCATTTCTTGGCTTCAAACTCCCATATCTCGCGAACGGACGGACCCAACCCAAAAATTCCTATTGCATCTGAAAGTAGAAACTCGCCCGATTACAACGGCATGTGTATTTTTTCCCTAGGCCATTCTGGTTAAGCGTTCGGAGCAGCAGAATTGCGAAAAATGTTTTGCCTTCTCTACCATTTCTTGTCTTCAAACTCCCATATCTCGCGAACGGATTGACCTAACCCAAAAATTCCTATTGCATCTGAAAGTAGAAACTCGCCCGATTACAACGGTATGTGTATTTTTTCCCTAGGCCATTCTGGTTAAGCGTTTGGAGCAGCAGAATTGCGAAAAATTTTTTGCCTTCTCAACCATTTCTTGGCTTCAAAGTCCCATATCTCGCGAACGGATTGACCTAACCCAAAAATTCCGATTGCATCTGAAAGTAGAAACTCGCCCGATTACAACGGCATGTGTATTTTTTCCCTAGGCCATTCTGGTTAAGCGTTTGGAGCAGCAGAATTGCGAAAAATTTTTTGCCTTCTCAACCATTTCTTGGCTTCAAAGTCCCATATCTCGCGAACGGATTGACCTAACCCAAAAATTCCTATGGCATCTGAAAGACGGAACTCACCCGATTACAACGGTATGTGTATTTTCTCCCTAGGCCATTCTGGTTAAGCGTTTGGAGCAGCAGAATTGCGAAAAATTTGTTGTCTTCTCAACCATTTCTTAGCTTCAAACTCCCATATTTCGCGAACGGATTGACGTAACCCAGAAGTTCCTGCTGCGTCTGAAAGTAGAAACTCGCCCGATTACAACGGTATGTGTATTTTTTCCCTAGGCCATTCTGGTTAAGCGTTTGGAGCAGCAGAATTGTGAAAGATTTTTTGCCTTCTCTACCATTTCTTGGCTTCAAACTCCCATATCTCGCGAACGGATTGACCTAACCCAAAAATTCCTATTGCATCTGAAAGTAGAAACTCGCCCGATTACAACGGTATGTGTATTTTTTCCCTAGGCTACTCTGCTTAAGCGTTTGGAGCAGCAGAATTGCGAAAAATTTTTTGCCTTCTCAACCATTTCTTGGCTTCAAACTCCCATATCTCGCGAACGGATTGACCTAACTCAAAAATTCCTGTTCCGTCTGAAAGTAGAAACTCTCCCGATTACAACGGTATGTGTATTTTTTCTCTAGCCCATTCTGGTTAAGCGTTTGGCGCAGCAGAATTGCGAAAAATTTGTTGTCTTCTCAACCATTTCTTAGCTTCAAAGTCCCATATCTCGCGAACGGATTGACCAAACCCAAAAATTCCTGCTGCGTCTGAAAGTAGAAACTCGCCCGATTACAAGGATATGCGTATTTTTTCCCTAGGCCATTCTGGTTAAGCGTTTGGAGCAGCAGAATTGCGAAAAATGTTTTGCCTTCTCAACCATTTCTTGGCTTCAAACTCCCATATCTCGCGAACGGACGGACCCAACCCAAAAATTCCTATTGCATCTGAAAGTAGAAACTCGCCCGATTACAGCGGTATGTGTATTTTTTCCCTAGGCCATTCTGGTTAAGCGTTTGAAGCAGCAGAATAGCGAACAATTTTTTGCCTTCTCAACCATTTCTTGGCTTCAAACTCCCATATCTCGCGAACGGATAGACCTAACCCAAAAATTCCTGTTGCGTGTGAAAGTAGAAACTCGCCCGATTACAACGGTAGGTGTATTTTTTCCCTAGCCCATTCTGGTTAAGCGTTTGGAGCAGCAGAAGTGCGAAAAATTTGTTGTCTTCTTAACCATTTCTTAGCTTCAATCTCCCATATCTCGCGAACGGATTGACCTAACCCAAAAATTCCTACTGCATCTAAAAGTAGAAACTCGCCCGATTACAACGGTATGTGTATTTTTTCCCTAGGCCATTCTGGTTAAGCGTTTGGAGCAGCAGAATTGCGAAAAATTGTTTGCCTTCTCAACCATTTCTTCGCTTCAAACTCCCATATCTCGCGAACGGATACACCTAACCCAAAAATTCCTGTTGCGTGTGAAAGTAGAAACTCGCCCGATTACAACGGTATGTGTATTTTTTCCCTAGGGCATTCTGGTTAAGCGTTTGGATCAGCAGAATTGCGAAAAATTGTATGCCGTCTCAACCATTTCTTGGCTTCAAACTCCCATATCTCGCGAACGGACTGACCCAACCCAAAAATTCCTATTGCATCTGAAAGTAGAAACTCGCCCGATTACAGCGGTATGTGTATTTTTTCCCTGCGCAATTCTGGTTAAGCGTTTGGAGCAGCAGAATTGCGAAAATTTTTTTGCCTTCTCAACCATTTCTTGGCTTCAAACTCCCATATCGCGCGAACGGACTGACCAGTCCCAAAAATTCCTATTGCATCTGAAAGTAGAAACTCGCCCGATTACAACGGTATGTGTATTTTTTCCCTAGGCCATTCTGGTTAAGCGTTTGGAGCAGCAGAATTGCGAAAAATTTTTTGCCTTCTCAACCATTTCTTGGCTTCAAACTCCCATATCTCGCGAACGGATTGACCAAACCCAGAAGTTCCTGCTGCGTCTGAAAGTAGAAACTCACCCGATTACAACGATATGCGTATTTTTTCCCTAGGCCATTCTGGTAAAGCGTTTGGAGCAGCAGAATTGCGAAAAATGTTTTGCCTTCTCAACCATTTCTTGGCTTCAAACTCCCATATCTCGCGAACGGATTGACCTAACCCAAAAATTCCTATTGCATCTGAAAGTAGAAACTCGCCCGATTACAGCGGTATGTGTATTCTTTCCCTAGGCAATTCTGGTTAAGCGTTTGGAGCAGCAGAATTGCGAAAAATTTTTTGCCTTCTCAACCATTTCTTGGCTTCAAACTCCCATATCTCGCGAACGGATTGACCTAACCCAAAAATTCCTATTGCATCTGAAAGTAGAAACTCGCCCGATTACAGCGGTATGTGTATTTTTTCCCTAGGCAATTCTGGTTAAGCGTTAGGAGCAGCAGAATTGCGAAAAATTTTTTGCCTTCTCAACCATTTCTTGGCTTCAAACTCCCATATCTCGCGAACGGATTGACTTAACCCAAAAATTCCTGTTGCATCTGAAAGTAGAAACTCGTCCGATTACAACGGTATGTGTATTTTTTCCCTTAGGCCATTCTGATTAAGCGTGTGGAGCAGCAGAATTGCGAAAAATTTTTTGCCTTCTCAACCATTTCTTGGCTTCAAACTCCCATATCTCGCGAACGGATTGAACTAACCCAAAAATTCCTGTTGCGTCTGAAAGTAGAAACTCGCCCGATTACAACGGTATGTGTATTTTTTCCCTAGGCCATTCTGGTTAAGCGTTTGGAGCAGCAGAATAGCGAAAAATTGTTTGCCTTCTCAACCATTTCTTGGCCTCAAACTCCCATATCTCGCGAACGGATTGACTTAACCCAAAAATTCCTGTTGCGTCTGAAAGTAGAAACTCGCCCGATTACAACGGTATGTGTATTTTTTCCCTAGGCCATCCTGGTTAAGCGTTTGGAGCAGCAGTAGTGCGAAAAATTTGTTGTCTTCTTTACCATTTCTTAGCTTCAAACTCCCATATCTCGCGAACGGATTGACCTAACACAAAAATTCTTGTTGCATCTGAAAGAAGAAACTCGCCCGATTACAACGGTATGTGTATTTTTTCCCTAGGCCATTCTGGTTAAGCGTTTGGAGCAGCAGAATAGCGAAAAATTGTTTGCCTTCTCAACCATTTCTTGGCTTCAAACTCCCATTTCTCGCGAACGGATTGATCTAACCCAAAAATTCCTGTTGGGTCTGAAAGTAGAAACTCGCCCGATTACAACGGAATGTGTATTTCTTCCCTAGGCCATTCTGGATAAGCGTTTGGAGCAGCAGAATTGCGAAAAATTTTTTGCCTTCTCAACCATTTCTTGGCTTCAAACTCCCATATCTCGCGAACGGATTGATCAAACCCAGAAGTTCCTGCTGCGTCTGATAGTGGAAACTCACCCGATTACAACGATATGCGTATTTTTTCCCTAGGCCATTCTGGTTAAGCGTTTGGAGCAGCAGAATTGCGAAAAATTTTTTGCCTTCTCAACCATTTCTTGGCTTCAAACTCCCATATCTCGCGAACGGATTGACTTAACCCAAAAACTCCTGTTGCATCTGAAAGAAGAAACTCGTCCGATTACAACGGTATGTGTATTTTTTCCCTAGGCCATTCTGGTTAAGCGTTTGGAGCAGCAGAATTGCGAAAAGTTTTTTGCCTTCTCAACCATTTCTTGGCTTCAAACTCCCATATCTCGCGAACGGATTGACCTAACCCAAAAATTCCTGTTGCGTCTGAAAGTAGAAACTCGCCCGATTACAACGGTATGTGTATTTTTTCCCTAGGCCATTCTGGTTAAGCGTTTGGAGCAGCAGTAGTGCGAAAAATTTGTTGTCTTCTTTACCATTTCTTAGCTTCAAACTCCCATATCTCGCGAACGGATTGACCTAACCCAAAAATTCTTGTTGCATCTGAAAGAAGAAACTCGCCCGATTACAACGGTATGTGTATTTTTTCCCTACGCCATTCTGGTTAAGCGTTTGGAGCAGCAGAATAGCGAAAAATTGTTTGCCTTCTCAACCATTTCTTGGCTTCAAACTCCCATATCTCGCGAACGGATTGGCCAAACCCAGAAGTTCCTGCTGCGTCTGAAAGTAGAAACTCGCCCGATTACAACGATATGCGTATTTCTTCCCTATGCCATTCTGGTTAAGCGTTTGGAGCAGCAGAAGTGCGAAAAATTTGTTGTCTTCATAACCATTTCTTAGCTTCAAACTCCCATATCTCGCGAACGGATGGACCAAACCCAGAAGTTCCTGCTGCGTCTGAAAGTAGAAACTCGCCCGATTACAACGATATGTGTATTTTTTCCCTAGGCCATTATGGTTAAGCGTTAGGAGCTGCAGGAATGCGAAAAATTTGTTGTCTTCTCAATCATTTCTTAGCTTCAAACTCCCATATCTCGCGAACGGATTGACCTAACCCAAAAATTCCTCTTGCATCTGAAAGTAGAAACTCGCCCGATTACAACGGTATGTGAATTTTTTCCCTAGGCCATTCTGGTTAAGCGTTAGGAGCAGCAGGAGTGCGAAAAATTTGTTGTCTTCTCAACCATTTCTTAGCTTCAAACTCCCATATCTCGCGAACGGATTGACCAATCCCAGAAGTTCCTGCTTCGTCTGAAAGTAGAAACTCGCCCGATTACAACGATATGCGTATTTTTTCCCTAGGCCATTCTGGTTAAGCGTTTGGAGCAGCAGAAGTGCGAAAAATTTGTTGTCTTCTCAATCATTTCTTAGCTTCAAACTCCCATATCTCGCGAACGGATTGACCAAACCCAGAAGTTCCTGCTGCGTCTGAAAGTAGAAACTCGCCCGATTACAACGATATGTGTATCTTCTCCCTAGGCCATTCTGGTTAAGCGTTAGGAGCAGCAGAAGTGCGAAAAATTTGTTGTCTTCTCAATCATTTCTTAGCTTCAAACTCCCATATCTCGCGAACGGATTGACCTAACCCAAAAATTCCTGTTGCATCTGAAAGTAGAAACTCGCCCGATTACAACGGTACGTGTATTTTTCCCTTAGGCCATTCTGGTTAAGCGATTGGAGCAGCAGAAGTGCGAAAAATTTATTGTCTTGTCCACCATTTCTTACCTTGAAAGTCCCATATCTCGCGAACGGATTGACCTTACCCAAAAATTCCTATTGCATCTGAAAGTAGAAACTCGCCCGATTACAGCGGTATGTGTATTTTTTCCCTAGGCCATTCGGGTTAAGCGTTTGCAGCAGCAGAAGTGCGAAAAATTTGTTGTCTTCTTAACCATTTCTTAGCTTCAAACTCCCATATCTCGCGAAGGGATTGACCTAACCCAAAAATTCCTATTGCATCTGAAAGTAGAAACTCGCCCGATTACAACGGTATGTGTATTTTTTCCCTATGCCATTCTGGTTAAGCGTTTGGAGCAGCAGAATTGCGAAAAATTTTTTGCCTTCTCAACCATTTCTTGGCTTCAAACTCCCATATCTCGCGAACGGATTGATCAAACCCAGAAGTTCCTGCTGCGTCTGAAAGTAGAAACTCACCCGATTACAACGATATGCGTATTTTTTCCCTAGGCCATTCTGGTTAAGCGTTTGGAGCAGCAGAATTGCGAAAAATTTTTTGCCTTCTCAACCATTTCTTGGCTTCAAACTCCCATATCTCGCGAACGGATTGGCCAAACTCAGAAGTTCCTGCTGCGTCTGAAAGTAGAAACTCGCCCGATTACAACGATATGCGTATTTCTTCCCTATGCCATTCTGGTTAAGCGTTTGGAGCAGCAGAAGTGCGAAAAATTTGTTGCCTTCATAACCATTTCTTAGCTTCAAACTCCCATATCTCGCGAACGGATGGACCAAACCCAGAAGTTCCTGCTGCTTCTGAAAGTAGAAACTCGCCCGATTACAACGATATGTGTATTTTTTCCCTAGGCCATTATGGTTAAGCGTTAGGAGCTGCAGGAATGCGAAAAATTTGTTGTCTTCTCAATCATTTCTTAGCTTCAAACTCCCATATCTCGCGAACGGATTGACCTAACCCAAAAATTCCTGTTGCATCTGAAAGTAGAAACTCGCCCGACTACAACGGTATGTGAATTTTTTCCCTAGGCCATTCTGGTTAAGCGTTAGGAGCAGCAGGAGTGCGAAAAATTTGTTGTCTTCTCAACCATTTCTTAGCTTCAAACTCCCATATCTCGCGAACGGATTGACCAAACCCAGAAGTTCCTGCTTCGTCTGAAAGTAGAAACTCGCCCGATTACAACGATATGCGTATTTTTTCCCTAGGCCATTCTGGTTAAGCGTTTGGAGCAGCAGAAGTGCGAAAAATTTGTTGTCTTCTCAATCATTTCTTAGCTTCAAACTCCCATATCTCGCGAACGGATTGACCAAACCCAGAAGTTCCTGCTGCGTCTGAAAGTAGAAACTCGCCCGATTACAACGATATGTGTATCTTTTCCCTAGGCCATTCTGGTTAAGCGTTAGGAGCAGCAGAAGTGCGAAAAATTTGTTGTCTTCTCAATCATTTCTTAGCTTCAAACTCCCATATCTCGCGAACGGATTGACCTAACCCAAAAATTCCTGTTGCATCTGAAAGTAGAAACTCGCCCGATTACAACGGTACGTGTATTTTTCCCTTAGGCCATTCTGGTTAAGCGATTGGAGCAGCAGAAGTGCGAAAAATTTATTGTCTTGTCCACCATTTCTTACCTTGAAAGTCCCATATCTCGCGAACGGATTGACCTTACCCAAAAATTCTATTGCATCTGAAAGTAGAAACTCGCCCGATTACAGCGGTATGTGTATTTTTTCCCTAGGCCATTCGGGTTAAGCGTTTGCAGCAGCAGAAGTGCGAAAAATTTGTTGTCTTCTTAACCATTTCTTAGCTTCAAACTCCCATATCTCGCGAACGGATTGACCTAACCCAAAAATTCCTATTGCATCTTAAAGTAGAAACTCGCCCGATTACAACGGTATGTGTATTTTTTCCCTATGCCATTCTGGTTAAGCGTTTGGAGCAGCAGAATTGCGAAAAATTTTTTGCGTTCTCAACCATTTCTTGGCCTCAAACTCCCATATCTCGCGAACGGATTGACCTAACCCAAAAATTCCTGTTGCGTCTGAAAGTAGAAACACGCCCGATTACAACGGTATGTGTATTTTTTCCCTAGGCCATCCTGGTTAAGCGTTTGGAGCAGCAGTATTGCGAAATATTTGTTGTCTTCTTTACCATTTCTTAGCTTCAAACTCCCATATCTCGCGAACGGATTGACCTAACCCAAAAATTCTTGTTGCATCTGAAAGAAGAAACTCGCCCGATTACAAAGGTATGTGTATTTTTTCCCTAGGCCATTCTGGTTAAGCGTTTGGAGCAGCAGAATAGCGAAAAATTGTTTGCCTTCTCAACCATTTCTTGGCTTCAAACTCCCATTTCTCGCGAACGGATTGACCTAACCCAAAAATTCCTGTTGGGTCTGAAAGTAGAAACTCGCCCGATTACAACGGTATGTGTATTTCTTCCCTAGGCCATTCTGGTTAAGCGTTTGGAGCAGCAGAATTGCGAAAAATTTTTTGCCTTCTCAACCATTTCTTGGCTCAAACTCCCATATCTCGCGAACGGATTGATCAAACCCAGAAGTTCCTGCTGCGTCTGAAAGTAGAAGCTCACCCGATTACAACGATATGCGTATTTTTTCCCTAGGCCATTCTGGTTAAGCGTTTGGAGCAGCAGAATTGCGAAAAATGTTTTGCCTTCTCAACAATTTCTTGGTTTCAAACTCCCATATCTCGCGAACGGATTGACCTAACCCAAAAATTCCTATTGCATCTGAAAGTAGAAACTCGCCCGATTACAGCGGTATGTGTATCTTTTCCCTAGGCAATTCTGGTTAAGCGTTAGGAGCAGCAGAATTGCGAAAAATTTTTTGCCTTCTCAACCATTTCTTGGCTTCAAACTCCCATATCTCGCGAACGGATTGACTTAACCCAAAAATTCCTGTTGCATCTGAAAGTAGAAACTCGTCCGATTACAACGGTATGTGTATTTTTTCCCTTAGGCCATTCTGGTTAAGCGTGTGGAGCAGCAGAATTGCGAAAAATTTTTTGCCTTCTCAACCATTTCTTGGCTTCAAACTCCCATATCTCGCGAACGGATTGACCTAACCCAAAAATTCCTGTTGCGTCTGAAAGTAGAAACTCGCCCGATTACAACGGTATGTGTATTTTTTCCCTAGGCCATTCTGGTTAAGCGTTTGGAGCAGCAGTTGTGCGAAAAATTTGTTATCTTCTTTACCATTTCTTAGCTTCAAACTCCCATATCTCGCGAACGGATTGACCTAACCCAAAAATTCCTGTTGGATCTGAAAGTAGAAACTCGCCCGATTACAACGGTATGTGTATTTCTTCCCTAGGCCATTCTGGTTAAGCGTTTGGAGCAGCAGAATTGCGAAAAATTTTTTGCCTTCTCAACCATTTCTTGGCCTCAAACTCCCATATCTCGCGAACGGATTGACCAAACCCAGAAGTTCCTGCTGCGTCTGAAAGTAGAAACTCGCCCGATTACAACGATATGCGTATTTTTTCCCTAGGCCATTCTGGTTAAGCGTTTGGAGCAGCAGAAGTGCGAAAAATTTGTTGTCTTCTCAATCATTTCTTAGCTTCAAACTCCCATATCTCGCGAACGGATTGACCTAACCCAAAAATTCCTGTTGCATCTGAAAGTAGAAACTCGCCCGATTGCAACGGTATGTGTATTTTTTCCCTAGGCCATTCTGGTTAAGCGTTAGGAGCAGCAGAAGTGCGAAAAAGTTGTTGTCTTCTCAACCATTTCTTAGCTTCAAACTCCCATATCTCGCGAACGGATTGACCAAACCCAGAAGTTCCTGCTGCGTCTGAAAGTAGAAACTCGCCCGATTACAACGATATGCGTATTTTTTCCCTAGGCCATTCTGGTTAAGCGTTTGGAGCAGCAGAATTGCGAAAAATGTTTTGCCTTCTCAACCACTTCTTGGCTTCAAACTCCCATATCTCGCGAACGGATTGACCTAACCCAAAAATTCCTATTGCATCTGAAAGTAGAAACTCGCCCGATTACAGCGGTATGTGTATTCTTTCCCTAGGCAATTCTGGTTAAGCGTTTGGAGCAGCAGAATTGCGAAAAATTTTTTGCCTTCTCAACCATTTCTTGGCTTCAAACTCCCATATCTCGCGAACGGATTGACCTAATCCAAAAATTCCTGTTGCATCTGAAAGCAGAAACTCGTCCGATTACAACGGTATGTGTATTTTTTCCCTAGGCCATTCTGGTTAAGCGTGTGGAGCAGCAGAATTGCGAAAAATTTTTTGCCTTCTCAACCATTTCTTGGCCTCAAACTCCCATATCTCGCGAACGGATTGACCTAACCCAAAAATTCCTGTTGCGTCTGAAAGTAGAAACTCGCCCGATTACAACGGTATGTGTATTTTTTCCCTAGGCCATCCTGGTTAAGCGTTTGGAGCAGCAGTAGTGCGAAAAATTTGTTGTCTTCTTTACCATTTCTTAGCTTCAAACTCCCATATCTCGCGAACGGATTGACCTAACACAAAAATTCTTGTTGCATCTGAAAGAAGAAACTCGCCCGATTACAACGGTATGTGTATTTTTTCCCTAGGCCATTCTGGTTAAGCGTTTGGAGCAGCAGAATAGCGAAAAATTGTTTGCCTTCTCAACCATTTCTTGGCTTCAAACTCCCATTTCTCGCGAACGGATTGATCTAACCCAAAAATTCCTGTTGGGTCTGAAAGTAGAAACTCGCCCGATTACAACGGTATGTGTATTTCTTCCCTAGGCCATTCTGGTTAAGCGTTTGGAGCAGCAGAATTGCGAAAAATTTTTTGCCTTCTCAACCATTTCTTGGCTTCAAACTCCCATATCTCGCGAACGGATTGATCAAACCCAGAAGTTCCTGCTGCGTCTGATAGTGGAAACTCACCCGATTACAACGATATGCATATTTTTTCCCTAGGCCATTCTGGTTAAGCGTTTGGAGCAGCAGAATTGCGAAAAATGTTTTGCCTTCTCAACAATTTCTTGGCTTCAAACTCCCATATCTCGCGAACGGATTGACCTAACCCAAAAATTCCTATTGCATCTGAAAGTAGAAACTCGCCCGATTACAGCGGTATGTGTATTTTTTCCCTAGGCAATTCTGGTTAAGCGTTAGGAGCAGCAGAATTGCGAAAAATTTTTTGCCTTCTCAACCATTTCTTGGCTTCAAACTCCCATATCTCGCGAACGGATTGACTTAACCCAAAAATTCCTGTTGCATCTGAAAGTAGAAACTCGTCCGATTACAACGGTATGTGTATTTTTTCCCTTAGGCCATTCTGATTAAGCGTGTGGAGCAGCAGAATTGCGAAAAATTTTTTGCCTTCTCAACCATTTCTTGGCTTCAAACTCCCATATCTCGCGAACGGATTGACCTAACCCAAAAATTCCTGTTGCGTCTGAAAGTAGAAACTCGCCCGATTACAACGGTATGTGTATTTTTTCCCTAGGCCATTCTGGTTAAGCGTTTGGAGCAGCAGTAGTGCGAAAAATTTGTTGTCTTCTTTACCATTTCTTAGCTTCAAACTCCCATATCTCGCGAACGGATTGACCTATCCCCAAAAATTCTTGTTGCATCTGAAAGAAGAAACTCGCCCGATTACAACGGTATGTGTATTTTTTCCCTAGGCCATTCTGGTTAAGCGTTTGGAGCAGCAGAATAGCGAAAAATTGTTTGCCTTCTCAACCATTTCTTGGCTTCAAACTCCCATATCTCGCGAACGGATTGACCTAACCCAAAAATTCCTGTTGGGTCTGAAAGTAGAAACTCGCCCGATTACAACGGTATGTGTATTTCTTCCCTAGGCCATTCTGGTTAAGCGTGTGGAGCAGCAGAATTGCGAAAAATTTTTTGCCTTCTCAACCATTTCTTGGCTTCAAACTCCCATATCTCGCGAACGGATTGACCTAACCCAAAAATTCCTGTTGCGTCTGAAAGTAGAAACTCGCCCGATTACAACGGTATGTGTATTTTTTCCCTAGGCCATCCTGGTTAAGCGTTTGGAGCAGCAGTAGTGCGAAAAATTTGTTGTCTTCTTTACCATTTCTTAGCTTCAAACTCCCATATCTCGCGAATGGATTGACCTAACCCAAAAATTCTTGTTGCATCTGAAAGAAGAAACTCGCCCGATTACAACGGTATGTGTATTTTTTCCCTAGGCCATTCTGGTTAAGCGTTTGGAGCAGCAGAATAGCGAAAAATTGTTTGCCTTCTCAACCATTTCTTGGCTTCAAACTCCCATATCTCGCGAACGGATTGACCTAACCCAGAAATTCCTGTTGGGTCTGAAAGTAGAAACTCTCCCGATTACAACGGTATGTGTATTTCTTCCCTAGGCCATTCTGGTTAAGCGTTAGGAGCAGCAGGAGTGCGAAAAATTTGTTGTCTTCTCAACCATTTCTTAGCTTCAAACTCCCATATCTCGCGAACGGATTGACCAAACCCAGAAGTTCCTGCTTCGTCTGAAAGTAGAAACTCGCCCGATTACAACGATATGCGTATTTTTTCCCTAGGCCATTCTGGTTAAGCGTTTGGAGCAGCAGAAGTGCGAAAAATTTGTTGTCTTCTCAATCATTTCTTAGCTTCAAACTCCCATATCTCGCGAACGGATTGACCAAACCCAGAAGTTCCTGCTGCGTCTGAAAGTAGAAACTCGCCCGATTACAACGATATGTGTATCTTTTCCCTAGGCCATTCTGGTTAAGCGTTAGGAGCAGCAGAAGTGCGAAAAATTTGTTGTCTTCTCAATCATTTCTTAGCTTCAAACTCCCATATCTCGCGAACGGATTGACCTAACCCAAAAATTCCTGTTGCATCTGAAAGTAGAAACTCGCCCGATTGCAACGGTATGTGTATTTTTTCCCTAGGCCATTCTGGTTAAGCGTTAGGAGCAGCAGAAGTGCGAAAAATTTGTTGTCTTCTCAACCATTTCTTAGCTTCAAACACCCATATCTCGCGAACGGTTTGGCCAAACCCAGAAGTTCCTGCTGCGTCTGAAAGTAGAAACTCGCCCGATTACAACGATATGCGTATTTTTTCCCTAGGCCATTCTGGCTAAGCGTTAGGAGCAGCAGAAGTGCGAAAAAGTTGTTGTCTTCTCAACCATTTCTTAGCTTCAAACTCCCATATCTCGCGAACGGATTGACCAAACCCAGAAGTTCCTGCTGCGTCTGAAAGTAGAAACTCGCCCGATTACAACGATATGTGTATTTTTTCCCTAGGCCATTCTGGTTAAGCGTTAGGAGCAGCAGAATTGCGAAAAATTTGTTGTCTTCTCAACCATTTCTTAGCTTCAAACTCCCATATCTCGCGAACGGATTGGCCAAACCCAGAAGTTCCTGCTGCGTCTGAAAGTAGAAACTCGCCCGATTACAACGATATGCGTATTTTTTCCCTAGGCCATTCTGGTTAAGCGTTTGGAGCAGCAGAAGTGCGAAAAATTTGTTGTCTTCTCAACCATTTCTTAGCTTCAAACTCCCATATCTCGCGAACGGATTGGCCAAACCCAAAAATTCCTGTTGCGTCTGAAAGTAGAAACTCGCCCGATTACAACGGTATGTGTATTTTTTCCCTAGGCCATCCTGGTTAAGCGTTTGGAGCAGCAGTAGTGCGAAAAATTTGTTGTCTTCTTTACCATTTCTTAGCTTCAAACTCCCATATCTCGCGAACGGATTGACCTAACACAAAAATTCTTGTTGCATCTGAAAGAAGAAACTCGACCGATTACAACGGTATGTGTATTTTTTCCCTAGGCCATTCTGGTTAAGCGTTTGGAGCAGCAGAATAGCGAAAAATTGTTTGCCTTCTCAACCATTTCTTGGCTTCAAACTCCCATTTCTCGCGAACGGATTGATCTAACCCAAAAATTCCTGTTGGGTCTGAAAGTAGAAACTCGCCCGATTACAACGGTATGTGTATTTCTTCCCTAGGCCATTCTGGTTAAGCGTTTGGAGCAGCAGAAGTGCGAAAAATTTTTTGCCTTCTCAACCATTTCTTGGCTTCAAACTCCCATATCTCGCGAACGGATTGATCAAACCCAGAAGTTCCTGCTGCGTCTGATAGTGGAAACTCACCCGATTACAACGATATGCGTATTTTTTCCCTAGGCCATTCTGGTTAAGCGTTTGGAGCAGCAGAATTGCGAAAAATGTTTTGCCTTCTCAACAATTTCTTGGCTTCAAACTCCCATATCTCGCGAACGGATTGACCTAACCCAAAAATTCCTATTGCATCTGAAAGTAGAAACTCGCCCGATTACAGCGGTATGTGTATTTTTTCCCTAGGCATTTCTGGTTAAGCGTTAGGAGCAGCAGAATTGCGAAAAATTTTTTGCCTTCTCAACCATTTCTTGGCTTCAAACTCCCATATCTCGCGAACGGATTGACTTAACCCAAAAATTCCTGTTGCATCTGAAAGTAGAAACTCGTCCGATTACAACGGTATGTGTATTTTTTCCCTTAGGCCATTCTGATTAAGCGTGTGGAGCAGCAGAATTGCGAAAAATTTTTTGCCTTCTCAACCATTTCTTGGCTTCAAACTCCCATATCTCGCGAACGGATTGACATAACCCAAAAATTCCTGTTGCGTCTGAAAGTAGAAACTCGCCCGATTACAACGGTATGTGTATTTTTTCCCTAGGCCATTCTGGTTAAGCGTTTGGAGCAGCAGTAGTGCGAAAAATTTGTTGTCTTCTTTACCATTTCTTAGCTTCAAACTCCCATATCTCGCGAACGGATTGACCTAACCCAAAAATTCTTGTTGCATCTGAAAGAAGAAACTCGCCCGATTACAACGGTATGTGTATTTTTTCCCTAGGCCATTCTGGTTAAGCGTTTGGAGCAGCAGAATAGCGAAAAATTGTTTGCCTTCTCAACCATTTCTTGGCTTCAAACTCCCATATCTCGCGAACGGATTGACCTAACCCAAAAATTCCTGTTGGGTCTGAAAGTAGAAACTCGCCCGATTACAACGGTATGTGTATTTCTTCCCTAGGCCATTCTGGTTAAGCGTGTGGAGCAGCAGAATTGCGAAAAATTTTTTGCCTTCTCAACCATTTCTTGGCTTCAAACTCCCATATCTCGCGAACGGATTGACCTAACCCAAAAATTCCTGTTGCGTCTGAAAGTAGAAACTCGCCCGATTACAACGGTATGTGTATTTTTTCCCTAGGCCATTCTGGTTAAGCGTTTGGAGCAGCAGTAGTGCGAAAAATTTGTTGTCTTCTTTACCATTTCTTAGCTTCAAACTCCCATATCTCGCGAACGGATTGACCTAACCCAAAAATTCTTGTTGCATCTGAAAGAAGAAACTCGCCCGATTACAACGGTATGTGTATTTTTTCCCTAGGCCATTCTGGTTAAGCGTTTGGAGCAGCAGAATAGCGAAAAATTGTTTGCCTTCTCAACCATTTCTTGGCTTCAAACTCCCATATCTCGCGAACGGATTGACCTAACCCAAAAATCCCTGTTGGGTCTGAAAGTAGAAACTCGCCCGATTACAACGGTATGTGTATTTCTTCCCTAGGCCATTCTGGTTAAGCGTTTGGAGCAGCAGAATTGACGAAAAATTTTTTGCCTTCTCAACCATTTCTTGGCTTCAAACTCCCATATCTCGCGAACGGATTGTCCAAACCCAGAAGTTCCTGCTGCGTCTGAAAGTAGAAACTCGCCCGATTACAACGATATGCGTATTTCTTCCCTATGCCATTCTGGTTAAGCGTTTGGAGCAGCAGAAGTGCGAAAAATTTGTTGTCTTTATAACCATTTCTTAGCTTCAAACTCCCATATCTCGCGAACGGATGGACCAAACCCAGAAGTTCCTGCTGCGTCTGAAAGTAGAAACTCGCCCGATTACAACGATATGTGTATTTTTTCCCTAGGCCATCCTGGTTAAGCGTTTGGAGCAGCAGTAGTGCGAAAAATTTGTTGTCTTCTTTACCATTTCTTAGCTTCAAACTCCCATATCTCGCGAACGGATTGACCTAACACAAAAATTCTTGTTGCATCTGAAAGAAGAAACTCGCCCGATTACAACGGTATGTGTATTTTTTCCCTAGGCCATTCTGGTTAAGCGTTTGGAGCAGCAGAATAGCGAAAAATTGTTTGCCTTCTCAACCATTTCTTGGCTTCAAACTCCCATTTCTCGCGAACGGATTGATCTAACCCAAAAATTCCTGTTGGGTCTGAAAGTAGAAACTCGCCCGATTACAACGGTATGTGTATTTCTTCCCTAGGCCATTCTGGTTAAGCGTTTGGAGCAGCAGAAGTGCGAAAAATTTTTTGCCTTCTCAACCATTTCTTGGCTTCAAACTCCCATATCTCGCGAACGGATTGATCAAACCCAGAAGTTCCTGCTGCGTTTGATAGTGGAAACTCACCCGATTACAACGATATGCGTATTTTTTCCCTAGGCCATTCTGGTTAAGCGTTTGGAGCAGCAGAATTGCGAAAAATGTTTTGCCTTCTCAACAATTTCTTGGCTTCAAACTCCCATATCTCGCGAACGGATTGACCTAACCCAAAAATTCCTATTGCATCTGAAAGTAGAAACTCGCCCGATTACAGCGGTATGTGTATTTTTTCCCTAGGCAATTCTGGTTAAGCGTTAGGAGCAGCAGAATTGCGAAAAATTTTTTGCCTTCTCAACCATTTCTTGGCTTCAAACTCCCATATCTCGCGAACGGATTGACTTAACCCAAAAATTCCTGTTGCATCTGACAGTAGAAACTCGTCCGATTACAACGGTATGTGTATTTTTTCCCTTAGGCCATTCTGATTAAGCGTGTGGAGCAGCAGAATTGCGAAAAATTTTTTGCCTTCTCAACCATTTCTTGGCTTCAAACTCCCATATCTCGCGAACGGATTGACATAACCCAAAAATTCCTGTTGCGTCTGAAAGTAGAAACTCGCCCGATTACAACGGTATGTGTATTTTTTCCCTAGGCCATTCTGGTTAAGCGTTTGGAGCAGCAGTAGTGCGAAAAATTTGTTGTCTTCTTTACCATTTCTTAGCTTCAAACTCCCATATCTCGCGAACGGATTGACCTAACCCAAAAATTCTTGTTGCATCTGAAGGAAGAAACTCGCCCGATTACAACGGTATGTGTATTTTTTCCCTAGGCCATTCTGGTTAAGCGTTTGGAGCAGCAGAATAGCGAAAAATTGTTTGCCTTCTCAACCATTTCTTGGCTTCAAACTCCCATATCTCGCGAACGGACTGACCTAACCCAAAAATTCCTGTTGGGTCTGAAAGTAGAAACTCGCCCGATTACAACGGTATGTGTATTTCTTCCCTAGGCCATTCTGGTTAAGCGTGTGGAGCAGCAGAATTGCGAAAAATTTTTTGCCTTCTCAACCATTTCTTGGCTTCAAACTCCCATATCTCGCGAACGGATTGACCTAACCCAAAAATTCCTGTTGCGTCTGAAAGTAGAAACTCGCCCGATTACAACGGTATGTGTATTTTTTCCCTAGGCCATTCTGGTTAAGCGTTTGGAGCAGCAGTAGTGCGAAAAATTTGTTGTCTTCTTTACCATTTCTTAGCTTCAAACTCCCATATCTCGCGAACGGATTGACCTAACCCAAAAATTCTTGTTGCATCTGAAAGAAGAAACTCGCCCGATTACAACGGTATGTGTATTTTTTCCCTAGGCCATTCTGGTTAAGCGTTTGGAGCAGCAGAATAGCGAAAAATTGTTTGCCTTCTCAACCATTTCTTGGCTTCAAACTCCCATATCTCGCGAACGGATTGACCTAACCCAAAAATTCCTGTTGGGTCTGAAAGTAGAAACTCGCCCGATTACAACGGTATGTGTATTTCTTCCCTAGGCCATTCTGGTTAAGCGTTTGGAGCAGCAGAATTGCGAAAAATTTTTTGCCTTCTCAACCATTTCTTGGCTTCAAACTCCCATATCTCGCGAACGGATTGGCCAAACCCAGAAGTTCCTGCTGCGTCTGAAAGTAGAAACTCGCCCGATTACAACGATATGCGTATTTCTTCCCTATGCCATTCTGGTTAAGCGTTTGGAGCAGCAGAAGTGCGAAAAATTTGTTGTCTTTATAACCATTTCTTAGCTTCAAACTCCCATATCTCGCGAAAGGATGGACCAAACCCAGAAGTTCCTGCTGCGTCTGAAAGTAGAAACTCGCCCGATTACAACGATATGTGTATTTTTTCCCTAGGCCATTCTGGTTAAGCGTTAGGAGCTGCAGGAATGCGAAAAATTTGTTGTCTTCTCAATCATTTCTTAGCTTCAAACTCCCATATCTCGCGAACGGATTGACCTAACCCAAAAATTCCTGTTGCATCTGAAAGTAGAAACTCGCCCGATTACAACGGTATGTGAATTTTTTCCCTAGGCCATTCTGGTTAAGCGTTAGGAGCAGCAGGAGTGCGAAAAATTTGTTGTCTTCTCAACCATTTCTTAGCTTCAAACTCCCATATCTCGCGAACGGATTGACCAAACCCAGAAGTTCCTGCTTCGTCTGAAAGTAGAAACTCGCCCGATTACAACGATATGCGTATTTTTTCCCTAGGCCATTCTGGTTAAGCGTTTGGAGCAGCAGAAGTGCGAAAAATTTGTTGTCTTCTCAATCATTTCTTAGCTTCAAACTCCCATATCTCGCGAACGGATTGACCAAACCCAGAAGTTCCTGCTGCGTCTGAAAGTAGAAACTCGCCCGATTACAACGATATGTGTATCTTTTCCCTAGGCCATTCTGGTTAAGCGTTAGGAGCAGCAGAAGTGCGAAAAATTTGTTGTCTTCTCAATCATTTCTTAGCTTCAAACTCCCATATCTCGCGAACGGATTGACCTAACCCAAAAATTCCTGTTGCATCTGAAAGTAGAAACTCGCCCGATTGCAACGGTATGTGTATTTTTTCCCTAGGCCATTCTGGTTAAGCGTTAGGAGCAGCAGAAGTGCGAAAAATTTGTTGTCTTCTCAACCATTTCTTAGCTTCAAACACCCATATCTCGCGAACGGTTTGGCCAAACCCAGAAGTTCCTGCTGCGTCTGAAAGTAGAAACTCGCCCGATTACAACGATATGCGTATTTTTTCGCTAGGCCATTCTGGTTAAGCGTTAGGAGCAGCAGAAGTGCGAAAAAGTTGTTGTCTTCTCAACCATTTCTTAGCTTCAAACTCCCATATCTCGCGAACGGATTGACCAAACCCAGAAGTTCCTGCTGCGTCTGAAAGTAGAAACTCGCCCGATTACAACGATATGTGTATTTTTTCCCTAGGCCATTCTGGTTAAGCGTTAGGAGCAGCAGAATTGCGAAAAATTTGTTGTCTTCTCAACCATTTCTTAGCTTCAAACTCCCATATCTCGCGAACGGATTGGCCAAACCCAGAAGTTCCTGCTGCGTCTGAAAGTAGAAACTCGCCCGATTACAACGATATGCGTATTTTTTCCCTAGGCCATTCTGGTTAAGCGTTTGGAGCAGCAGAAGTGCGAAAAATTTGTTGTCTTCTCAATCATTTCTTAGCTTCAAACTCCCATATCTCGCGAACGGATTGACCAAACCCAGAAGTTCCTGCTGCGTCTGAAAGTAGAAACTCGCCCGATTACAACGATATGTGTATCTTTTCCCTAGGCCATTCTGGTTAAGCGTTAGGAGCAGCAGAAGTGCGAAAAATTTGTTGTCTTCTCAATCATTTCTTAGCTTCAAACTCCCATATCTCGCGAACGGATTGACCTAACCCAAAAATTCCTGTTGCATCTGAAAGTAGAAACTCGCCCGATTGCAACGGTATGTGTATTTTTTCCCTAGGCCATTCTGGTTAAGCGTTAGGAGCAGCAGAAGTGCGAAAAATTTGTTGTCTTCTCAACCATTTCTTAGCTTCAAACACCCATATCTCGCGAACGGTTTGGCCAAACCCAGAAGTTCCTGCTGCGTCTGAAAGTAGAAACTCGCCCGATTACAACGATATGCGTATTTTTTCCCTAGGCCATTCTGGTTAAGCGTTAGGAGCAGCAGAAGTGCGAAAAAGTTGTTGTCTTCTCAACCATTTCTTAGCTTCAAACTCCCATATCTCGCGAACGGATTGACCAAACCCAGAAGTTCCTGCTGCGTCTGAAAGTAGAAACTCGCCCGATTACAACGATATGTGTATTTTTTCCCTAGGCCATTCTGGTTAAGCGTTAGGAGCAGCAGAATTGCGAAAAATTTGTTGTCTGCTCAACCATTTCTTAGCTTCAAACTCCCATATCTCGCGAACGGATTGGCCAAACCCAGAAGTTCCTGCTGCGTCTGAAAGTAGAAACTCGCCCGATTACAACGATATGCGTATTTTTTCCCTAGGCCATTCTGGTTAAGCGTTTGGAGCAGCAGAAGTGCGAAAAATTTGTTGTCTTCTCAATCATTTCTTAGCTTCAAACTCCCATATCTCGCGAACGGATTGACCTAACCCAAAAATTCCTGTTGCGTCTGAAAGTAGAAGCTAGGCCGATTACAACGGTACGTGTATTTTTCCCTTAGGCCATTCTGGTTAAGCGATTGGAGCAGCAGAAGTGCGAAAAATTTATTGTCTTGTCAACCATTTCTTAGCTTGAAAGTCCCATATCTCGCGAACGTATTGACCTAACCCAAAAATTCCTATTGCATCTGAATGTAGAAACTCGCCCGATTACAGCTGGTATGTGTAGTTTCTCCCTAGGCAATTCTGGTTAAGCGTTTGGAGCTGCAGAAGTGCGACAAATTTGTTTTCTTCTCAATCATTTCTTAGCTTCAAACTCCCATATCTCGGGAACGGATTGACCTAACCCAAAAATTCCTGTTGCATCTGAAAGTAGAAACTCGCCCGATTACAACGGTATGTGTATTTTTTCCCTAGGCCATTCTGGTTAAGCGTTTGGAGCAGCAGAAGTGCGAACAATTTGTTGTCTTCATAACCATTTCTTAGCTTCAAACTCCCATATCTCGCGAACGGATTGACCAAACCCAGAAGTTCCTGCTGCGTCTGAAAGTAGAAACTCGCCCGATTACAACGGTACGTGTATTTTTCCCTTAGGCCATTCTGGTTAAGCGATTGGAGCAGCAGAAGTGCGAAAAATTTATTGTCTTGTCAACCATTTCTTAGCTTGAAAGTCCCATATCTCGCGAACGTATTGACCTAACCCAAAAATTCCTATTGCATCTGAAAGTAGAAACTCGCCCGATTACAGCGGTATGTGTAGTTTCTCCCTAGGCAATTCTGGTTAAGCGATTGGAGCAGCAGAAGTGCGAAAAATTTATTGTCTTGTCAACCATTTCTAAGCTTGAAAGTCCCATATCTCGCGAACGTATTGACCTAACCCAAAAATTCCTATTGCATCTGAATGTAGAAACTCGCCCGATTACAGCGGTATGTGTAGTTTCTCCCTAGGCAATTCTGGTTAAGCGTTAGGAGCAGCAGAAGTGCGAAAAATTTGTTGTCTTCTCAACCATTTCTTAGCTTCAAACTCCCATATCTCGCGAACGGTTTGGCCAAACCCAGAAGTTCCTGCTGCGTCTGAAAGTAGAAACTCGCCCGATTACAACGATATGCGTATTTTTTCCCTAGGCCATTCTGGTTAAGCGTTAGGAGCAGCAGAAGTGCGAAAAAGTTGTTGTCTTCTCAACCATTTCTTAGCTTCAAACTCCCATATCTCGCGAACGGATTGACCAAACCCAGAAGTTCCTGCTGCGTCTGAAAGTAGAAACTCGCCCGATTACAACGATATGTGTATTTTTTCCCTAGGCCATTCTGATTAAGCGTTTGGAGCAGCAGAAGTGCGAAAAATTTATTGTCTTGTCAACCATTTCTTAGCTTGAAAGTCCCATATCTCGCGAACGTATTGACCTAACCCAAAAATTCCTATTGCATCTGAAAGTAGAAACTCGCCCGATTACAGCGGTATGTGTAGTTTCTCCCTAAGCAATTCTGGTTAAGCGATTGGAGCAGCAGAAGTGCGAAAAATTTATTGTCTTGTCAACCATTTCTTAGCTTGAAAGTCCCATATCTCGCGAACGTATTGACCTAACCCAAAAATTCCTATTGCATCTGAATGTAGAAACTCGCCCGATTACAGCGGTATGTGTAGTTTCTCCCTAGGCAATTCTGGTTAAGCGTTAGGAGCAGCAGAAGTGCGAAAAATTTGTTGTCTTCTCAACCATTTCTTAGCTTCAAACTCCCATATCTCGCGAACGGTTTGGCCAAACCCAGAAGTTCCTGCTGCGTCTGAAAGTAGAAACTCGCCCGATTACAACGATATGCGTATTTTTTCCCTAGGCCATTCTGGTTAAGCGTTAGGAGCAGCAAAAGTGCGAAAAAGTTGTTGTCTTCTCAACCATTTCTTAGCTTCAAGCTCCCATATCTCGCGAACGGATTGACCAAACCCAGAAGTTCCTGCTGCGTCTGAAAGTAGAAACTCGCCCGATTACAACGATATGTGTATTTTTTCCCTAGGCCATTCTGGTTAAGCGTTAGGAGCAGCAGAATTGCGAAAAATTTGTTGTCTTCTCAACCATTTCTTAGCTTCAAACTCCCATATCTCGCGAACGGATTGGCCAAACCCAGAAGTTCCTGCTGCGTCTGAAAGTAGAAACTCGCCCGATTACAACGATATGCGTATTTTTTCCCTAGGCCATTCTGGTTAAGCGTTTGGAGCAGCAGAAGTGCGAAAAATTTGTTGTCTTCTCAATCATTTCTTAGCTTCAAACTCCCATATCTCGCGAACGGGTTGACCTAACCCAAAAATTCCTGTTGCGTCTGAAAGTAGAAGCTAGGCCGATTACAACGGTATGTGTATTTTTTCCCTAGGCCATTCTGATTAAGCGTTTGGAGCAGCAGAAGTGCGAAAAATTTGTTGTGTTCATAACCATTTCTTAGCTTCAAACTCCCATATCTCGCGAACGGATTGACCTAACCCAAAAATTCCTATTGCATCCGAAAGTAGAAACTCGCCCGATTACAACGGTACGTGTATTTTTCCCTTAGGCCATTCTGGTTAAGCGATTGGAGCAGCAGAAGTGCGAAAAATTTATTGTCTTGTCAACCATTTCTTAGCTTGAAAGTCCCATATCTCGCGAACGTATTGACCTAACCCAAAAATTCCTATTGCATCTGAAAGTAGCAACTCGCCCGATTACAGCGGTATGTGTAGTTTCTCCCTAGGCAATTCTGGTTAAGCGTTTGGAGCAGCAGAAGTGCGACAAATTTGTTTTCTTCTCAATCATTTCTTAGCTTCAAACTCCCATATCTCGGGAACGGATTGACCTAACCCAAAAATTCCTGTTGCATCTGAAAGTAGAAACTCGCCCGATTACAACGGTATGTGTATTTTTTCCCTAGGCCATTCTGGTTAAGCGTTTGGAGCAGCAGAATTGCGAAAAATTTGTTGTCTTCTCAACCATTTCTTAGCTTCAAACTCCCATATCTCGCGAACGGATTGGCCAAACCCAGAAGTTCCTGCTGCGTCTGAAAGTAGAAACTCGCCCGATTACAACGATATGTGTATTTTTTCCCTAGGCCATTCTGGTTAAGCGTTAGGAGCAGCAGAACTGCGAAAAAGTTGTCTTCATAACCATTTCTTAGATTCAAACTCCCATATCTCGCGAACGGATTGACCAAACCCAGAAGTTCCTGCTGCGTCTGAAAGTAGAAGCTCGCCCGATTACAACGATATGTGTATTTTTTCCCTAGGCCATTCTGGTTAAGCGTTAGGAGCAGCAGAAGTGCGAAAAATTTGTTGTCTTCTCAACCATTTCTTAGCTTCAAACTCCCATATCTCGGGAACGGATTGACCTAACCCAAAAATTCCTGTTGCATCTGAAAGTAGAAACTCGCCCGATTACATCGGTATGTGTATTTTTTCGCTAGGCCATTCTGGTTAAGCGTTAGGAGCAGCAGAAGTGCGAAAAAGTTGTTGTCTTCTCAACCATTTCTTAGCTTGAAAGTCCCATATCTCGCGAACGTATTGACCTAAGCCAAAAATTCCTATTGCATCTGAATGTAGAAACTCGCCCGATTACAGCGGTATGTGTAGTTTCTCCCTAGGCAATTCTGGTTAAGCGTTAGGAGCAGCAGAAGTGCGAAAAATTTGTTGTCTTCTCAACCATTTCTTAGCTTCAAACTCCCATATCTCGCGAACGGATTGACCAAACCCAGAAGTTCCTGCTGCGTCTGAAAGTAGAAACTCGCCCGATTACAACGGTACGTGTATTTCTCCCTAAGCAATTCTGGTTAAGCGATTGGAGCAGCAGAAGTGCGAAAAATTTATTGTCTTGTCAACCATTTCTTAGCTTGAAAGTCCCATATCTCGCGAACGTATTGACCTAACCCAAAAATTCCTATTGCATCTGAATGTAGAAACTCGCCCGATTACAGCGGTATGTGTAGTTTCTCCCTAGGCAATTCCGGTTAAGCGTTAGGAGCAGCAGAAGTGCGAAAAATTTGTTGTCTTCTCAACCATTTCTTAGTTTCAAACTCCCATATCTCGCGAACGGTTTGGCCAAACCCAGAAGTTCCTGCTGCGTCTGAAAGTAGAAACTCGCCCGATTACAACGATATGCGTATTTTTTCCCTAGGCCATTCTGGTTAAGCGTTAGGAGCAGCAGAAGTGCGAAAAAGTTGTTGTCTTCTCAACCATTTCTTAGCTTCAAACTCCCATATCTCGCGAACGGATTGACCAAACCCAGAAGTTCCTGCTGCGTCTGAAAGTAGAAACTCGCCCGATTACAACGATATGTGTATTTTTTCCCTAGGCCATTCTGGTTAAGCGTTAGGAGCAGCAGAATTGCGAAAAATTTGTTGTCTTCTCAACCATTTCTTAGCTTCAAACTCCCATATCTCGCGAACGGATTGGCCAAACCCAGAAGTTCCTGCTGCGTCTGAAAGTAGAAACTCGCCCGATTACAACGATATGCGTATTTTTTCCCTAGGCCATTCTGGTTAAGCGTTTGGAGCAGCAGAAGTGCGAAAAATTTGTTGTCTTCTCAATCATTTCTTAGCTTCAAACTCCCATATCTCGCGAACGGATTGACCTAACCCAAAAATTCCTGTTGCGTCTGAAAGTAGAAGCTAGGCCGATTACAACGGTATGTGTATTTTTTCCCTAGGCCACTCTGATAAAGCGTTTGGAGCACCAGAAGTGCGAAAAATTTGTTGTCTTCATAACCATTTCTTAGCTTCAAACTCCCATATCTCGCGAACGGATTGACCTAACCCAAAAATTCCTATTGCATCTGAAAGTAGAAACTCGCCCGATTACAACGGTACGCGTATTTTTCCCTTAGGCCATTCTGGTTAAGCGATTGGAGCAGCAGAAGTGCGAAAAATTTATTGTCTTGTCAACCATTTCTTAGCTTGAAAGTCCCATATCTCGCGAACGTATTGACCTAACCCAAAAATTCCTATTGCATCTGAAAGTAGAAACTCGCCCGATTACAGCGGTATGTGTAGTTTCTCGCTAGGCAATTCTGGTTAAGCGTTTGGAGCAGCAGAAGTGCGACAAATTTGTTTTCTTCTCAATCATTTCTTAGCTTCAAACTCCCATATCTCGGGAACGGATTGACCTAACCCAAAAATTCCTGTTGCATCTGAAAGTAGAAACTCGCCCGATTACATCGGTATGTGTATTTTTTCGCTAGGCCATTCTGGTTAAGCGTTAGGAGCAGCAGAAGTGCGAAAAAGTTGTTGTCTTCTCAACCATTTCTTAGTTTCAAACTCCCATATCTCGCGAACGGATTGACCAAACCCAGAAGTTCCTGCTGCGTCTGAAAGTAGAAACTCGCCCGATTACAACGGTACGTGTATTTTACCCTTAGGCCATTCTGGTTAAGCGATTGGAGCAGCAGAAGTGCGAAAAATTTATTGTCTTGTCAACCATTTCTTAGCTTGAAAGTCCCATATCTCGCGAACGTATTGACCTAACCCAAAAATTCCTATTGCATCTGAATGTAGAAACTCGCCCGATTACAGCTGGTATGTGTAGTTTCTCCCTAGGCAATTCTGGTTAAGCGTTTGGAGCTGCAGAAGTGCGACAAATTTGTTTTCGTCTCAATCATTTCTTAGCTTCAAACTCCCATATCTCGGGAACGGATTGACCTAACCCAAAAATTCCTGTTGCATCTGATAGTAGAAACTCGCCCGATTACAACGATATGTGT
Organism: Ptiloglossa arizonensis; assembly: GCF_051014685.1. Taxonomy (NCBI): domain Eukaryota; kingdom Metazoa; phylum Arthropoda; class Insecta; order Hymenoptera; family Colletidae; genus Ptiloglossa; species Ptiloglossa arizonensis. Next base: position 112,461 of record NW_027478898.1, read on the forward strand.
ATTTTTTCCCTAGGCCATTCTGGTTAAGCGTTAGGAGCAGCAGAATTGCGAAAAATTTGTTGTCTTCTCAACCATTTCTTAGCTTCAAACTCCCATATCTCGCGAACGGATTGACCAAACCCAGAAGTTCCTGCTGCGTCTGAAAGTAGAAACTCGCCCGATTACAACGATATGCGTATTTTTTCCCTAGGCCATTCTGGTTAAGTGTTTGGAGCAGCAGAAGTGCGAAAAATTTGTTGATCTTCTCAACCATTTCTTAGCTTCAAACTCCCATATCTCGCGAACGGATTGACCTAACCCAAAAATTCCTGTTGCGTCTGAAAGTAGAAACTCGCCCGATTACAACGGTATGTGTATTTTTTCCCTAGGCCATTCTGGTTAAGCGTTAGGAGCAGCAGAATTGCGAAAAATTTGTTGTCTTCTCAACCATTTCTTAGCTTCAAACTCCCATATCTCGCGAACGGATTGACCAAACCCAGAAGTTCCTGCTGCGTCTGAAAGTAGAAACTCGCCCGATTACAACGATATGCGTATTTTTTCCCTAGGCCATTCTGGTTAAGCGTTTGGAGCAGCAGAAGTGCGAAAAATTTGTTGATCTTCTCAACCATTTCTTAGCTTCAAACTCCCATATCTCGCGAACGGATTGACCAAACCCAGAAGTTCCTGCTGCGTCTGAAAGTAGAAACTCGCCCGATTACAACGATATGCGTATTTTTTCGCTAGGCCATTCTAGTTAAGCGTTAGGAGCAGCAGAAGTGCGAAAAAGTTGTTGTCTTCTCAACCATTTCTTAGTTTCAAACTCCCATATCTCGCGAACGGATTGACCAAACCCAGAAGTTCCTGCTGCGTCTGAAAGTAGAAACTCGCCCGATTACAACGGTACGTGTATTTTTCCCTTAGGCCATTCTGGTTAAGCGATTGGAGCAGCAGAAGTGCGAAAAATTTATTGTCTTGTCAACCATTTCTTAGCTTGAAAGTCCCATATCTCGCGAACGTATTGACCTAACCCAAAAATTCCTATTGCATCTGAAAGTAGAAACTCGCCCGATTACAACGGTACGTGTATTTTTCCCTTAGGCCATTCTGGTTAAGCGATTGGAGCAGCAGAAGTGCGAAAAATTTATTGTCTTGTCAACCATTTCTTAGCTTGAAAGTCCCATATCTCGCGAACGTATTGACCTAACCCAAAAATTCCTATTGCATCTGAAAGTAGAAACTCGCCCGATTACAACGATATGTGTATTTTTTCCCTAGGCCATTCTGGTTAAGCGTTAGGAGCAGCAGAAGTGCGAAAAATTTGTTGTCTTCTCAACCATTTCTTAGCTTCAAACTCCCATATCTCGCGAACGGATTGACCAAACCCAGAAGTTCCTGCTGCGTCTGAAAGTAGAAACTCGCCCGATTACAACGATATGCGTATTTTTTCCCTAGGCCATTCTGGTTAAGCGTTTGGAGCAGCAGAAGTGCGAAAAATTTGTTGATCTTCTCAACCATTTCTTAGCTTCAAACTCCCATATCTCGCGAACGGATTGACCTAACCCAAAAATTCCTGTTGCGTCTGAAAGTAGAAACTCGCCCGATTACAACGGTATGTGTATTTTTTCCCTAGGCCATTCTGGTTAAGCGTTAGGAGCAGCAGAAGTGCGAAAAATTTGTTGATCTTCTCAACCATTTCTTAGCTTCAAACTCCCATATCTCGCGAACGGATTGACCAAACCCAGAAGTTCCTGCTGCGTCTGAAAGTAGAAACTCGCCCGATTACAACGATATGCGTATTTTTTCGCTAGGCCATTCTGGTTAAGCGTTAGGAGCAGCAGAAGTGCGAAAAAGTTGTTGTCTTCTCAACCATTTCTTAGTTTCAAACTCCCATATCTCGCGAACGGATTGACCAAACCCAGAAGTTCCTGCTGCGTCTGAAAGTAGAAACTCGCCCGATTACAACGGTACGTGTATTTTTCCCTTAGGCCATTCTGGTTAAGCGATTGGAGCAGCAGAAGTGCGAAAAATTTATTGTCTTGTCAACCATTTCTTAGCTTGAAAGTCCCATATCTCGCGAACGTATTGACCTAACCCAAAAATTCCTATTGCATCTGAAAGTAGAAACTCGCCCGATTACAACGGTACGTGTATTTTTCCCTTAGGCCATTCTGGTTAAGCGATTGGAGCAGCAGAAGTGCGAAAAATTTATTGTCTTGTCAACCATTTCTTAGCTTGAAAGTCCCATATCTCGCGAACGTATTGACCTAACCCAAAAATTCCTATTGCATCTGAAAGTAGAAACTCGCCCGATTACAACGATATGTGTATTTTTTCCCTAGGCCATTCTGGTTAAGCGTTAGGAGCAGCAGAAGTGCGAAAAATTTGTTGTCTTCTCAACCATTTCTTAGCTTCAAACTCCCATATCTCGCGAACGGATTGACCAAACCCAGAAGTTCCTGCTGCGTCTGAAAGTAGAAACTCGCCCGATTACAACGATATGCGTATTTTTTCGCTAGGCCATTCTGGTTAAGCGTTAGGAGCAGCAGAAGTGCGAAAAAGTTGTTGTCTTCTCAACCATTTCTTAGTTTCAAACTCCCATATCTCGCGAACGGATTGACCAAACCCAGAAGTTCCTGCTGCGTCTGAAAGTAGAAACTCGCCCGATTACAACGGTACGTGTATTTTTCCCTTAGGCCATTCTGGTTAAGCGATTGGAGCAGCAGAAGTGCGAAAAATTTATTGTCTTGTCAACCATTTCTTAGCTTGAAAGTCCCATATCTCGCGAACGTATTGACCTAACCCAAAAATTCCTATTGCATCTGAATGTAGAAACTCGCCCGATTACAGCGGTATGTGTAGTTTCTCGCTAGGCAATTCTGGTTAAGCGTTTGGAGCAGCAGAAGTGCGACAAATTTGTTTTCTTCTCAATCATTTCTTAGCTTCAAACTCCCATATCTCGGGAACGGATTGACCTAACCCAAAAATTCCTGTTGCATCTGAAAGTAGAAACTCGCCCGATTACATCGGTATGTGTATTTTTTCGCTAGGCCATTCTGGTTAAGCGTTAGGAGCAGCAGAAGTGCGAAAAAGTTGTTGTCTTCTCAACCATTTCTTAGTTTCAAACTCCCATATCTCGCGAACGGATTGACCAAACCCAGAAGTTCCTGCTGCGTCTGAAAGTAGAAACCCGCCCGATTACAACGGTACGTGTATTTTTCCCTTAGGCCATTCTGGTTAAGCGATTGGAGCAGCAGAAGTGCGAAAAATTTATTGTCTTGTCAACCATTTCTTAGCTTGAAAGTCCCATATCTCGCGAACGTATTGACCTAACCCAAAAATTCCTATTGCATCTGAATGTAGAAACTCGCCCGATTACAGCTGGTATGTGTAGTTTCTCCCTAGGCAATTCTGGTTAAGCGTTTGGAGCTGCAGAAGTGCGACAAATTTGTTTTCTTCTCAATCATTTCTTAGCTTCAAACTCCCATATCTCGGGAACGGATTGACCTAACCCAAAAATTCCTGTTGCATCTGAAAGTAGAAACTCGCCCGATTACAACGATATGTGTATTTTTTCCCTAGGCCATTCTGGTTAAGCGTTAGGAGCAGCAGAAGTGCGAAAAATTTGTTGTCTTCTCAACCATTTCTTAGTTTCAAACTCCCATATCTCGCGAACGGATTGACCAAACCCAGAAGTTCCTGCTGCGTCTGAAAGTAGAAACTCGCCCGATTACAACGATATGCGTATTTTTTCCCTAGGCCATTCTGGTTAAGTGTTTGGAGCAGCAGAAGTGCGAAAAATTTGTTGATCTTCTCAACCATTTCTTAGCTTCAAACTCCCATATCTCGCGAACGGATTGACCTAACCCAAAAATTCCTGTTGCGTCTGAAAGTAGAAACTCGCCCGATTACAAAGGTATGTGTATTTTTTCCCTAGGCCATTCTGGTTAAGCGTTAGGAGCAGCAGAATTGCGAAAAATTTGTTGTCTTCTCAACCATTTCTTAGCTTCAAACTCCCATATCTCGCGAACGGATTGACCAAACCCAGAAGTTCCTGCTGCGTCTGAAAGTAGAAACTCGCCCGATTACAACGATATGCGTATTTTTTCCCTAGGCCATTCTGGTTAAGCGTTTGGAGCAGCAGAAGTGCGAAAAATTTGTTGATCTTCTCAACCATTTCTTAGCTTCAAACTCCCATATCTCGCGAACGGATTGACCAAACCCAGAAGTTCCTGCTGCGTCTGAAAGTAGAAACTCGCCCGATTACAACGATATGCGTATTTTTTCGCTAGGCCATTCTGGTTAAGCGTTAGGAGCAGCAGAAGTGCGAAAAAGTTGTTGTCTTCTCAACCATTTCTTAGTTTCAAACTCCCATATCTCGCGAACGGATTGACCAAACCCAGAAGTTCCTGCTGCGTCTGAAAGTAGAAACTCGCCCGATTACAACGGTACGTGTATTTTTCCCTTAGGCCATTCTGGTTAAGCGATTGGAGCAGCAGAAGTGCGAAAAATTTATTGTCTTGTCAACCATTTCTTAGCTTGAAAGTCCCATATCTCGCGAACGTATTGACCTAACCCAAAAATTCCTATTGCATCTGAAAGTAGAAACTCGCCCGATTACAACGATATGTGTATTTTTTCCCTAGGCCATTCTGGTTAAGCGTTAGGAGCAGCAGAAGTGCGAAAAATTTGTTGTCTTCTCAACCATTTCTTAGCTTCAAACTCCCATATCTCGCGAACGGATTGACCAAACCCAGAAGTTCCTGCTGCGTCTGAAAGTAGAAACTCGCCCGATTACAACGATATGCGTATTTTTTCGCTAGGCCATTCTGGTTAAGCGTTAGGAGCAGCCGAAGTGCGAAAAAGTTGTTGTCTTCTCAACCATTTCTTAGTTTCAAACTCCCATATCTCGCGAACGGATTGACCAAACCCAGAAGTTCCTGCTGCGTCTGAAAGTAGAAACTCGCCCGATTACAACGGTACGTGTATTTTTCCCTTAGGCCATTCTGGTTAAGCGATTGGAGCAGCAGAAGTGCGAAAAATTTATTGTCTTGTCAACCATTTCTTAGCTTGAAAGTCCCATATCTCGCGAACGTATTGACCTAACCCAAAAATTCCTATTGCATCTGAAAGTAGAAACTCGCCCGATTACAACGGTACGTGTATTTTTCCCTTAGGCCATTCTGGTTAAGCGATTGGAGCAGCAGAAGTGCGAAAAATTTATTGTCTTGTCAACCATTTCTTAGCTTGAAAGTCCCATATCTCGCGAACGTATTGACCTAACCCAAAAATTCCTATTGCATCTGAAAGTAGAAACTCGCCCGATTACAACGATATGTGTATTTTTTCCCTAGGCCATTCTGGTTAAGCGTTAGGAGCAGCAGAAGTGCGAAAAATTTGTTGTCTTCTCAACCATTTCTTAGCTTCAAACTCCCATATCTCGCGAACGGATTGACCAAACCCAGAAGTTCCTGCTGCGTCTGAAAGTAGAAACTCGCCCGATTACAACGATATGCGTATTTTTTCCCTAGGCCATTCTGGTTAAGCGTTAGGAGCAGCAGAAGTGCGAAAATTTTATTGTCTTGTCAACCATTTCTTAGCTTGAAAGTCCCATATCTCGCGAACGTATTGACCTAACCCAAAAATTCCTATTGCATCTGAAAGTAGAAACTCGCCCGATTACAACGGTACGTGTATTTTTCCCTTAGGCCATTCTGGTTAAGCGATTGGAGCAGCAGAAGTGCGAAAAATTTATTGTCTTGTCAACCATTTCTTAGCTTGAAAGTCCCATATCTCGCGAACGTATTGACCTAACCCAAAAATTCCTATTGCATCTGAAAGTAGAAACTCGCCCGATTACAACGATATGTGTATTTTTTCCCTAGGCCATTCTGGTTAAGCGTTAGGAGCAGCAGAAGTGCGAAAAATTTGTTGTCTTCTCAACCATTTCTTAGCTTCAAACTCCCATATCTCGCGAACGGATTGACCAAACCCAGAAGTTCCTGCTGCGTCTGAAAGTAGAAACTCGCCCGATTACAACGATATGCGTATTTTTTCGCTAGGCCATTCTGGTTAAGCGTTAGGAGCAGCAGAAGTGCGAAAAAGTTGTTGTCTTCTCAACCATTTCTTAGTTTCAAACTCCCATATCTCGCGAACGGATTGACCAAACCCAGAAGTTCCTGCTGCGTCTGAAAGTAGAAACTCGCCCGATTACAACGGTACGTGTATTTTTCCCTTAGGCCATTCTGGTTAAGCGATTAGAGCAGCAGAAGTGCGAAAAATTTATTGTCTTGTCAACCATTTCTTAGCTTGAAAGTCCCATATCTCGCGAACGTATTGACCTAACCCAAAAATTCCTATTGCATCTGAAAGTAGAAACTCGCCCGATTACAACGGTACGTGTATTTTTCCCTTAGGCCATTCTGGTTAAGCGTTTGGAGCAGCAGAAGTGCGAAAAATTTGTTGATCTTCTCAACCATTTCTTAGCTTCAAACTCCCATATCTCGCGAACGGATTGACCAAACCCAGAAGTTCCTGCTGCGTCTGAAAGTAGAAACTCGCCCGATTACAACGATATGCGTATTTTTTCGCTAGGCCATTCTGGTTAAGCGTTAGGAGCAGCAGAAGTGCGAAAAAGTTGTTGTCTTCTCAACCATTTCTTAGTTTCAAACTCCCATATCTCGCGAACGGATTGACCAAACCCAGAAGTTCCTGCTGCGTCTGAAAGTAGAAACTCGCCCGATTACAACGGTACGTGTATTTTTCCCTTAGGCCATTCTGGTTAAGCGATTGGAGCAGCAGAAGTGCGAAAAATTTATTGTCTTGTCAACCATTTCTTAGCTTGAAAGTCCCATATCTCGCGAACGTATTGACCTAACCCAAAAATTCCTATTGCATCTGAAAGTAGAAACTCGCCCGATTACAACGGTACGTGTATTTTTCCCTTAGGCCATTCTGGTTAAGCGATTGGAGCAGCAGAAGTGCGAAAAATTTATTGTCTTGTCAACCATTTCTTAGCTTGAAAGTCCCATATCTCGCGAACGTATTGACCTAACCCAAAAATTCCTATTGCATCTGAAAGTAGAAACTCGCCCGATTACAACGATATGTGTATTTTTTCCCTAGGCCATTCTGGTTAAGCGTTAGGAGCAGCAGAAGTGCGAAAAATTTGTTGTCTTCTCAACCATTTCTTAGCTTCAAACTCCCATATCTCGCGAACGGATTGACCAAACCCAGAAGTTCCTGCTGCGTCTGAAAGTAGAAACTCGCCCGATTACAACGATATGCGTATTTTTTCGCTAGGCCATTCTGGTTAAGCGTTAGGAGCAGCAGAAGTGCGAAAAAGTTGTTGTCTTCTCAACCATTTCTTAGTTTCAAACTCCCATATCTCGCGAACGGATTGACCAAACCCAGAAGTTCCTGCTGCGTCTGAAAGTAGAAACTCGCCCGATTACAACGGTACGTGTATTTTTCCCTTAGGCCATTCTGGTTAAGCGATTGGAGCAGCAGAAGTGCGAAAAATTTATTGTCTTGTCAACCATTTCTTAGCTTGAAAGTCCCATATCTCGCGAACGTATTGACCTAACCCAAAAATTCCTATTGCATCTGAAAGTAGAAACTCGCCCGATTACAACGGTACGTGTATTTTTCCCTTAGGCCATTCTGGTTAAGCGATTGGAGCAGCAGAAGTGCGAAAAATTTATTGTCTTGTCAACCATTTCTTAGCTTGAAAGTCCCATATCTCGCGAACGTATTGACCTAACCCAAAAATTCCTATTGCATCTGAAAGTAGAAACTCGCCCGATTACAACGATATGTGTATTTTTTCCCTAGGCCATTCTGGTTAAGCGTTAGGAGCAGCAGAAGTGCGAAAAATTTGTTGTCTTCTCAACCATTTCTTAGCTTCAAACTCCCATATCTCGCGAACGGATTGACCAAACCCAGAAGTTCCTGCTGCGTCTGAAAGTAGAAACTCGCCCGATTACAACGATATGCGTATTTTTTCCCTAGGCCATTCTGGTTAAGCGTTAGGAGCAGCAGAAGTGCGAAAAATTTATTGTCTTGTCAACCATTTCTTAGCTTGAAAGTCCCATATCTCGCGAACGTATTGACCTAACCCAAAAATTCCTATTGCATCTGAAAGTAGAAACTCGCCCGATTACAACGGTACGTGTATTTTTCCCTTAGGCCATTCTGGTTAAGCGATTGGAGCAGCAGAAGTGCGAAAAATTTATTGTCTTGTCAACCATTTCTTAGCTTGAAAGTCCCATATCTCGCGAACGTATTGACCTAACCCAAAAATTCCTATTGCATCTGAAAGTAGAAACTCGCCCGATTACAACGATATGTGTATTTTTTCCCTAGGCCATTCTGGTTAAGCGTTAGGAGCAGCAGAAGTGCGAAAAATTTGTTGTCTTCTCAACCATTTCTTAGCTTCAAACTCCCATATCTCGCGAACGGATTGACCAAACCCAGAAGTTCCTGCTGCGTCTGAAAGTAGAAACTCGCCCGATTACAACGATATGCGTATTTTTTCGCTAGGCCATTCTGGTTAAGCGTTAGGAGCAGCAGAAGTGCGAAAAAGTTGTTGTCTTCTCAACCATTTCTTAGTTTCAAACTCCCATATCTCGCGAACGGATTGACCAAACCCAGAAGTTCCTGCTGCGTCTGAAAGTAGAAACTCGCCCGATTACAACGGTACGTGTATTTTTCCCTTAGGCCATTCTGGTTAAGCGATTAGAGCAGCAGAAGTGCGAAAAATTTATTGTCTTGTCAACCATTTCTTAGCTTGAAAGTCCCATATCTCGCGAACGTATTGACCTAACCCAAAAATTCCTATTGCATCTGAAAGTAGAAACTCGCCCGATTACAACGGTACGTGTATTTTTCCCTTAGGCCATTCTGGTTAAGCGATTGGAGCAGCAGAAGTGCGAAAAATTTATTGTCTTGTCAACCATTTCTTAGCTTGAAAGTCCCATATCTCGCGAACGTATTGACCTAACCCAAAAACTCCTATTGCATCTGAAAGTAGAAACTCGCCCGATTACAACGATATGTGTATTTTATCCCTAGGCCATTCTGGTTAACCGTTAGGAGCAGCAGAAGTGCGAAAAATTTGTTGTCTTCTCAACCATTTCTTAGCTTCAAACTCCCATATCTCGCGAACGGATTGACCAAACCCAGAAGTTCCTGCTGCGTCTGAAAGTAGAAACTCGCCCGATTACAACGATATGCGTATTTTTTCCCTAGGCCATTCTGGTTAAGCGTTTGGAGCAGCAGAAGTGCGAAAAATTTGTTGATCTTCTCAACCATTTCTTAGCTTCAAACTCCCATATCTCGCGAACGGATTGACCTAACCCAAAAATTCCTGTTGCGTCTGAAAGTAGAAACTCGCCCGATTACAACGGTATGTGTATTTTTTCCCTAGGCCATTCTGGTTAAGCGTTAGGAGCAGCAGAATTGCGAAAAATTTGTTGTCTTCTCAACCATTTCTTAGCTTCAAACTCCCATATCTCGCGAACGGATTGACCAAACCCAGAAGTTCCTGCTGCGTCTGAAAGTAGAAACTCGCCCGATTACAACGATATGCGTATTTTTTCCCTAGGCCATTCTGGTTAAGCGTTTGGAGCAGCAGAAGTGCGAAAAATTTGTTGATCTTCTCAACCATTTCTTAGCTTCAAACTCCCATATCTCGCGAACGGATTGACCTAACCCAAAAATTCCTGTTGCGTCTGAAAGTAGAAACTCGCCCGATTACAACGATATGCGTATTTTTTCCCTAGGCCATTCTGGTTAAGCGTTTGGAGCAGCCGAAGTGCGAAAAATTTGTTGATCTTCTCAACCATTTCTTAGCTTCAAACTCCCATATCTCGCGAACGGATTGACCTAACCCAAAAATTCCTGTTGCGTCTGAAAGTAGAAACTCGCCCGATTACAAAGGTATGTGTATTTTTTCCCTAGGCCATTCTGGTTAAGCGTTAGGAGCAGCAGAAGTGCGAAAAAGTTGTTGTCTTCTCAACCATTTCTTAGCTTCAAACTCCCATATCTCGCGAACGGATTGACCAAACCCAGAAGTTCCTGCTGCGTCTGAAAGTAGAAACTCGCCCGATTACAACGATATGTGTATTTTTTCCCTAGGCCATTCTGGTTAAGCGTTAGGAGCAGCAGAAGTGCGAAAAATTTGTTGTCTTCTCAACCATTTCTTAGCTTCAAACTCCCATATCTCGCGAACGGATTGACCAAACCCAGAAGTTCCTGCTGCGTCTGAAAGTAGAAACTCGCCCGATTACAACGATATGCGTATTTTTTCCCTAGGCCATTCTGGTTAAGCGTTTGGAGCAGCAGAAGTGCGAAAAATTTGTTGATCTTCTCAACCATTTCTTAGCTTCAAACTCCCATATCTCGCGAACGGATTGACCTAACCCAAAAATTCCTGTTGCGTCTGAAAGTAGAAACTCGCCCGATTACAACGGTATGTGTATTTTTTCCCTAGGCCATTCTGGTTAAGCGTTAGGAGCAGCAGAAGTGCGAAAAAGTTGTTGTCTTCTCAACCATTTCTTAGCTTCAAACTCCCATATCTCGCGAACGGATTGACCAAACCCAGAAGTTCCTGCTGCGTCTGAAAGTAGAAACTCGCCCGATTACAACGATATGTGTATTTTTTCCCTAGGCCATTCTGGTTAAGCGTTAGGAGCAGCAGAAGTGCGAAAAATTTGTTGTCTTCTCAACCATTTCTTAGCTTCAAACTCCCATATCTCGCGAACGGATTGACCAAACCCAGAAGTTCCTGCTGCGTCTGAAAGTAGAAACTCGCCCGATTACAACGATATGCGTATTTTTTCCCTAGGCCATTCTGGTTAAGCGTTTGGAGCAGCAGAAGTGCGAAAAATTTGTTGATCTTCTCAACAATTTCTTAGCTTCAAACTCCCATATCTCGCGAACGGATTGACCTAACCCAAAAATTCCTGTTGCGTCTGAAAGTAGAAACTCGCCCGATTACAACGGTATGTGTATTTTTTCCCTAGGCCATTCCGATTAAGCGTTAGGAGCAGCAGAACTGCGAAAAAGTTGTCTTCATAACCATTTCTTAGATTCAAACTCCCATATCTCGCGAACGGATTGACCAAACCCAGAAGTTCCTGCTGCGTCTGAAAGTAGAAACTCGCCCGATTACAACGATATGTGTATTTTTTCCCTTGGCCATTCTGGTTAAGCGTTAGGACCAGCAGAAGTGCGAAAAATTTGTTGTCTTCTCAACCATTTCTTAGCTTCAAACTCCCATATCTCGGGAACGGATTGACCTAACCCAAAAATTCCTGTTGCATCTGAAAGTAGAAACTCGCCCGATTACAACGGTATGTGTATTTTTTCCCTAGGCTATTCTGGTTAAGCGTTAGGAGCAGCAGAATTGCGAAAAAGTTGTTGTCTTCTCAACCATTTCTTAGCTTCAAACTCCCATATCTCGCGAACGGATTGACCAAACCCAGAAGTTCCTGCTGCGTCTGAAAGTAGAAACTCGCCCGATTACAACGATATGCGTATTTTTTCCCTAGGCCATTCTGGTTAAGCGTTTGGAGCAGCAGAAGTGCGAAAAATTTGTTGATCTTCTCAACCATTTCTTAGCTTCAAACTCCCATATCTCGCGAACGGATTGACCAAACCCAGAAGTTCCTGCAGCGTCTGAAAGTAGAAACTCGCCCGATTACAACGATATGCGTATTTTTTCGCTAGGCCATTCTGGTTAAGCGTTAGGAGCAGCAGAAGTGCGAAAAAGTTGTTGTCTTCTCAACCATTTCTTAGTTTCAAACTCCCATATCTCGCGAACGGATTGACCAAACCCAGAAGTTCCTGCTGCGTCTGAAAGTAGAAACTCGCCCGATTACAACGGTACGTGTATTTTTCCCTTAGGCCATTCTGGTTAAGCGATTGGAGCAGCAGAAGTGCGAAAAATTTATTGTCTTGTCAACCATTTCTTAGCTTGAAAGTCCCATATCTCGCGAACGTATTGACCTAACCCAAAAATTCCTATTGCATCTGAAAGTAGAAACTCGCCCGATTACAACGGTACGTGTATTTTTCCCTTAGGCCATTCTGGTTAAGCGATTGGAGCAGCAGAAGTGCGAAAAATTTATTGTCTTGTCAACCATTTCTTAGCTTGAAAGTCCCATATCTCGCGAACGTATTGACCTAACCCAAAAATTCCTATTGCATCTGAAAATAGAAACTCGCCCGATTACAACGATATGTGTATTTTTTCCCTAGGCCATTCTGGTTAAGCGTTAGGAGCAGCAGAAGTGCGAAAAATTTGTTGTCTTCTCAACCATTTCTTAGCTTCAAACTCCCATATCTCGCGAACGGATTGACCAAACCCAGAAGTTCCTGCTGCGTCTGAAAGTAGAAACTCGCCCGATTACAACGATATGCGTATTTTTTCGCTAGGCCATTCTGGTTAAGCGTTAGGAGCAGCAGAAGTGCGAAAAAGTTGTTGTCTTGTCAACCATTTCTTAGCTTGAAAGTCCCATATCTCGCGAACGTATTGACCTAACCCAAAAATTCCTATTGCATCTGAAAGTAGAAACTCGCCCGATTACAACGGTACGTGTATTTTTCCCTTAGGCCATTCTGGTTAAGCGATTGGAGCAGCAGAAGTGCGAAAAATTTATTGTCTTGTCAACCATTTCTTAGCTTGAAAGTCCCATATCTCGCGAACGTATTGACCTAACCCAAAAATTCCTATTGCATCTGAAAGTAGAAACTCGCCCGATTACAACGGTACGTGTATTTTTCCCTTAGGCCATTCTGGTTAAGCGATTGGAGCAGCAGAAGTGCGAAAAATTTATTGTCTTGTCAATAATTTCTTAGCTTGAAAGTCCCATATCTCGCGAACGTATTGACCTAACCCAAAAATTCCTATTGCATCTGAAAGTAGAAACTCGCCCGATTACAACGATATGTGTATTTTTTCCCTAGGCCATTCTGGTTAAGCGTTAGGAGCAGCAGAAGTGCGAAAAATTTGTTGTCTTCTCAACCATTTCTTAGCTTCAAACTCCCATATCTCGCGAACGGATTGACCAAACCCAGAAGTTCCTGCTGCGTCTGAAAGTAGAAACTCGCCCGATTACAACGATATGCGTATTTTTTCGCTAGGCCATTCTGGTTAAGCGTTAGGAGCAGCAGAAGTGCGAAAAAGTTGTTGTCTTCTCAACCATTTCTTAGTTTCAAACTCCCATATCTCGCGAACGGATTGACCAAACCCAGAAGTTCCTGCTGCGTCTGAAAGTAGAAACTCGCCCGATTACAACGGTACGTGTATTTTTCCCTTAGGCCATTCTGGTTAAGCGATTGGAGCAGCAGAAGTGCGAAAAATTTATTGTCTTGTCAACCATTTCTTAGCTTGAAAGTCCCATATCTCGCGAACGTATTGACCTAACCCGAAAATTCCTATTGCATCTGAAAGTAGAAACTCGCCCGATTACAACGGTACGTGTATTTTTCCCTTAGGCCATTCTGGTTAAGCGATTGGAGCAGCAGAAGTGCGAAAAATTTATTGTCTTGTCAACCATTTCTTAGCTTGAAAGTCCCATATCTCGCGAACGTATTGACCTAACCCAAAAATTCCTATTGCATCTGAAAGTAGAAACTCGCCCGATTACAACGATATGTGTATTTTTTCCTAGGCCATTCTGGTTAAGCGTTAGGAGCAGCAGAAGTGCGAAAAATTTGTTGTCTTCTCAACCATTTCTTAGCTTCAAACTCCCATATCTCGCGAACGGATTGACCAAACCCAGAAGTTCCTGCTGCGTCTGAAAGTAGAAACTCGCCCGATTACAACGATATGCGTATTTTTTCGCTAGGCCATTCTGGTTAAGCGTTAGGAGCAGCAGAAGTGCGAAAAAGTTGTTGTCTTGTCAACCATTTCTTAGTTTCAAACTCCCATATCTCGCGAACGGATTGACCAAACCCAGAAGTTCCTGCTGCGTCTGAAAGTAGAAACTCGCCCGATTACAACGGTACGTGTATTTTTCCCTTAGGCCATTCTGGTTAAGCGATTGGAGCAGCAGAAGTGCGAAAAATTTATTGTCTTGTCAACCATTTCTTAGCTTGAAAGTCCCATATCTCGCGAACGTATTGACCTAACCCAAAAATTCCTATTGCATCTGAAAGTAGAAACTCGCCCGATTACAACGGTACGTGTATTTTTCCCTTAGGCCATTCTGGTTAAGCGATTGGAGCAGCAGAAGTGCGAAAAATTTATTGTCTTGTCAACCATTTCTTAGCTTGAAAGTCCCATATCTCGCGAACGTATTGACCTAACCCAAAAATTCCTATTGCATCTGAAAGTAGAAACTCGCCCGGTTACAACGATATGTGTATTTTTTCCCTAGGCCATTCTGGTTAAGCGTTAGGAGCAGCAGAAGTGCGAAAAATTTGTTGTCTTCTCAACCATTTCTTAGCTTCAAACTCCCATATCTCGCGAACGGATTGACCAAACCCAGAAGTTCCTGCTGCGTCTGAAAGTAGAAACTCGCCCGATTACAACGATATGCGTATTTTTTCCCTAGGCCATTCTGGTTAAGCGTTAGGAGCAGCAGAAGTGCGAAAAATTTATTGTCTTGTCAACCATTTCTTAGCTTGAAAGTCCCATATCTCGCGAACGTATTGACCTAACCCAAAAATTCCTATTGCATCTGAAAGTAGAAACTCGCCCGATTACAACGGTATGTGTATTTTTTCCCTAGGCCATTCTGGTTAAGCGTTAGGAGCAGCAGAATTGCGAAAAATTTGTTGTCTTCTCAACCATTTCTTAGCTTCAAACTCCCATATTCTCGCGAACGGGATTGACAAACCCAGAAGTTCCTGCTGCGTCTGAAGTAGAAACTCGCCCGATTACAACGATATGCGTATTTTTTCCCTAGGGCCATTCTGGTTAAGCGTTTGGAGCAGCAGAAGTGCGAAAAATTTGTTGATCTTCTCAACCATTTCTTAGCTTCAAACTCCCATATCTCGCGAACGGATTGACCTAACCCAAAAATTCCTGTTGCGTCTGAAAGTAGAAACCTCGCCCGATTACAACGATATGCGTATTTTTTCCCTAGGCCATTCTGGTTAAGGGTTTGGAGCAGCCGAAGTGCGAAAAATTTGTTGATCTTCTCAACCATTTCTTAGCTTCAAACTCCCATATCTCGCGAACGGATTGACCTAACCCAAAAATTCCTGTTGCGTCTGAAAGTAGAAACTCGCCCGATTACAAAGGTATGTGTATTTTTTCCCTAGGCCATTCTGGTTAAGCGTTAGGAGCAGCAGAAGTGCGAAAAAAGTTGTTGTCTTCTCAACCATTTCTTAGCTTCAAACTCCCATATCTCGCGAACGGATTGACCAAACCCAGAAGTTCCTGCTGCGTCTGAAAGTAGAAACTCGCCCGATTACAACGATATGGTGTATTTTTCCCTAGGCCATTCTGGTTAAGCGTTAGGAGCAGCAGAAGTGCGAAAAATTTGTTGTCTTCTCAACCATTTCTTAGCTTCAAACTCCCATATCTCGCGAACGGATTGACCAAACCCAGATGTTCCTGCTGCGTCTGAAAGTAGAAACTCGCCCGATTACAACGATATGCGTATTTTTTTCCCTAGGCCATTCTGGTTAAGCGTTTGGAGCAGCAGAAGTGCGAAAAATTTGTTGATCTTCTCAACCATTTCTTAGCTTCAAACTCCCATATCTCGCGAACGGATTGACCTAACCCAAAAATTCCTGTTGCGTCTGAAAGTAGAAACTCGCCCGATTACAACGGTATGTGTATTTTTTCCCTAGGCCATTCTGGTTAAGCGTTAGGAGCAGCAGAAGTGCGAAAAAGTTGTTGTCTTCTCAAACCATTTCTTAAGCTTCAAACTCCCATATCTCGCGAACGGATTGACCAAAACCCAGAAGTTCCTGCTGCGTCTGAAAGTAGAAAACTCGCCCGATTACAACGATATGTGTATTTTTTCCCTAGGCCATTCTGGTTAAGCGTTAGGAGCCAGCAGAAGTGCGAAAAATTTGTTGTCTTCTCAACCATTTCTTAGCTTCAAACTCCCCATATCTCGAGAACGGATTGACCAAACCCAGAAGTTCCTGCTGTGTCTGAAAGTAGAACTCGCCCGATTACAACGATATGCGTATTTTTCTTCCCTAGGCCATTCTGGTTAAGCGTTTGGAGCAGCAGAAGTGCGAAAAATTTGTGATCTTCTCAACCATTCTTAGCTTCAAACTCCCATATCTCGCGAACGGATTGACCTAACCCAAAAATTCCTGTTGCGTCTGAAAGTAGAAACTCGCCCGATTACAACGGTATGTGTATTTTTTCCCTAGGCCATTCCGATTAAGCGTTAGGAGCAGCAGAACTGCGAAAAAGTTGTCTTCATAACCATTTCTTAGATTCAAACTCCCATATCTCGCGAACGGATTGACCAAACCCAGAAGTTCCTGCTGCGTCTGAAAGTAGAAACTCGCCCGATTACAACGATATGTGTATTTTTTTCCCTTGGCCATTCTGGTTAAGCGTTAGGACCAGCAGAAGTGCGAAAAATTTGTTGTCTTCTCAACCATTTCTTAGCTTCAAACTCCATATCTCGGGAACGGATTGACCTAACCCAAAAATTCCTGTTGCATCTGAAAGTAGAAACTCGCCCGATTACAACGGTATGTGTATTTTTTCCCTAGGCTATTCTGGTTAAGCGTTAGGAGCAGCAGAATTGCGAAAAAGTTGTTGTCTTCTCAACCATTTCTTAGCTTCAAACTCCCATATCTCGCGAACGGATTGACCAAACCCAGAAGTTCATGCTGCGTCTGAAAGTAGAAACTCGCCCGATTACAACGATATGCGTATTTTTTCCCTAGGCCATTCTGGTTAAGCGTTTGGAGCAGCAGAAGTGCGAAAAATTTGTTGATCTTCTCAACCATTTCTTAGCTTCAAACTCCCATATCTCGCGAACGGATTGACCTAACCCAAAAATTCCTGTTGCGTCTGAAAGTAGAAACTCGCCCGATTACAACGGTATGTGTATTTTTTCCCTAGGCCATTCCGATTAAGCGTTAGGAGCAGCAGAACTGCGAAAAAGTTGTCTTCATAACCATTTCTTAGATTCAAACTCCCATATCTCGCGAACGGATTGACCAAACCCAGAAGTTCCTGCTGCGTCTGAAAGTAGAAACTCGCCCGATTACAGCGGTATGTGTAGTTTCTCCCTAGGCAATTCTGGTTAAGCGATTGGAGCAGCAGAAGTGCGAAAAATTTATTGTCTTGTCAACCATTTCTTAGCTTGAAAGTCCCATATCTCGCGAACGTATTGACCTAACCCAAAAATTCCTATTGCATCTGAATGTAGAAACTCGCCCGATTACAGCGGTATGTGTAGTTTCTCCCTAGGCAATTCTGGTTAAGCGTTAGGAGCAGCAGAAGTGCGAAAAATTTGTTGTCTTCTCAACCATTTCTTAGCTTCAAACTCCCATATCTCGCGAACGGTTTGGCCAAACCCAGAAGTTCCTGCTGCGTCTGAAAGTAGAAACTCGCCCGATTACAACGATATGCGTATTTTTTCCCTAGGCCATTCTGGTTAAGCGTTTGGAGCAGCAGAGGTGCGAAAAATTTGTTGTCTTCTCAATCATTTCTTAGCTTCAAACTCCCATATCTCGCGAACGGATTGGCCAAACCCAGAAGTTCCTGCTGCGTCTGAAAGTAGAAACTCGCCCGATTACAGCGGTATGTGTAGTTTCTCCCTAGGCAATTCTGGTTAAGCGATTGGAGCAGCAGAAGTGCGAAAAATTTATTGTCTTGTCAACCATTTCTTAGCTTGAAAGTCCCATATCTCGCGAACGTATTGACCTAACCCAAAAATTCCTATTGCATCTGAATGTAGAAACTCGCCCGATTACAGCGGTATGTGTAGTTTCTCCCTAGGCAATTCTGGTTAAGCGTTTGGAGCTGCAGAAGTGCGACAAATTTGTTTTCTTCTCAATCATTTCTTAGCATCAAACTCCCATATCTCGGGAACGGATTGACCTAACCCATAAATTCCTGTTGCATCTGAAAGTAGAAACTCGCCCGATTACAACGGTATGTGTATTTTTTCCCTAGGCCATTCTGGTTAAGCGTTTGGAGCAGCAGAAGTGCGAAAAATTTGTTGTCTTCATAACCATTTCTTAGCTTCAAATTTCCCATATCTCGCGAACGGATTGCCTAACCCAAAAATTCCTATTGCATATAAAAGTAGAAACTCGCCCGATTACAACGGTACGTGTATTTTTCCCTTAGGCCATTCTGGTTAAGCGATTGGAGCAGCAGAAGTGCGAAAAATGTATTGTCTTGTCAACCATTTCTTAGCTTGAAAGTCCCATATCTCGCGAACGTATTGACCTAACCCAAAAATTCCTATTGCATCTGAAAGTAGAAACTCGCCCGATTACAGCGGTATGTGTAGTTTCTCCCAAGGCAATTCTGGTTAAGCGATTGGAGAAGCAGAAGTGCGAAAAATTTATTGTCTTGTCAACCATTTCTTAGCTTGAAAGTCCCATATCTCGCGAACGTATTGACCTAACCCAAAAATTCCTATTGCATCTGAATGTAGAAACTCGCCCGATTACAGCGGTATGTGTAGTTTCTCCCTAGGCAATTCTGGTTAAGCGTTAGGAGCAGCAGAAGTGCGAAAAATTTGTTGTCTTCTCAACCATTTCTTAGCTTCAAACTCCCATATCTCGCGAACGGTTTGGCCAAACCCAGAAGTTCCTGCTGCGTCTGAAAGTAGAAACTCGCCCGATTACAACGATATGCGTATTTTTTCCCTAGGCCATTCTGGTTAAGCGTTTGGAGCAGCAGAGGTGCGAAAAATTTGTTGTCTTCTCAATCATTTCTTAGCTTCAAACTCCCATGTCTCGCGAACGGATTGACCTAACCCAAAAATTCCTATTGCATCTGAAAGTAGAAACTCGCCCGATTACAACGATATGCGTATTTTTTCCCTAGGCCATTCTGGTTAAGCGATTGGAGCAGCAGAAGTGCGAAAAATTTATTGTCTTGTCAACCATTTCTTAGCTTGAAAGTCCCATATCTCGCGAACGTATTGACCTAACCCAAAAATTCCTATTGCATCTGAAAGTAGAAACTCGCCCGATTACAGCGGTATGTGTAGTTTCTCCCTAGGCAATTCTGGTTAAGCGTTTGGAGCAGCAGAAGTGCGACAAATTTGTTTTCTTCTCAATCATTTCTTAGCTTCAAACTCCCATATCTCGGGAACGGATTGACCTAACCCAAAAATTCCTGTTGCATCTGAAAGTAGAAACTCGCCCGATTACAACGGTATGTGTATTTTTTCGCTAGGCCATTCTGGTTAAGCGTTAGGAGCAGCAGAAGTGCGAAAAAGTTGTTGTCTTCTCAATCATTTCTTAGCATCAAACTCCCATATCTCGCGAACGGATTGACCTAACCCAAAAATTCCTATTGCATCTGAAAGTAGAAACTCGCCCGATTACAACGGTACGTGTATTTTCCCCTTAGGCCATTCTGGTTAAGCGATTGGAGCAGCAGAAGTGCGAAAAATTTATTGTCTTGTCAACCATTTCTTAGCTTGAAAGTCCCATATCTCGCGAACGTATTGACCTAACCCAAAAATTCCTATTGCATCTGAATGTAGAAACTCGCCCGATTACAGCGGTATGTGTAGTTTCTCCCTAGGCAATTCTGGTTAAGCGTTAGGAGCAGCAGAAGTGCGAAAAATTTGTTGTCTTCTCAACCATTTCTTAGCTTCAAACTCCCATATCTCGCGAACGGTTTGGCCAAACCCAGAAGTTCCTGCTGCGTCTGAAAGTAGAAACTCGCCCGATTACAACGATATGCGTATTTTTTCCCTAGGCCATTCTGGTTAAGCGTTTGGAGCAGCAGAAGTGCGAAAAATTTGTTGTCTTCTCAACCATTTCTTAGCTTCAAACTCCCATATCTCGCGAACGGACTGACCTAACCCAAAAATTCCTGTTGCGTCTGAAAGTAGAAGCTAGGCCGATTACAACGGTATGTGTATTTTTTCCCTAGGCCATTCTGATTAAGCGTTTGGAGCAGCAGAAGTGCGAAAAATTTGTTGTCTTCATAACCATTTCTTAGCTTCAAACTCCCATATCTCGCGAACGGATTGACCTAACCCAAAAATTCCTATTGCATCTGAAAGTAGAAACTCGCCCGATTACAACGGTACGTGTATTTTTTCCCTAGGCCATTCTGGTTAAGCGTTAGGAGCAGCAGAATTGCGAAAAATTTGTTGTCTTCTCAACCATTTCTTAGCTTCAAACTCCCATATCTCGCGAACGGATTGGCCAAACCCAGAAGTTCCTGCTGCGTCTGAAAGTAGAAACTCGCCCGATTACAACGATATGCGTATTTTTTCCCTAGGCCATTCTGGTTAAGCGTTTGGAGCAGCAGAAGTGCGAAAAATTTGTTGTCTTCATAACCATTTCTTAGCTTCAAACTCCCATATCTCGCGAACGGATTGACCTAACCCAAAAATTCCTATTGCATCTGAAAGTAGAAACTCGCCCGATTACAACGGTACGTGTATTTTTCCCTTAGGCCATTCTGGTTAAGC
Source organism: Ptiloglossa arizonensis (assembly GCF_051014685.1). Lineage (NCBI taxonomy): Eukaryota > Metazoa > Arthropoda > Insecta > Hymenoptera > Colletidae > Ptiloglossa > Ptiloglossa arizonensis. The sequence continues at coordinate 133,040 of NW_027478898.1, forward strand.
GATTGGAGCAGCAGAAGTGCGAAAAATTTATTGTCTTGTCAACCATTTCTTAGCTTGAAAGTCCCATATCTCGCGAACGTATTGACCTAACCCAAAAATTCCTATTGCATCTGAAAGTAGAAACTCGCCCGATTACAGCGGTATGTGTAGTTTCTCCCTAAGCAATTCTGGTTAAGCGATTGGAGCAGCAGAAGTGCGAAAAATTTATTGTCTTGTCAACCATTTCTTAGCTTGAAAGTCCCATATCTCGCGAACGTATTGACCTAACCCAAAAATTCCTATTGCATCTGAATGTAGAAACTCGCCCGATTACAGCGGTATGTGTAGTTTCTCCCTAGGCAATTCCGGTTAAGCGTTAGGAGCAGCAGAAGTGCGAAAAATTTGTTGTCTTCTCAACCATTTCTTAGTTTCAAACTCCCATATCTCGCGAACGGTTTGGCCAAACCCAGAAGTTCCTGCTGCGTCTGAAAGTAGAAACTCGCCCGATTACAACGATATGCGTATTTTTTCCCTAGGCCATTCTGGTTAAGCGTTAGGAGCAGCAGAAGTGCGAAAAAGTTGTTGTCTTCTCAACCATTTCTTAGCTTCAAACTCCATATCTCGCGAACGGATTGACCAAACCCAGAAGTTCCTGCTGCGTCTGAAAGTAGAAACTCGCCCGATTACAACGATATGTGTATTTTTTCCCTAGGCCACTCTGGTTAAGCGTTAGGAGCAGCAGAATTGCGAAAAATTTGTTGTCTTCTCAACCATTTCTTAGCTTCAAACTCCCATATCTCGCGAACGGATTGGCCAAACCCAGAAGTTCCTGCTGCGTCTGAAAGTAGAAACTCGCCCGATTACAACGATATGCGTATTTTTTCCCTAGGCCATTCTGGTTAAGCGTTTGGAGCAGCAGAAGTGCGAAAAATTTGTTGTCTTCATAACCATTTCTTAGCTTCAAACTCCCATATCTCGCGAACGGATTGACCTAACCCAAAAATTCCTATTGCATCTGAAAGTAGAAACTCGCCCGATTACAACGGTACGTGTATTTTTCCCTTAGGCCATTCTGGTTAAGCGATTGGAGCAGCAGAAGTGCGAAAAATTTATTGTCTTGTCAACCATTTCTTAGCTTGAAAGTCCCATATCTCGCGAACGTATTGACCTAACCCAAAAATTCCTATTGCATCTGAAAGTAGAAACTCGCCCGATTACAACGGTACGTGTATTTTTCCCTTAGGCCATTCTGGTTAAGCGATTGGAGCAGCAGAAGTGCGAAAAATTTATTGTCTTGTCAACCATTTCTTAGCTTGAAAGTCCCATATCTCGCGAACGTATTGACCTAACCCAAAAATTCCTATTGCATCTGAAAGTAGAAACTCGCCCGATTACAGCGGTATGTGTAGTTTCTCCCTAGGCAACTCTGGTTAAGCGTTTGGAGCAGCAGAAGTGCGACAAATTTGTTTTCTTCTCAATCATTTCTTAGCTTCAAACTCCCATATCTCGGGAACGGATTGACCTAACCCAAAAATTCCTGTTGCATCTGAGAGTAGAAACTCGCCCGATTACATCGGTATGTGTATTTTTTCGCTAGGCCATTCTGGTTAAGCGTTAGGAGCAGCAGAAGTGCGAAAAAGTTGTTGTCTTCTCAACCATTTCTTAGTTTCAAACTCCCATATCTCGCGAACGGATTGACCAAACCCAGAAGTTCCTGCTGCGTCTGAAAGTAGAAACTCGCCCGATTACAACGGTACGTGTATTTTTCCCTTAGGCCATTCTGGTTAAGCGATTGGAGCAGCAGAAGTGCGAAAAATTTATTGTCTTGTCAACCATTTCTTAGCTTGAAAGTCCCATATCTCGCGAACGTATTGACCTAACCCAAAAATTCCTGTTGCATCTGAAAGTAGAAACTCGCCCGATTACAACGGTATGTGTATTTTTTCCCTAGGCCATTCTGGTTAAGCGTTAGGAGCTGCAGAAGTGCGAAAAAGTTGTTGTCTTCCCAACCATTTCTTAGCTTCAAACTCCCATATCTCGCGAACGGATTGACCAAACCCAGAAGTTCCTGCTGCGTCTGAAAGTAGAAACTCGCCCGATTACAACGATATGTGTATTTTTTCCCTAGGCCATTCTGGTTAAGCGTTAGGAGCAGCAGAAGTGCGAAAAATTTGTTGTCTGCTCAACCATTTCTTAGCTTCAAACTCCCATATCTCGCGAACGGATTGACCAAACCCAGAAGTTCCTGCTGCGTCTGAAAGTAGAAACTCGCCCGATTACAACGATATGCGTATTTTTTCCCTAGGCCATTCTGGTTAAGCGTTTGGAGCAGCAGAAGTGCGAAAAATTTGTTGATCTTCTCAACCATTTCTTAGCTTCAAACTCCCATATCTCGCGAACGGATTGACCTAACCCAAAAATTCCTGTTGCGTCTGAAAGTAGAAACTCGCCCGATTACAACGGTATGTGTATTTTTTCCCTAGGCCATTCTGGTTAAGCGTTAGGAGCAGCAGAATTGCGAAAAATTTGTTGTCTTCTCAACCATTTCTTAGCTTCAAACTCCCATATCTCGCGAACGGATTGACCAAACCCAGAAGTTCCTGCTGCGTCTGAAAGTAGAAACTCGCCCGATTACAACGATATGCGTATTTTTTCCCTAGGCCATTCTGGTTAAGCGTTTGGAGCAGCAGAAGTGCGAAAAATTTGTTGATCTTCTCAACCATTTCTTAGCTTCAAACTCCCATATCTCGCGAACGGATTGACCAAACCCAGAAGTTCCTGCTGCGTCTGAAAGTAGAAACTCGCCCGATTACAACGATATGCGTATTTTTTCGCTAGGCCATTCTGGTTAAGCGTTAGGAGCAGCAGAAGTGCGAAAAAGTTGTTGTCTTCTCAACCATTTCTTAGTTTCAAACTCCCATATCTCGCGAACGGATTGACCAAACCCAGAAGTTCCTGCTGCGTCTGAAAGTAGAAACTCGCCCGATTACAACGGTACGTGTATTTTTCCGTTAGGCCATTCTGGTTAAGCGATTGGAGCAGCAGAAGTGCGAAAAATTTATTGTCTTGTCAACCATTTCTTAGCTTGAAAGTCCCATATCTCGCGAACGTATTGACCTAACCCAAAAATTCCTATTGCATCTGAAAGTAGAAACTCGCCCGATTACAACGGTACGTGTATTTTTCCCTTAGGCCATTCTGGTTAAGCGATTGGAGCAGCAGAAGTGCGAAAAATTTATTGTCTTGTCAACCATTTCTTAGCTTGAAAGTCCCATATCTCGCGAACGGATTGACCAAACCCAGAAGTTCCTGCTGCGTCTGAAAGTAGAAACTCGCCCGATTACAACGATATGTGTATTTTTTCCCTAGGCCATTCTGGTTAAGCGTTAGGAGCAGCAGAAGTGCGAAAAATTTGTTGTCTGCTCAACCATTTCTTAGCTTCAAACTCCCATATCTCGCGAACGGATTGACCAAACCCAGAAGTTCCTGCTGCGTCTGAAAGTAGAAACTCGCCCGATTACAACGATATGCGTATTTTTTCCCTAGGCCATTCTGGTTAAGCGTTTGGAGCAGCAGAAGTGCGAAAAATTTGTTGATCTTCTCAACCATTTCTTAGCTTCAAACTCCCATATCTCGCGAACGGATTGACCTAACCCAAAAATTCCTGTTGCGTCTGAAAGTAGAAACTCGCCCGATTACAACGGTATGTGTATTTTTTCCCTAGGCCATTCTGGTTAAGCGTTAGGAGCAGCAGAATTGCGAAAAATTTGTTGTCTTCTCAACCATTTCTTAGCTTCAAACTCCCATATCTCGCGAACGGATTGACCAAACCCAGAAGTTCCTGCTGCGTCTGAAAGTAGAAACTCGCCCGATTACAACGATATGCGTATTTTTTCCCTAGGCCATTCTGGTTAAGCGTTTGGAGCAGCAGAATTGCGAAAAATTTGTTGATCTTCTCAACCATTTTTTAGCTTCAAACTCCCATATCTCGCGAACGGATTGACCAAACCCAGAAGTTCCTGCTGCGTCTGAAAGTAGAAACTCGCCCGATTACAACGATATGCGTATTTTTTCGCTAGGCCATTCTGGTTAAGCGTTAGGAGCAGCAGAAGTGCGAAAAAGTTGTTGTCTTCTCAACCATTTCTTAGTTTCAAACTCCCATATCTCGCGAACGGATTGACCAAACCCAGAAGTTCCTGCTGCGTCTGAAAGTAGAAACTCGCCCGATTACAACGGTACGTGTATTTTTCCCTTAGGCCATTCTGGTTAAGCGATTGGAGCAGCAGAAGTGCGAAAAATTTATTGTCTTGTCAACCATTTCTTAGCTTGAAAGTCCCATATCTCGCGAACGTATTGACCTAACCCAAAAATTCCTATTGCATCTGAAAGTAGAAACTCGCCCGATTACAACGGTACGTGTATTTTTCCCTTAGGCCATTCTGGTTAAGCGATTGGAGCAGCAGAAGTGCGAAAAATTTATTGTCTTGTCAACCATTTCTTAGCTTGAAAGTCCCATATCTCGCGAACGTATTGACCTAACCCAAAAATTCCTATTGCATCTGAAAGTAGAAACTCGCCCGATTACAACGATATGTGTATTTTTTCCCTAGGCCATTCTGGTTAAGCGTTAGGAGCAGCAGAAGTGCGAAAAATTTGTTGTCTTCTCAACCATTTCTTAGCTTCAAACTCCCATATCTCGCGAACGGATTGACCAAACCCAGAAGTTCCTGCTGCGTCTGAAAGTAGAAACTCGCCCGATTACAACGATATGCGTATTTTTTCCCTAGGCCATTCTGGTTAAGCGTTTGGAGCAGCAGAAGTGCGAAAAATTTGTTGATCTTCTCAACCATTTCTTAGCTTCAAACTCCCATATCTCGCGAACGGATTGACCTAACCCAAAAATTCCTGTTGCGTATGAAAGTAGAAACTCGCCCGATTACAACGGTATGTGTATTTTTTCCCTAGGCCATTCTGGTTAAGCGTTAGGAGCAGCAGAAGTGCGAAAAATTTGTTGATCTTCTCAACCATTTCTTAGCTTCAAACTCCCATATCTCGCGAACGGATTGACCAAACCCAGAAGTTCCTGCTGCGTCTGAAAGTAGAAACTCGCCCGATTACAACGATATGCGTATTTTTTCGCTAGGCCATTCTGGTTAAGCGTTAGGAGCAGCAGAAGTGCGAAAAAGTTGTTGTCTTCTCAACCATTTCTTAGTTTCAAACTCCCATATCTCGCGAACGGATTGACCAAACCCAGAAGTTCCTGCTGCGTCTGAAAGTAGAAACTCGCCCGATTACAACGGTACGTGTATTTTTCCCTTAGGCCATTCTGGTTAAGCGATTGGAGCAGCAGAAGTGCGAAAAATTTATTGTCTTGTCAACCATTTCTTAGCTTGAAAGTCCCATATCTCGCGAACGTATTGACCTAACCCAAAAATTCCTATTGCATCTGAAAGTAGATACTCGCCCGATTACAACGGTACGTGTATTTTTCCCTTAGGCCATTCTGGTTAAGCGATTGGAGCAGCAGAAGAGCGAAAAATTTATTGTCTTGTCAACCATTTCTTAGCTTGAAAGTCCCATATCTCGCGAACGTATTGACCTAACCCAAAAATTCCTATTGCATCTGAAAGTAGAAACTCGCCCGATTACAACGATATGTGTATTTTTTCCCTAGGCCATTCTGGTTAAGCGTTAGGAGCAGCAGAAGTGCGAAAAATTTGTTGTCTTCTCAACCATTTCTTAGCTTCAAACTCCCATATCTCGCGAACGGATTGACCAAACCCAGAAGTTCCTGCTGCGTCTGAAAGTAGAAACTCGCCCGATTACAACGATATGCGTATTTTTTCCCTAGGCCATTCTGGTTAAGCGTTTGGAGCAGCAGAAGTGCGAAAAATTTGTTGATCTTCTCAACCATTTCTTAGCTTCAAACTCCCATATCTCGCGAACGGATTGACCTAACCCAAAAATTCCTGTTGCGTCTGAAAGTAGAAACTCGCCCGATTACAACGGTATGTGTATTTTTTCCCTAGGCCATTCTGGTTAAGCGTTAGGAGCAGCAGAAGTGCGAAAAATTTGTTGATCTTCTCAACCATTTCTTAGCTTCAAACTCCCATATCTCGCGAACGGATTGACCAAACCCAGAAGTTCCTGCTGCGTCTGAAAGTAGAAACTCGCCCGATTACAACGATATGCGTATTTTTTCGCTAGGCCATTCTGGTTAAGCGTTAGGAGCAGCAGAAGTGCGAAAAAGTTGTTGTCTTCTCAACCATTTCTTAGCTTCAAACTCCCATATCTCGCGAACGGATTGACCAAACCCAGAAGTTCCTGCTGCGTCTGAAAGTAGAAACTCGCCCGATTACAACGGTACGTGTATTTTTCCCTTAGGCCATTCTGGTTAAGCGATTGGAGCAGCAGAAGTGCGAAAAATTTATTGTCTTGTCAACCATTTCTTAGCTTGAAAGTCCCATATCTCGCGAACGTATTGACCTAACCCAAAAATTCCTATTGCATCTGAAAGTAGAAACTCGCCCGATTACAACGATATGTGTATTTTTTCCCTAGGCCATTCTGGTTAAGCGTTAGGAGCAGCAGAAGTGCGAAAAATTTGTTGTCTTCTCAACCATTTCTTAGCTTCAAACTCCCATATCTCGCGAACGGATTGACCAAACCCAGAAGTTCCTGCTGCGTCTGAAAGTAGAAACTCGCCCGATTACAACGATATGCGTATTTTTTCCCTAGGCCATTCTGGTTAAGCGTTTGGAGCAGCAGAAGTGCGAAAAATTTGTTGATCTTCTCAACCATTTCTTAGCTTCAAACTCCCATATCTCGCGAACGGATTGACCTAACCCAAAAATTCCTGTTGCGTCTGAAAGTAGAAACTCGCCCGATTACAACGGTATGTGTATTTTTTCCCTAGGCCATTCTGGTTAAGCGTTAGGAGCAGCAGAAGTGCGAAAAATTTGTTGATCTTCTCAACCATTTCTTAGCTTCAAACTCCCATATCTCGCGAACGGATTGACCAAACCCAGAAGTTCCTGCTGCGTCTGAAAGTAGAAACTCGCCCGATTACAACGATATGCGTATTTTTTCCCTAGGCCATTCTGGTTAAGCGTTTGGAGCAGCAGAAGTGCGAAAAATTTGTTGATCTTCTCAACCATTTCTTAGCTTCAAACTCCCATATCTCGCGAACGGATTGACCTAACCCAAAAATTCCTGTTGCGTCTGAAAGTAGAAACTCGCCCGATTACAACGGTATGTGTATTTTTTCCCTAGGCCATTCCGATTAAGCGTTAGGAGCAGCAGAACTGCGAAAAAGTTGTCTTCATAACCATTTCTTAGATTCAAACTCCCATATCTCGCGAACGGATTGACCTAACCCAAAAATTCCTGTTGCATCTGAAAGTAGAAACTCGCCCGATTACAACGGTATGTGTATTTTTTCCCTAGGCTATTCTGGTTAAGCGTTAGGAGCAGCAGAAGTGCGAAAAAGTTGTTGTCTTCTCAACCATTTCTTAGCTTCAAACTCCCATATCTCGCGAACGGATTGACCAAACCCAGAAGTTCCTGCTGCGTCTGAAAGTAGAAACTCGCCCGATTACAACGATATGCGTATTTTTTCCCTAGGCCATTCTGGTTAAGCGTTTGGAGCAGCAGAAGTGCGAAAAATTTGTTGATCTTCTCAACCATTTCTTAGCTTCAAACTCCCATATCTCGCGAACGGATTGACCTAACCCAAAAATTCCCGTTGCGTCTGAAAGTAGAAACTCGCCCGATTACAACGGTATGTGTATTTTTTCCCTAGGCCATTCCGATTAAGCGTTAGGAGCAGCAGAACTGCGAAAAAGTTGTCTTCATAACCATTTCTTAGATTCAAACTCCCATCTCTCGCGAACGGATTGACCAAACCCAGAAGTTCCTGCTGCGTCTGAAAGTAGAAACTCGCCCGATTACAACGATATGTGTATTTTTTCCCTAGGCCATTCTGGTTAAGCGTTAGGAGCAGCAGAAGTGCGAAAAATTTGTTGTCTTCTCAACCATTTCTTAGCTTCAAACTCCCATATCTCGCGAACGGATTGACCTAACCCAAAAATTCCTGTTGCATCTGAAAGTAGAAACTCGCCCGATTAGAACGATATGTGTATTTTATCCCTAGGCTATTCAGTTTAAGCGTTAGGAGCAGCAGAAGTGCGAAAAAGTTGTTGTCTTCTCAACCATTTCTTAGCTTCAAACTCCCATATCTCGCGAACGGATTGACCAAACCCAGAAGTTCCTGCTGCGTCTGAAAGTAGAAACTCGCCCGATTACAACGATATGTGTATTTTTTCCCTAGGCCATTCTGGTTAAGCGTTAGGAGCAGCAGAAGTGCGAAAAATTTGTTGTCTTCTCAACCATTTCTTAGCTTCAAACTCCCATATCTCGCGAACGGATTGACCAAACCCAGAAGTTCCTGCTGCGTCTGAAAGTAGAAACTCGCCCGATTACAGCGGTATGTGTAGTTTCTCCCTAGGCAATTCTGGTTAAGCGATTGGAGCAGCAGAAGTGCGAAAAATTTATTGTCTTGTCAACCATTTCTTAGCTTGAAAGTCCCATATCTCGCGAACGTATTGACCTAACCCAAAAATTCCTATTGCATCTGAATGTAGAAACTCGCCCGATTACAGCGGTATGTGTAGTTTCTCCCTAGGCAATTCTGGTTAAGCGTTAGGAGCAGCAGAAGTGCGAAAAATTTGTTGTCTTCTCAACCATTTCTTAGCTTCAAACTCCCATATCTCGCGAACGGTTTGGCCAAACCCAGAAGTTCCTGCTGCGTCTGAAAGTAGAAACTCGCCCGATTACAACGATATGCGTATTTTTTCCCTAGGCCATTCTGCTTAAGCGTTTGGAGCAGCAGAGGTGCGAAAAATTTGTTGTCTTCTCAATCATTTCTTAGCTTCAAACTCCCATATCTCGCGAACGGATTGGCCAAACCCAGAAGTTCCTGCTGCGTCTGAAAGTAGAAACTCGCCCGATTACAACGATATGCGTATTTTTTCCCTAGGCCATTCTGGTTAAGCGTTTGGAGCAGCCGAAGTGCGAAAAATTTGTTGATCTTCTCAACCATTTCTTAGCTTCAAACTCCCATATCTCGCGAACGGATTGACCTAACCCAAAAATTCCTGTTGCGTCTGAAAGTAGAAACTCGCCCGAATACAAAGGTATGTGTATTTTTTCCCTAGGCCATTCTGGTTAAGCGTTAGGAGCAGCAGAAGTGCGTAAAAGTTGTTGTCTTCTCAACCATTTCTTAGCTTCAAACTCCCATATCTCGCGAACGGATTGACCAAACCCAGAAGTTCCTGCTGCGTCTGAAAGTAGAAACTCGCCCGATTACAACGATATGTGTATTTTTTCCCTAGGCCATTCTGGTTAAGCGTTAGGAGCAGCAGAAGTGCGAAAAATTTGTTGTCTTCTCAACCATTTCTTAGCTTCAAACTCCCATATCTCGCGAACGGATTGACCAAACCCAGAAGTTCCTGCTGCGTCTGAAAGTAGAAGCTAGGCCGATTACAACGGTATGTGTATTTTTTCCCTAGGCCATTCTGATAAAGCGTTTGGAGCAGCAGAAGTGCGAAAAATTTGTTGTCTTCATAACCATTTCTTAGCTTCAAACTCCCATATCTCGCGAACGGATTGACCTAACCCAAAAATTCCTATTGCATCTGAAAGTAGAAACTCGCCCGATTACAACGGTACGTGTATTTTTCCCTTAGGCCATTCTGGTTAAGCGATTGGAGCAGCAGAAGTGCGAAAAATTTATTGTCTTGTCAACCATTTCTTAGCTTGAAAGTCCCATATCTCGCGAACGTATTGACCTAACCCAAAAATTCCTATTGCATCTGAAAGTAGAAACTCGCCCGATTACAGCGGTATGTGTAGTTTCTCCCTAGGCAATTCTGGTTAAGCGTTTGGAGCAGCAGAAGTGCGACAAATTTGTTTTCTTCTCAATCATTTCTTAGCTTCAAACTCCCATATCTCGGGAACGGATTGGCCAAACCCAGAAGTTCCTGCTGCGTCTGAAAGTAGAAACTCGCCCGATTACAACGATATGCGTATTTTTTCCCTAGGCCATTCTGGTTAAGCGTTTGGAGCAGCAGAAGTGCGAAAAATTTGTTGTCTTCTCAATCATTTCTTAGCTTCAAACTCCCATATCTCGCGAACGGATTGACCTAACCCAAAAATTCCTGTTGCGTCTGAAAGTAGAAGCTAGGCCGATTACAACGGTATGTGTATTTTTTCCCTAGGCCATTCTGATTAAGCGTTTGGAGCAGCAGAAGTGCGAAAAATTTGTTGTCTTCATAACCATTTCTTAGCTTCAAACTCCCATATCTCGCGAACGGATTGACCTAACCCAAAAATTCCTATTGCATCTGAAAGTAGAAACTCGCCCGATTACAACGGTACGTGTATTTTTCCCTTAGGCCATTCTGGTTAAGCGATTGGAGCAGCAGAAGTGCGAAAAATTTATTGTCTTGTCAACCATTTCTTAGCTTGAAAGTCCCATATCTCGCGAACGTATTGACCTAACCCAAAAATTCCTATTGCATCTGAAAGTAGAAACTCGCCCGATTACAGCGGTATGTGTAGTTTCTCCCTAGGCAATTCTGGTTAAGCGTTTGGAGCAGCAGAAGTGCGACAAATTTGTTTTCTTCTCAATCATTTCTTAGCTTCAAACTCCCATATCTCGGGAACGGATTGGCCAAACCCAGAAGTTCCTGCTTCGTCTGAAAGTAGAAACTCGCCCGATTACAACGATATGCGTATTTTTTCCCTAGGCCATTCTGGTTAAGCGTTTGGAGCAGCAGAGGTGCGAAAAATTTGTTGTCTTCTCAATCATTTCTTAGCTTCAAACTCCCATATCTCGCGAACGGATTGGCCAAACCCAGAAGTTCCTGCTGCGTCTGAAAGTAGAAACTCGCCCGATTACAACGATATGCGTATTTTTTCCCTAGGCCATTCTGGTTAAGCGTTTGGAGCAGCCGAAGTGCGAAAAATTTGTTGATCTTCTCAACCATTTCTTAGCTTCAAACTCCCATATCTCGCGAACGGATTGACCTAACCCAAAAATTCCTGTTGCATCTGAAAGTAGAAACTCGCCCGATTACAACGGTATGTGTATTTTTTCCCTAGGCTATTCTGGTTAAGCGTTAGGAGCAGCAGAAGTGCGAAAAAGTTGTTGTCTTCTCAACCATTTCTTAGGTTCAAACTCCCATATCTCGCGAACGGATTGACCAAACCCAGAAGTTCCTGCTGCGTCTGAAAGTAGAAACTCGCCCGATTACAACGATATGCGTATTTTTTCCCTAGGCCATTACGATTAAGCGTTAGGAGCAGCAGAACTGCGAAAAAGTTGTCTTCATAACCATTTCTTAGATTCAAACTCCCATATCTCGCGAACGGATTGACCAAACCCAGAAGTTCCTGCTGCGTCTGAAAGTAGAAACTCGCCCGATTACAACGATATGTGTACTTTTTCCCTAGGCCATTCTGGTTAAGCGTTAGGGGCAGCAGAAGTGCGAAAAATTTGTTGTCTTCTCAACCATTTCTTAGCTTCAAACTCCCATATCTCGGGAACGGATTGACCTAACCCAAAAATTCCTGTTGCATCTGAAAGTAGAAACTCGCCCGATTAGAACGGTATGTGTATTTTTTCCCTAGGCCATTCTGGTTAAGCGTTAGGAGCAGCAGAAGTGCGAAAAAGTTGTTGTCTTCTCAACCATTTCTTAGCTTCAAACTCCCATATCTCGCGAACGGATTGACCAAACCCAGAAGTTCCTGCTGCGTCTGAAAGTAGAAGCTCGCCCGATTACAACGATGTGTGTATTTTTTCCCTAGGCCATTCTGGTTAAGCGTTAGGAGCAGCAGAAGTGCGAAAAATTTGTTGTCTTCTCAACCATTTCTTAGCTTCAAACTCCCATATCTCGCGAACGGATTGACAAAACCCAGAAGTTCCTGCTGCGTCTGAAAGTAGAAACTCGCCCGATTACAACGATATGCGTATTTTTTCCCTAGGCCATTCTGGTTAAGCGTTTGGAGCAGCAGAAGTGCGAAAAATTTGTTGATCTTCTCAACCATTTCTTAGATTCAAACTCCCATATCTCGCGAACGGATTGACCTAACCCAAAAATTCCTGTTGCGTCTGAAAGTAGAAACTCGCCCGATTACAACGGTATGTGTATTTTTTCCCTAGGCCATTCCGATTAAGCGTTAGGAGCAGCAGAACTGCGAAAAATTTGTTGTCTTCTCAACCATTTCTTAGCTTCAAACTCCCATATCTCGCGAAAGGATTGACCAAACCCAGAAGTTCCTGCTGCGTCTGAAAGTAGAAACTCGCCCGATTACAACGGTACGTGTATTTTTCCCTTAGGCCATTCTGGTTAAGCGATTGGAGCAGCAGAAGTGCGAAAAATTTATTGTCTTGTCAACCATTTCTTAGCTTGAAAGTCCCATATGTCGCGAACGTATTGACCTAACCCAAAAATTCCTATTGCATCTGAAAGTAGAAACTCGCCCGATTACAACGGTACGTGTATTTTTCCCTTAGGCCATTCTGGTTAAGCGATTGGAGCAGCAGAAGTGCGAAAAATTTATTGTCTTGTCAACCATTTCTTAGCTTGAAAATCCCATATCTCGCGAACGTATTGACCTAACCCAAAAATTCCTATTGCATCTGAATATAGAAACTCGCCCGATTACAGCGGTATGTGTAGTTTCTCCCTAGGCAATTCTGGTTAAGCGTTTGGAGCAGCAGAAGTGCGACAAATTTGTTTTCTTCTCAATCATTTCTTAGCTTCAAACTCCCATATCTCGGGAACGGATTGACCTAACCCAAAAATTCCTGTTGCATCTGAAAGTAGAAACTCGCCCGATTACAACGGTATGTGTATTTTTTCCCTAGGCCATTCTGGTTAAGCGTTAGGAGCAGCAGAAGTGCGAAAAAGTTGTTGTCTTTTCAACCATTTCTTAGCTTCAAACTCCCATATCTCGCGAACGGATTGACCAAACCCAGAAGTTCCTGCTGCGTCTGAAAGTAGAAACTCGCCCGATTACAACGATATGTGTATTTTTTCCCTAGGCCATTCTGGTTAAGCGTTAGGAGCAGCAGAAGTGCGAAAAATTTGTTGTCTTCTCAACCATTTCTTAGCTTCAAACTCCCATATCTCGCGAACGGATTGACCAAACCCAGAAGTTCCTGCTGCGTCTGAAAGTAGAAACTCGCCCGATTACAACGATATGCGTATTTTTTCCCTAGGCCATTCTGGTTAAGCGTTTGGAGCAGCAGAAGTGCGAAAAATTTGTTGATCTTCTCAACCATTTCTTAGCTTCAAACTCCCATATCTCGCGAACGGATTGACCTAACCCAAAAATTCCTGTTGCGTCTGAAAGTAGAAACTCGCCCGATTACAACGGTATGTGCATTTTTTCCCTAGGCCATTCTGGTTAAGCGTTAGGAGCAGCAGAAGTGCGAAAAATTTGTTGTCTTCTCAACCATTTCTTAGCTTCAAACTCCCATATCTCGCGAACGGATTGACCAAACCCAGAAGTTCCTGCTGCGTCTGAAAGTAGAAACTCGCCCGATTACAACGATATGCGTATTTTTTCCCTAGGCCATTCTGGTTAAGCGTTTGGAGCAGCAGAAGTGCGAAAAATTTGTTGATCTTCTCAACCATTTCTTAGATTCAAACTCCCATATCTCGCGAACGTATTGACCTAACCCAAAAATTCCTATTGCATCTGAAAGTAGAAACTCGCCCGATTACAACGGTACGTGTATTTTTCCCTTAGGCCATTCTGGTTAAGCGATTGGAGCAGCAGAAGTGCGAAAAATTTATTGTCTTGTCAACCATTTCTTAGCTTGAAAATCCCATATCTCGCGAACGTATTGACCTAACCCAAAAATTCCTATTGCATCTGAATATAGAAACTCTCCCGATTACAGCGGTATGTGTAGTTTCTCCCTAGGCAACTCTGGTTAAGCGTTTGGAGCAGCAGAAGTGCGACAAATTTGTTTTCTTCTCAAACATTTCTTAGCTTCAAACTCCCATATCTCGGGAACGGATTGACCTAACCCAAAAATTCCTGTTGCATCTGAAAGTAGAAACTCGCCCGATTACAACGGTATGTGTATTTTTTCCCTAGGCCATTCTGGTTAAGCGTTAGGAGCAGCAGAAGTGCGAAAAAGTTGTTGTCTTTTCAACCATTTCTTAGCTTCAAACTCCCATATCTCGCGAACGGATTGACCAAACCCAGAAGTTCCTGCTGCGTCTGAAAGTAGAAACTCGCCCGATTACAACGATATGTGTATTTTTTCCCTAGGCCATTCTGGTTAAGCGTTAGGAGCAGCAGAAGTGCGAAAAATTTGTTGTCTTCTCAACCATTTCTTAGCTTCAAACTCCCATATCTCGCGAACGGATTGACCAAACCCAGAAGTTCCTGCTGCGTCTGAAAGTAGAAACTCGCCCGATTACAACGATATGCGTATTTTTTCCCTAGGCCATTCTGGTTAAGCGTTTGGAGCAGCAGAAGTGCGAAAAATTTGTAGATCTTCTCAACCATTTCTTAGCTTCAAACTCCCATATCTCGCGAACGGATTGACCTAACCCAAAAATTCCTGTTGCGTCTGAAAGTAGACACTCGCCCGATTACAACGGTATGTGTATTTTTTCCCTAGGCCATTCTGGTTAAGCGTTAGGAGCAGCAGAAGTGCGAAAAATTTGTTGTCTTCTCAACCATTTCTTAGCTTCAAACTCCCATATCTCGCGAACGGATTGACCAAACCCAGAAGTTCCTGCTGCGTCTGAAAGTAGAAACTCGCCCGATTACAACGATATGTGTATTTTTTCCCTAGGCCATTCTGGTTAAGCGTTAGGAGCAGCAGAAGTGCGAAAAATTTGTTGTCTTCTCAACCATTTCTTAGCTTCAAACTCCCATATCTCGCGAACGGATTGACCAAACCCAGAAGTTCCTGCTGCGTCTGAAAGTAGAAACTCGCCCGATTACAACGATATGCGTATTTTTTCCCTAGGCCATTCTGGTTAAGCGTTTGGAGCAGCAGAAGTGCGAAAAATTTGTTGATCTTCTCAACCATTTCTTAGCTTCAAACTCCCATATCTCGCGAACGGATTGACCTAACCCAAAAATTCCTGTTGCGTCTGAAAGTAGAAACTCGCCCGATTACAACGGTATGTGTATTTTTTCCCTAGGCCATTCTGGTTAAGCGTTAGGAGCAGCAGAAGTGCGAAAAATTTGTTGTCTTCTCAACCATTTCTTAGCTTCAAACTCCCATATCTCGCGAACGGATTGACCAAACCCAGAAGTTCCTGCTGCGTCTGAAAGTAGAAACTCGCCCGATTACAACGATATGCGTATTTTTTCCCTAGGCCATTCTGGTTAAGCGTTTGGAGCAGCAGAAGTGCGAAAAATTTGTTGATCTTCTCAACCATTTCTTAGCTTCAAACTCCCATATCTCGCGAACGTATTGACCTAACCCAAAAATTCCTATTGCATCTGAAAGTAGAAACTCGCCCGATTACAACGGTACGTGTATTTTTCCCTTAGGCCATTCTGGTTAAGCGATTGGAGCAGCAGAAGTGCGAAAAATTTATTGTCTTGTCAACCATTTCTTAGCTTGAAAATCCCATATCTCGCGAACGTATTGACCTAACCCAAAAATTCCTATTGCATCTGAATATAGAAACTCGCCCGATTACAGCGGTATGTGTAGTTTCTCCCTAGGCAATTCTGGTTAAGCGTTTGGAGCAGCAGAAGTGCGACAAATTTGTTTTCTTCTCAATCATTTCTTAGCTTCAAACTCCCATATCTCGGGAACGGATTGACCTAACCCAAAAATTCCTGTTGCATCTGAAGGTAGAAACTCGCCCGATTACAACGGTATGTGTATTTTTTCCCTAGGCCATTCTGGTTAAGCGTTAGGAGCAGCAGAAGTGCGAAAAAGTTGTTGTCTTTTCAACCATTTCTTAGCTTCAAACTCCCATATCTCGCGAACGGATTGACCAAACCCAGAAGTTCCTGCTGCGTCTGAAAGTAGAAACTCGCCCGATTACAACGATATGTGTATTTTTTCCCTAGGCCATTCTGGTTAAGCGTTAGGAGCAGCAGAAGTGCGAAAAATTTGTTGTCTTCTCAACCATTTCTTAGCTTCAAACTCCCATATCTCGCGAACGGATTGATCAAACCCAGAAGTTCCTGCTGCGTCTGAAAGTAGAAACTCGCCCGATTACAACGATATGCGTATTTTTTCCCTAGGCCATTCTGGTTAAGCGTTTGGAGCAGCAGAAGTGCGAAAAATTTGTTGATCTTCTCAACCATTTCTTAGCTTCAAACTCCCATATCTCGCGAACGGATTGACCTAACCCAAAAATTCCTGTTGCGTCTGAAAGTAGAAACTCGCCCGATTACAACGGTATGTGTATTTTTTCCCTAGGCCATTCTGGTTAAGCGTTAGGAGCAGCAGAAGTGCGAAAAATTTGTTGTCTTCTCAACCATTTCTTAGCTTCAAACTCCCATATCTCGCGAACGGATTGACCAAACCCAGAAGTTCCTGCTGCGTCTGAAAGTAGAAACTCGCCCGATTACAACGATATGCGTATTTTTTCCCTAGGCCATTCTGGTTAAGCGTTTGGAGCAGCAGAAGTGCGAAAAATTTGTTGATCTTCTCAACCATTTCTTAGCTTCAAACTCCCATATCTCGCGAACGTATTGACCTAACCCAAAAATTCCTATTGCATCTGAAAGTAGAAACTCGCCCGATTACAACGGTACGTGTATTTTTCCCTTAGGCCATTCTGGTTAAACGATTGGAGCAGCAGAAGTGCGAAAAATTTATTGTCTTGTCAACCATTTCTTAGCTTGAAAATCCCATATCTCGCGAACGTATTGACCTAACCCAAAAATTCCTATTGCATCTGAATATAGAAACTCGCCCGATTACAGCGGTATGTGTAGTTTCTCCCTAGGCAATTCTGGTTAAGCGTTTGGAGCAGCAGAAGTGCGACAAATTTGTTTTCTTCTCAATCATTTCTTAGCTTCAAACTCCCATATCTCGGGAACGGATTGACCTAACCCAAAAATTCCTGTTGCATCTGAAAGTAGAAACTCGCCCGATTACAACGGTATGTGTATTTTTTCCCTAGGCCATTCTGGTTAAGCGTTAGGAGCAGCAGAAGTGCGAAAAAGTTTTTGTCTTTTCAACCATTTCTTAGCTTCAAACTCCCATATCTCGCGAACGGATTGACCAAACCCAGAAGTTCCTGCTGCGTCTGAAAGTAGAAACTCGCCCGATTACAACGATATGTGTATTTTTTCCCTAGGCCATTCTGGTTAAGCGTTAGGAGCAGCAGAAGTGCGAAAAATTTGTTGTCTTCTCAACCATTTCTTAGCTTCAAACTCCCATATCTCGCGAACGGATTGACCAAACCCAGAAGTTCCTGCTGCGTCTGAAAGTAGAAACTCGCCCGATTACAACGATATGCGTATTTTTTCCCTAGGCCATTCTGGTTAAGCGTTTGGAGCAGCAGAAGTGCGAAAAATTTGTTGATCTTCTCAACCATTTCTTAGCTTCAAACTCCCATATCTCGCGAACGGATTGACCTAACCCAAAAATTCCTGTTGCGTCTGAAAGTAGAAACTCGCCCGATTACAACGGTATGTGTATTTTTTCCCTAGGCCATTCTGGTTAAGCGTTAGGAGCAGCAGAAGTGCGAAAAATTTGTTGTCTTCTCAACCATTTCTTAGCTTCAAACTCCCATATCTCGCGAACGGATTGACCAAACCCAGAAGTTCCTGCTGCGTCTGAAAGTAGAAACTCGCCCGATTACAACGATATGCGTATTTTTTCCCTAGGCCATTCTGGTTAAGCGTTTGGAGCAGCAGAAGTGCGAAAAATTTGTTGATCTTCTCAACCATTTCTTAGCTTCAAACTCCCATATCTCGCGAACGTATTGACCTAACCCAAAAATTCCTATTGCATCTGAAAGTAGAAACTCGCCCGATTACAACGGTACGTGTATTTTTCCCTTAGGCCATTCTGGTTAAGCGATTGGAGCAGCAGAAGTGCGAAAAATTTATTGTCTTGTCAACCATTTCTTAGCTTGAAAATCCCATATCTCGCGAACGTATTGACCTAACCCAAAAATTCCTATTGCATCTGAATATAGAAACTCGCCCGATTACAGCGGTATGTGTAGTTTCTCCCTAGGCAATTCTGGTTAAGCGTTTGGAGCAGCAGAAGTGCGACAAATTTGTTTTCTTCTCAATCATTTCTTAGCTTCAAACTCCCATATCTCGGGAACGGATTGACCTAACCCAAAAATTCCTGTTGCATCTGAAAGTAGAAACTCGCCCGATTACAACGGTATGTGTATTTTTTCCCTAGGCCATTCTGGTTAAGCGTTAGGAGCAGCAGAAGTGCGAAAAAGTTGTTGTCTTTTCAACCATTTCTTAGCTTCAAACTCCCATATCTCGCGAACGGATTGACCAAACCCAGAAGTTCCTGCTGCGTCTGAAAGTAGAAACTCGCCCGATTACAACGATATGTGAATTTTTTCCCTAGGCCATTCTGGTTAAGCGTTAGGAGCAGCAGAAGTGCGAAAAATTTGTTGTCTTCTCAACCATTTCTTAGCTTCAAACTCCCATATCTCGCGAACGGATTGACCAAACCCAGAAGTTCCTGCTGCGTCTGAAAGTAGAAACTCGCCCGATTACAACGATATGCGTATTTTTTCCCTAGGCCATTCTGGTTAAGCGTTTGGAGCAGCAGAAGTGCGAAAAATTTGTTGATCTTCTCAACCATTTCTTAGCTTCAAACTCCCATATCTCGCGAACGGATTGACCTAACCCAAAAATTCCTGTTGCGTCTGAAAGTAGAAACTCGCCCGATTACAACGGTATGTGTATTTTTTCCCTAGGCCATTCTGGTTAAGCGTTAGGAGCAGCAGAAGTGCGAAAAATTTGTTGTCTTCTCAACCATTTCTTAGCTTCAAACTCCCATATCTCGCGAACGGATTGACCAAACCCAGAAGTTCCTGCTGCGTCTGATAGTAGAAACTCGCCCGATTACAACGATATGCGTATTTTTTCCCTAGGCCATTCTGGTTAAGCGTTTGGAGCAGCAGAAGTGCGAAAAATTTGTTGATCTTCTCAACCATTTCTTAGCTTCAAACTCCCATATCTCGCGAACGTATTGACCTAACCCAAAAATTCCTATTGCATCTGAAAGTAGAAACTCGCCCGATTACAACGGTACGTGTATTTTTCCCTTAGGCCATTCTGGTTAAGCGATTGGAGCAGCAGAAGTGCGAAAAATTTATTGTCTTGTCAACCATTTCTTAGCTTGAAAATCCCATATCTCGCGAACGTATTGACCTAACCCAAAAATTCCTATTGCATCTGAATATAGAAACTCGCCCGATTACAGCGGTATGTGTAGTTTCTCCCTAGGCAATTCTGGTTAAGCGTTTGGAGCAGCAGAAGTGCGACAAATTTGTTTTCTTCTCAATCATTTCTTAGCTTCAAACTCCCATATCTCGGGAACGGATTGACCTAACCCAAAAATTCCTGTTGCATCTGAAAGTAGAAACTCGCCCGATTACAACGGTATGTGTATTTTTTCCCTAGGCCATTCTGGTTAAGCGTTAGGAGCAGCAGAAGTGCGAAAAAGTTGTTGTCTTTTCAACCATTTCTTAGCTTCAAACTCCCATATCTCGCGAACGGGTTGACCAAACCCAGAAGTTCCTGCTGCGTCTGAAAGTAGAAACTCGCCCGATTACAACGATATGTGTATTTTTTCCCTAGGCCATTCTGGTTAAGCGTTAGGAGCAGCAGAAGTGCGAAAAATTTGTTGTCTTCTCAACCATTTCTTAGCTTCAAACTCCCATATCTCGCGAACGGATTGACCAAACCCAGAAGTTCCTGCTGCGTCTGAAAGTAGAAACTCGCCCGATTACAACGATATGCGTATTTTTTCCCTAGGCCATTCTGGTTAAGCGTTTGGAGCAGCAGAAGTGCGAAAAATTTGTTGATCTTCTCAACCATTTCTTAGCTTCAAACTCCCATATCTCGCGAACGGATTGACCTAACCCAAAAATTCCTGTTGCGTCTGAAAGTAGAAACTCGCCCGATTACAACGGTATGTGTATTTTTTCCCTAGGCCATTCTGGTTAAGCGTTAGGAGCAGCAGAAGTGCGAAAAATTTGTTGTCTTCTCAACCATTTCTTAGCTTCAAACTCCCATATCTCGCGAACGGATTGACCAAACCCAGAAGTTCCTGCTGCGTCTGAAAGTAGAAACTCGCCCGATTACAACGATATGCGTATTTTTTCCCTAGGCCATTCTGGTTAAGCGTTTGGAGCAGCAGAAGTGCGAAAAATTTGTTGATCTTCTCAACCATTTCTTAGCTTCAAACTCCCATATCTCGCGAACGTATTGACCTAACCCAAAAATTCCTATTGCATCTGAAAGTAGAAACTCGCCCGATTACAACGGTACGTGTATTTTTCCCTTAGGCCATTCTGGTTAAGCGATTGGAGCAGCAGAAGTGCGAAAAATTTATTGTCTTGTCAACCATTTCTTAGCTTGAAAATCCCATATCTCGCGAACGTATTGACCTAACCCAAAAATTCCTATTGCATCTGAATATAGAAACTCGCCCGATTACAGCGGTATGTGTAGTTTCTCCCTAGGCAATTCTGGTTAAGCGTTTGGAGCAGCAGAAGTGCGACAAATTTGTTTTCTTCTCAATCATTTCTTAGCTTCAAACTCCCATATCTCGGGAACGGATTGACCTAACCCAAAAATTCCTGTTGCATCTGAAAGTAGAAACTCGCCCGATTACAACGGTATGTGTATTTTTTCCCTAGGCCATTCTGGTTAAGCGTTAGGAGCAGCAGAAGTGCGAAAAAGTTGTTGTCTTTTCAACCATTTCTTAGCTTCAAACTCCCATATCTCGCGAACGGATTGACCAAACCCAGAAGTTCCTGCTGCGTCTGAAAGTAGAAACTCGCCCGATTACAACGATATGTGTATTTTTTCCCTAGGCCATTCTGGTTAAGCGTTAGGAGCAGCAGAAGTGCGAAAAATTTGTTGTCTTCTCAACCATTTCTTAGCTTCAAACTCCCATATCTCGCGAACGGATTGACCAAACCCAGAAGTTCCTGCTGCGTCTGAAAGTAGAAACTCGCCCGATTACAACGATATGCGTATTTTTTCCCTAGGCCATTCTGGTTAAGCGTTTGGAGCAGCAGAAGTGCGAAAAATTTGTTGATCTTCTCAACCATTTCTTAGCTTCAAACTCCCATATCTCGCGAACGGATTGACCTAACCCAAAAATTCCTGTTGCGTCTGAAAGTAGAAACTCGCCCGATTACAGCGGTATGTGTATTTTTTCCCTAGGCCATTCTGGTTAAGCGTTAGGAGCAGCAGAAGTGCGAAAAATTTGTTGTCTTCTCAACCATTTCTTAGCTTCAAACTCCCATATCTCGCGAACGGATTGACCAAACCCAGAAGTTCCTGCTGCGTCTGATAGTAGAAACTCGCCCGATTACAACGATATGCGTATTTTTTCCCTAGGCCATTCTGGTTAAGCGTTTGGAGCAGCAGAATTGCGAAAAATTTGTTGATCTTCTCAACCATTTCTTAGCTTCAAACTCCCATATCTCGCGAACGGATTGACCTAACCCAAAAATTCCTGTTGCGTCTGAAAGTAGAAACTCGCCCGATTACAACGGTATGTGTATTTTTTCCCTAGGCCATTCCGATTAAGCGTTAGGAGCAGCAGAAGTGCGAAAAATTTGTTGTCTTCTCAACCATTTCTTAGCTTCAAACTCCCATATCTCGCGAACGTATTGACCAAACCCAGAAGTTCCTGCTGCGTCTGAAAGTAGAAACTCGCCCGATTACAACGGTACGTGTATTTTTCCCTTAGGCCATTCTGGTTAAGCGATTGGAGCAGCAGAAGTGCGAAAAATTTATTGTCTTGTCAACCATTTCTTAGCTTGAAAGTCCCATATCTCGCGAACGTATTGACTTAACCCAAAAATTCCTATTGCATCTGAAAGTAGAAACTCGCCCGATTACAACGGTACGTGTATTTTTCCCTTAGGCCATTCTGGTTAAGCGATTGGAGCAGCAGAAGTGCGAAAAATTTATTGTCTTGTCAACCATTTCTTAGCTTGAAAGTCCCATATCTCTCGAACGTATTGACCTAACCCAAAAATTCCTATTGCATCTGAATATAGAAACTCGCCCGATTACAGCGGTATGTGTAGTTTCTCCCTAGGCAATTCTGGTTAAGCGTTTGGAGCAGCAGAAGTGCGACAAATTTGTTTTCTTCTCAATCATTTCTTAGCTTCAAACTCCCATATCTCGGGAACGGATTGACCTAACCCAAAAATTCCTGTTGCATCTGAAAGTAGAAACTCGCCCGATTACAACGGTATGTGTATTTTTTCCCTAGGCCATTCTGGTTAAGCGTTAGGAGCAGCAGAAGTGCGAAAAAGTTGTTGTCTTTTCAACCATTTCTTAGCTTCAAACTCCCATATCTCGCGAACGGATTGACCAAACCCAGAAGTTCCTGCTGTGTCTGAAAGTAGAAACTCGCCCGATTACAACGATATGTGTATTTTTTCCCTAGGCCATTCTGGTTAAGCGTTAGGAGCAGCAGAAGTGCGAAAAATTTGTTGTCTTCTCAACCATTTCTTAGCTTCAAACTCCCATATCTCGCGAACGGATTGACCAAACCCAGAAGTTCCTGCTGCGTCTGAAAGTAGAAACTCGCCCGATTACAACGATATGCGTATTTTTTCCCTAGGCCATTCTGGTTAAGCGTTTGGAGCAGCAGAAGTGCGAAAAATTTGTTGATCTTCTCAACCATTTCTTAGCTTCAAACTCCCATATCTCGCGAACGGATTGACCAAACCCAGAAGTTCCTGCTGCGTCTGAAAGTAGAAACTCGCCCGATTACAACGGTATGTGTATTTTTTCCCTAGGCCATTCTGGTTAAGCGTTAGGAGCAGCAGAAGTGCGAAAAATTTGTTGTCTTCTCAACCATTTCTTAGCTTCAAACTCCCATATCTCGCGAACGGATTGACCAAACCCAGAAGTTCCTGCTGCGTCTGAAAGTAGAAACTCGCCCGATTACAACGATATGCGTATTTTTTCCCTAGGCCATTCTGGTTAAGCGTTTGGAGCAGCAGAAGTGCGAAAAATTTGTTGATCTTCTCAACCATTTCTTAGCTTCAAACTCCCATATCTCGCGAACGGATTGACCTAACCCAAAAATTCCTGTTGCGTCTGAAAGTAGAAACTCGCCCGATTACAACGGTATGTGTATTTTTTCCCTAGGCCATTCCGATTAAGCGTTAGGAGCAGCAGAAGTGCGAAAAATTTGTTGTCTTCTCAACCATTTCTTAGCTTCAAACTCCCATATCTCGCGAACGGATTGACCAAACCCAGAAGTTCCTGCTGCGTCTGAAAGTAGAAACTCGCCCGATTACAACGGTACGTGTATTTTTCCCTTAGGCCATTCTGGTTAAGCGATTGGAGCAGCAGAAGTGCGAAAAATTTATTGTCTTGTCAACCATTTCTTAGCTTGAAAGTCCCATATCTCGTGAACGTATTGACCTAACCCAAAAATTCCTATTGCATCTGAAAGTAGAAACTCGCCCGATTACAACGGTACGTGTATTTTTCCCTTAGGCCATTCTGGTTAAGCGATTGGAGCAGCAGAAGTGCGAAAAATTTATTGTCTTGTCAACCATTTCTTAGCTTGAAAGTCCCATATCTCGCGAACGTATTGACCTAACCCAAAAATTCCTCTTGCATCTGAAAGTAGAAACTCGCCCGATTACAACGGTATGTGTATTTTTTCCCTAGGCCATTCTGGTTAAGCGTTAGGAGCAGCAGAAGTGCGAAAAAGTTGTTGTCTTTTCAACCATTTCTTAGCTTCAAACTCCCATATCTCGCGAACGGATTGACCAAACCCAGAAGTTCCTGCTGCGTCTGAAAGTAGAAACTCGCCCGATTACAACGATATGCGTATTTTTTCCCTAGGCCATTCTGGTTAAGCGTTTGGAGCAGCAGAAGTGCGAAAAATTTGTTGATCTTCTCAACCATTTCTTAGCTTCAAACTCCCATATCTCGCGAACGGATTGACCTAACCCAAAAATTCCTGTTGCGTCTGAAAGTAGAAACTCGCCCGATTACAACGGTATGTGTATTTTTTCCCTAGGCCATTCTGGTTAAGCGTTAGGAGCAGCAGAAGTGCGAAAAATTTGTTGTCTTCTCAACCATTTCTTAGCTTCAAACTCCCATATCTCGCGAACGGATTGACCAAACCCAGAAGTTCCTGCTGCGTCTGAAAGTAGAAACTCGCCCGATTACAACGATATGCGTATTTTTTCCCTAGGCCATTCTGGTTAAGCGTTTGGAGCAGCAGAAGTGCGAAAAATTTGTTGATCTTCTCAACCATTTCTTAGCTTCAAACTCCCATATCTCGCGAACGTATTGACCTAACCCAAAAATTCCTATTGCATCTGAAAGTAGAAACTCGCCCGATTACAACGGTACGTGTATTTTTCCCTTAGGCCATTCTGGTTAAGCGATTGGAGCAGCAGAAGTGCGAAAAATTTATTGTCTTGTCAACCATTTCTTAGCTTGAAAATCCCATATCTCGCGAACGTATTGACCTAACCCAAAAATTCCTATTGCATCTGAATATAGAAACTCGCCCGATTACAGCGGTATGTGTAGTTTCTCCCTAGGCAATTCTGGTTAAGCGTTTGGAGCAGCAGAAGTGCGACAAATTTGTTTTCTTCTCAATCATTTCTTAGCTTCAAACTCCCATATCTCGGGAACGGATTGACCTAACCCAAAAATTCCTGTTGCATCTGAAAGTAGAAACTCGCCCGATTACAACGGTATGTGTATTTTTTCCCTAGGCCATTCTGGTTAAGCGTTAGGAGCAGCAGAATTGCGAAAAAGTTGTTGTCTTTTCAACCATTTCTTAGCTTCAAACTCCCATATCTCGCGAACGGATTGACCAAACCCAGAAGTTCCTGCTGCGTCTGAAAGTAGAAACTCGCCCGATTACAACGATATGTGTATTTTTTCCCTAGGCCATTCTGGTTAAGCGTTAGGAGCAGCAGAAGTGCGAAAAATTTGTTGTCTTCTCAACCATTTCTTAGCTTCAAACTCCCATATCTCGCGAACGGATTGACCAAACCCAGAAGTTCCTGCTGCGTCTGAAAGTAGAAACTCGCCCGATTACAACGATATGTGTATTTTTTCCCTAGGCCATTCTGGTTAAGCGTTTGGAGCAGCAGAAGTGCGAAAAATTTGTTGATCTTCTCAACCATTTCTTAGCTTCAAACTCCCATATCTCGCGAACGGATTGACCTAACCCAAAAATTCCTGTTGCGTCTGAAAGTAGAAACTCGCCCGATTACAACGGTATGTGTATTTTTTCCCTAGGCCATTCTGGTTAAGCGTTAGGAGCAGCAGAAGTGCGAAAAATTTGTTGTCTTCTCAACCATTTCTTAGCTTCAAACTCCCATA
This sequence comes from Ptiloglossa arizonensis, assembly GCF_051014685.1. Classification (NCBI taxonomy): domain Eukaryota; kingdom Metazoa; phylum Arthropoda; class Insecta; order Hymenoptera; family Colletidae; genus Ptiloglossa; species Ptiloglossa arizonensis. The sequence goes on from NW_027478898.1 coordinate 158,621, forward strand.
TCTCGCGAACGGATTGACCAAACCCAGAAGTTCCTGCTGCGTCTGAAAGTAGAAACTCGCCCGATTACAACGATATGCGTATTTTTTCCCTAGGCCATTCTGGTTAAGCGTTTGGAGCAGCAGAAGTGCGAAAAATTTGTTGATCTTCTCAACCATTTCTTAGCTTCAAACTCCCATATCTCGCGAACGTATTGACCTAACCCAAAAATTCCTATTGCATCTGAAAGTAGAAACTCGCCCGATTACAACGGTACGTGTATTTTTCCCTTAGGCCATTCTGGTTAAGCGATTGGAGCAGCAGAAGTGCGAAAAATTTATTGTCTTGTCAACCATTTCTTAGCTTGAAAATCCCATATCTCGCGAACGTATTGACCTAACCCAAAAATTCCTATTGCATCTGAATATAGAAACTCGCCCGATTACAGCGGTATGTGTAGTTTCTCCCTAGGCAATTCTGGTTAAGCGTTTGGAGCAGCAGAAGTGCGACAAATTTGTTTTCTTCTCAATCATTTCTTAGCTTCAAACTCCCATATCTCGGGAACGGATTGACCTAACCCAAAAATTCCTGTTGCATCTGAAAGTAGAAACTCGCCCGATTACAACGGTATGTGTATTTTTTCCCTAGGCCATTCTGGTTAAGCGTTAGGAGCAGCAGAAGTGCGAAAAAGTTGTTGTCTTTTCAACCATTTCTTAGCTTCAAACTCCCATATCTCGCGAACGGATTGACCAAACCCAGAAGTTCCTGCTGCGTCTGAAAGTAGAAACTCGCCCGATTACAACGATATGTGAATTTTTTCCCTAGGCCATTCTGGTTAAGCGTTAGGAGCAGCAGAAGTGCGAAAAATTTGTTGTCTTCTCAACCATTTCTTAGCTTCAAACTCCCATATCTCGCGAACGGATTGACCAAACCCAGAAGTTCCTGCTGCGTCTGAAAGTAGAAACTCGCCCGATTACAACGATATGCGTATTTTTTCCCTAGGCCATTCTGGTTAAGCGTTTGGAGCAGCAGAAGTGCGAAAAATTTGTTGATCTTCTCAACCATTTCTTAGCTTCAAACTCCCATATCTCGCGAACGGATTGACCTAACCCAAAAATTCCTGTTGCGTCTGAAAGTAGAAACTCGCCCGATTACAACGGTATGTGTATTTTTTCCCTAGGCCATTCTGGTTAAGCGTTAGGAGCAGCAGAAGTGCGAAAAATTTGTTGTCTTCTCAACCATTTCTTAGCTTCAAACTCCCATATCTCGCGAACGGATTGACCAAACCCAGAAGTTCCTGCTGCGTCTGATAGTAGAAACTCGCCCGATTACAACGATATGCGTATTTTTTCCCTAGGCCATTCTGGTTAAGCGTTTGGAGCAGCAGAAGTGCGAAAAATTTGTTGATCTTCTCAACCATTTCTTAGCTTCAAACTCCCATATCTCGCGAACGTATTGACCTAACCCAAAAATTCCTATTGCATCTGAAAGTAGAAACTCGCCCGATTACAACGGTACGTGTATTTTTCCCTTAGGCCATTCTGGTTAAGCGATTGGAGCAGCAGAAGTGCGAAAAATTTATTGTCTTGTCAACCATTTCTTAGCTTGAAAATCCCATATCTCGCGAACGTATTGACCTAAGCCAAAAATTCCTATTGCATCTGAATATAGAAACTCGCCCGATTACAGCGGTATGTGTAGTTTCTCCCTAGGCAATTCTGGTTAAGCGTTTGGAGCAGCAGAAGTGCGACAAATTTGTTTTCTTCTCAATCATTTCTTAGCTTCAAACTCCCATATCTCGGGAACGGATTGACCTAACCCAAAAATTCCTGTTGCATCTGAAAGTAGAAACTCGCCCGATTACAACGGTATGTGTATTTTTTCCCTAGGCCATTCTGGTTAAGCGTTAGGAGCAGCAGAAGTGCGAAAAAGTTGTTGTCTTTTCAACCATTTCTTAGCTTCAAACTCCCATATCTCGCGAACGGGTTGACCAAACCCAGAAGTTCCTGCTGCGTCTGAAAGTAGAAACTCGCCCGATTACAACGATATGTGTATTTTTTCCCTAGGCCATTCTGGTTAAGCGTTAGGAGCAGCAGAAGTGCGAAAAATTTGTTGTCTTCTCAACCATTTCTTAGCTTCAAACTCCCATATCTCGCGAACGGATTGACCAAACCCAGAAGTTCCTGCTGCGTCTGAAAGTAGAAACTCGCCCGATTACAACGATATGCGTATTTTTTCCCTAGGGCATTCTGGTTAAGCGTTTGGAGCAGCAGAAGTGCGAAAAATTTGTTGATCTTCTCAACCATTTCTTAGCTTCAAACTCCCATATCTCGCGAACGTATTGACCTAACCCAAAAATTCCTATTGCTTCTGAAAGTAGAAACTCGCCCGATTACAACGGTACGTGTATTTTTCCCTTAGGCCATTCTGGTTAAGCGATTGGGGCAGCAGAAGTGCGAAAAATTTATTGTCTTGTCAACCATTTCTTAGCTTGAAAATCCCATATCTCGCGAACGTATTGACCTAACCCAAAAATTCCTATTGCATCTGAATATAGAAACTCGCCCGATTACAGCGGTATGTGTAGTTTCTCCCTAGGCAATTCTGGTTAAGCGTTTGGAGCAGCAGAAGTGCGACAAATTTGTTTTCTTCTCAATCATTTCTTAGCTTCAAACTCCCATATCTCGGGAACGGATTGACCTAACCCAAAAATTCCTGTTGCATCTGAAAGTAGAAACTCGCCCGATTACAACGGTATGTGTATTTTTTCCCTAGGCCATTCTGGTTAAGCGTTAGGAGCAGCAGAAGTGCGAAAAAGTTGTTGTCTTTTCAACCATTTCTTAGCTTCAAACTCCCATATCTCGCGAACGGATTGACCAAACCCAGAAGTTCCTGCTGCGTCTGAAAGTAGAAACTCGCCCGATTACAACGATATGTGTATTTTTTCCCTAGGCCATTCTGGTTAAGCGTTAGGAGCAGCAGAAGTGCGAAAAATTTGTTGTCTTCTCAACCATTTCTTAGCTTCAAACTCCCATATCTCGCGAACGGATTGACCAAACCCAGAAGTTCCTGCTGCGTCTGAAAGTAGAAACTCGCCCGATTACAACGATATGCGTATTTTTTCCCTAGGCCATTCTGGTTAAGCGTTTGGAGCAGCAGAAGTGCGAAAAATTTGTTGATCTTCTCAACCATTTCTTAGCTTCAAACTCCCATATCTCGCGAACGGATTGACCTAACCCAAAAATTCCTGTTGCGTCTGAAAGTAGAAACTCGCCCGATTACAACGGTATGTGTATTTTTTCCCTAGGCCATTCTGGTTAAGCGTTAGGAGCAGCAGAAGTGCGAAAAATTTGTTGTCTTCTCAACCATTTCTTAGCTTCAAACTCCCATATCTCGCGAACGGATTGACCAAACCCAGAAGTTCCTGCTGCGTCTGAAAGTAGAAACTCGCCCGATTACAACGATATGCGTATTTTTTCCCTAGGCCATTCTGGTTAAGCGTTTGGAGCAGCAGAAGTGCGAAAAATTTGTTGATCTTCTCAACCATTTCTTAGCTTCAAACTCCCATATCTCGCGAACGTATTGACCTAACCCAAAAATTCCTATTGCATCTGAAAGTAGAAACTCGCCCGATTACAACGGTACGTGTATTTTTCCCTTAGGCCATTCTGGTTAAGCGATTGGAGCAGCAGAAGTGCGAAAAATTTATTGTCTTGTCAACCATTTCTTAGCTTGAAAATCCCATATCTCGCGAACGTATTGACCTAACCCAAAAATTCCTATTGCATCTGAATATAGAAACTCGCCCGATTACAGCGGTATGTGTAGTTTCTCCCTAGGCAATTCTGGTTAAGCGTTTGGAGCAGCAGAAGTGCGAGAAATTTGTTTTCTTCTCAATCATTTCTTAGCTTCAAACTCCCATATCTCGGGAACGGATTGACCTAACCCAAAAATTCCTGTTGCATCTGAAAGTAGAAACTCGCCCGATTACAACGGTATGTGTATTTTTTCCCTAGGCCATTCTGGTTAAGCGTTAGGAGCAGCAGAAGTGCGAAAAAGTTGTTGTCTTTTCAACCATTTCTTAGCTTCAAACTCCCATATCTCGCGAACGGATTGACCAAACCCAGAAGTTCCTGCTGCGTCTGAAAGTAGAAACTCGCCCGATTACAACGATATGTGTATTTTTTCCCTAGGCCATTCTGGTTAAGCGTTAGGAGCAGCAGAAGTGCGAAAAATTTGTTGTCTTCTCAACCATTTCTTAGCTTCAAACTCCCATATCTCGCGAACGGATTGACCAAACCCAGAAGTTCCTGCTGCGTCTGAAAGTAGAAACTCGCCCGATTACAACGATATGCGTATTTTTTCCCTAGGCCATTCTGGTTAAGCGTTTGGAGCAGCAGAAGTGCGAAAAATTTGTTGATCTTCTCAACCATTTCTTAGCTTCAAACTCCCATATCTCGCGAACGGATTGACCTAACCCAAAAATTCCTGTTGCGTCTGAAAGTAGAAACTCGCCCGATTACAGCGGTATGTGTATTTTTTCCCTAGGCCATTCTGGTTAAGCGTTAGGAGCAGCAGAAGTGCGAAAAATTTGTTGTCTTCTCAACCATTTCTTAGCTTCAAACTCCCATATCTCGCGAACGGATTGACCAAACCCAGAAGTTCCTGCTGCGTCTGATAGTAGAAACTCGCCCGATTACAACGATATGCGTATTTTTTCCCTAGGCCATTCTGGTTAAGCGTTTGGAGCAGCAGAAGTGCGAAAAATTTGTTGATCTTCTCAACCATTTCTTAGCTTCAAACTCCCATATCTCGCGAACGGATTGACCTAACCCAAAAATTCCTGTTGCGTCTGAAAGTAGAAACTCGCCCGATTACAACGGTATGTGTATTTTTTCCCTAGGCCATTCCGATTAAGCGTTAGGAGCAGCAGAAGTGCGAAAAATTTGTTGTCTTCTCAACCATTTCTTAGCTTCAAACTCCCATATCTCGCGAACGTACTGACCAAACCCAGAAGTTCCTGCTGCGTCTGAAAGTAGAAACTCGCCCGATTACAACGGTACGTGTATTTTTCCCTTAGGCCATTCTGGTTAAGCGATTGGAGCAGCAGAAGTGCGAAAAATTTATTGTCTTGTCAACCATTTCTTAGCTTGAAAGTCCCATATCTCGCGAACGTATTGACTTAACCCAAAAATTCCTATTGCATCTGAAAGTAGAAACTCGCCCGATTACAACGGTACGTGTATTTTTCCCTTAGGCCATTCTGGTTAAGCGATTGGAGCAGCAGAAGTGCGAAAAATTTATTGTCTTGTCAACCATTTCTTAGCTTGAAAGTCCCATATCTCTCGAACGTATTGACCTAACCCAAAAATTCCTATTGCATCTGAATATAGAAACTCGCCCGATTACAGCGGTATGTGTAGTTTCTCCCTAGGCAATTCTGGTTAAGCGTTTGGAGCAGCAGAAGTGCGACAAATTTGTTTTCTTCTCAATCATTTCTTAGCTTCAAACTCCCATATCTCGGGAACGGATTGACCTAACCCAAAAATTCCTGTTGCATCTGAAAGTAGAAACTCGCCCGATTACAACGGTATGTGTATTTTTTCCCTAGGCCATTCTGGTTAAGCGTTAGGAGCAGCAGAAGTGCGAAAAAGTTGTTGTCTTTTCAACCATTTCTTAGCTTCAAACTCCCATATCTCGCGAACGGATTGACCAAACCCAGAAGTTCCTGCTGTGTCTGAAAGTAGAAACTCGCCCGATTACAACGATATGTGTATTTTTTCCCTAGGCCATTCTGGTTAAGCGTTAGGAGCAGCAGAAGTGCGAAAAATTTGTTGTCTTCTCAACCATTTCTTAGCTTCAAACTCCCATATCTCGCGAACGGATTGACCAAACCCAGAAGTTCCTGCTGCGTCTGAAAGTAGAAACTCGCCCGATTACAACGATATGCGTATTTTTTCCCTAGGCCATTCTGGTTAAGCGTTTGGAGCAGCAGAAGTGCGAAAAATTTGTTGATCTTCTCAACCATTTCTTAGCTTCAAACTCCCATATCTCGCGAACGGATTGACCAAACCCAGAAGTTCCTGCTGCGTCTGAAAGTAGAAACTCGCCCGATTACAACGGTATGTGTATTTTTTGCCTAGGCCATTCTGGTTAAGCGTTAGGAGCAGCAGAAGTGCGAAAAATTTGTTGTCTTCTCAACCATTTCTTAGCTTCAAACTCCCATATCTCGCGAACGGATTGACCAAACCCAGAAGTTCCTGCTGCGTCTGAAAGTAGAAACTCGCCCGATTACAACGATATGCGTATTTTTTCCCTAGGCCATTCTGGTTAAGCGTTTGGAGCAGCAGAAGTGCGAAAAATTTGTTGATCTTCTCAACCATTTCTTAGCTTCAAACTCCCATATCTCGCGAACGGATTGACCTAACCCAAAAATTCCTATTGCGTCTGAAAGTAGAAACTCGCCCGATTACAACGGTATGTGTATTTTTTCCCTAGGCCATTCCGATTAAGCGTTAGGAGCAGCAGAAGTGCGAAAAATTTGTTGTCTTCTCAACCATTTCTTAGCTTCAAACTCCCATATCTCGCGAACGGATTGACCAAACCCAGAAGTTCCTGCTGCGTCTGAAAGTAGAAACTCGCCCGATTACAACGGTACGTGTATTTTTCCCTTAGGCCATTCTGGTTAAGCGATTGGAGCAGCAGAAGTGCGAAAAATTTATTGTCTTGTCAACCATTTCTTAGCTTGAAAGTCCCATATCTCGTGAACGTATTGACCTAACCCAAAAATTCCTATTGCATCTGAAAGTAGAAACTCGCCCGATTACAACGGTACGTGTATTTTTCCCTTAGGCCATTCTGGTTAAGCGATTGGAGCAGCAGAAGTGCGAAAAATTTATTGTCTTGTCAACCATTTCTTAGCTTGAAAGTCCCATATCTCGCGAACGTATTGACCTAACCCAAAAATTCCTATTGCATCTGAATATAGAAACTCGCCCGATTACAGCGGTATGTGTAGTTTCTCCCTAGGCAATTCTGGTTAAGCGTTTGGAGCAGCAGAAGTGCGACAAATTTGTTTTCTTCTCAATCATTTCTTAGCTTCAAACTCCCATATCTCGGGAACGGATTGACCTAACCCAAAAATTCCTGTTGCATCTGAAAGTAGAAACTCGCCCGATTACAACGGTATGTGTATTTTTTCCCTAGGCCATTCTGGTTAAGCGTTAGGAGCAGCAGAAGTGCGAAAAAGTTGTTGTCTTTTCAACCATTTCTTAGCTTCAAACTCCCATATCTCGCGAACGGATTGACCAAACCCAGAAGTTCCTGCTGTGTCTGAAAGTAGAAACTCGCCCGATTACAACGATATGTGTATTTTTTCCCTAGGCCATTCTGGTTAAGCGTTAGGAGCAGCAGAAGTGCGAAAAATTTGTTGTCTTCTCAACCATTTCTTAGCTTCAAACTCCCATATCTCGCGAACGGATTGACCAAACCCAGAAGTTCCTGCTGCGTCTGAAAGTAGAAACTCGCCCGATTACAACGATATGCGTATTTTTTCCCTAGGCCATTCTGGTTAAGCGTTTGGAGCAGCAGAAGTGCGAAAAATTTGTTGATCTTCTCAACCATTTCTTAGCTTCAAACTCCCATATCTCGCGAACGGATTGACCAAACCCAGAAGTTCCTGCTGCGTCTGAAAGTAGAAACTCGCCCGATTACAACGGTATGTGTATTTTTTCCCTAGGCCATTCTGGTTAAGCGTTAGGAGCAGCAGAAGTGCGAAAAATTTGTTGTCTTCTCAACCATTTCTTAGCTTCAAACTCCCATATCTCGCGAACGGATTGACCAAACCCAGAAGTTCCTGCTGCGTCTGAAAGTAGAAACTCGCCCGATTACAACGATATGCGTATTTTTTCCCTAGGCCATTCTGGTTAAGCGTTTGGAGCAGCAGAAGTGCGAAAAATTTGTTGATCTTCTCAACCATTTCTTAGCTTCAAACTCCCATATCTCGCGAACGGATTGACCTAACCCAAAAATTCCTGTTGCGTCTGAAAGTAGAAACTCGCCCGATTACAACGGTATGTGTATTTTTTCCCTAGGCCATTCCGATTAAGCGTTAGGAGCAGCAGAAGTGCGAAAAATTTGTTGTCTTCTCAACCATTTCTTAGCTTCAAACTCCCATATCTCGCGAACGGATTGACCAAACCCAGAAGTTCCTGCTGCGTCTGAAAGTAGAAACTCGCCCGATTACAACGGTACGTGTATTTTTCCCTTAGGCCATTCTGGTTAAGCGATTGGAGCAGCAGAAGTGCGAAAAATTTATTGTCTTGTCAACCATTTCTTAGCTTGAAAGTCCCATATCTCGCGAACGTATTGACCTAACCCAAAAATTCCTATTGCATCTGAAAGTAGAAACTCGCCCGATTACAACGGTACGTGTATTTTTCCCTTAGGCCATTCTGGTTAAGCGATTGGAGCAGCAGAAGTGCGAAAAATTTATTGTCTTGTCAACCATTTCTTAGCTTGAAAGTCCCATATCTCGCGAACGTATTGACCTAACCCAAAAATTCCTGTTGCATCTGAAAGTAGAAACTCGCCCGATTACAACGGTATGTGTATTTTTTCCCTAGGCCATTCTGGTTAAGCGTTAGGAGCAGCAGAAGTGCGAAAAAGTTGTTGTCTTTTCAACCATTTCTTAGCTTCAAACTCCCATATCTCGCGAACGGATTGACCAAACCCAGAAGTTCCTGCTGCGTCTGAAAGTAGAAACTCGCCCGATTACAACGGTACGTGTATTTTTCCCTTAGGCCATTCTGGTTAAGCGATTGGAGCAGCAGAAGTGCGAAAAATTTATTGTCTTGTCAACCATTTCTTAGCTTGAAAGTCCCATATCTCGTGAACGTATTGACCTAACCCAAAAATTCCTATTGCATCTGAAAGTAGAAACTCGCCCGATTACAACGGTACGTGTATTTTTCCCTTAGGCCATTCTGGTTAAGCGATTGGAGCAGCAGAAGTGCGAAAAATTTATTGTCTTGTCAACCATTTCTTAGCTTGAAAGTCCCATATCTCGCGAACGTATTGACCTAACCCAAAAATTCCTGTTGCATCTGAAAGTAGAAACTCGCCCGATTACAACGGTATGTGTATTTTTTCCCTAGGCCATTCTGGTTAAGCGTTAGGAGCAGCAGAAGTGCGAAAAAGTTGTTGTCTTTTCAACCATTTCTTAGCTTCAAACTCCCATATCTCGCGAACGGATTGACCAAACCCAGAAGTTCCTGCTGCGTCTGAAAGTAGAAACTCGCCCGATTACAACGATATGCGTATTTTTTCCCTAGGCCATTCTGGTTAAGCGTTTGGAGCAGCAGAAGTGCGAAAAATTTGTTGATCTTCTCAACCATTTCTTAGCTTCAAACTCCCATATCTCGCGAACGGATTGACCTAACCCAAAAATTCCTGTTGCGTCTGAAAGTAGAAACTCGCCCGATTACAACGGTATGTGTATTTTTCCCTAGGCCATTCCGATTAAGCGTTAGGAGCAGCAGAAGTGCGAAAAATTTGTTGTCTTCTCAACCATTTCTTAGCTTCAAACTCCCATATCTCGCGAACGGATTGACCAAACCCAGAAGTTCCTGCTGCGTCTGAAAGTAGAAACTCGCCCGATTACAACGGTACGTGTATTTTTCCCTTAGGCCATTCTGGTTAAGCGATTGGAGCAGCAGAAGTGCGAAAAATTTATTGTCTTGTCAACCATTTCTTAGCTTGAAAGTCCCATATCTCGCGAACGTATTGACCTAACCCAAAAATTCCTATTGCATCCGAAAGTAGAAACTCGACCCGATTACATCGGTACGTGTATTTTTCCCTTAGGCCATTCTGGTTAAGCGATTGGAGCAGCAGAAGTGCGAAAAATTTATTGTCTTGTCAACCATTTCTTAGCTTGAAAGTCCCATATCTCGCGAACGTATTGACCTAACCCAAAAATTCCTATTGCATCTGAATATAGAAACTCGCCCGATTACAGCGGTATGTGTAGTTTCTCCCTAGGCAATTCTGGTTAAGCGTTTGGAGCAGCAGAAGTGCGACAAATTTGTTTTCTTCTCAATCATTTCTTAGCTTCAAACTCCCATATCTCGGGAACGGATTGACCTAACCCAAAAATTCCTGTTGCATCTGAAAGTAGAAACTCGCCCGATTACAACGGTATGTGTATTTTTTCCCTAGGCCATTCTGGTTAAGCGTTTGGAGCAGCAGAAGTGCGAAAAATTTGTTGATCTTCTCAACCATTTCTTAGCTTCAAACTCCCATATCTCGCGAACGGATTGACCAAACCCAGAAGTTCCTGCTGCGTCTGAAAGTAGAAACTCGCCCGATTACAACGATATGCGTATTTTTTCCCTAGGCCATTCTGGTTAAGCGTTTGGAGCAGCAGAAGTGCGAAAAATTTGTTGATCTTCTCAACCATTTCTTAGCTTCAAACTCCCATATCTCGCGAACGGATTGACCTAACCCAAAAATTCCTGTTGCGTCTGAAAGTAGAAACTCGCCCGATTACAACGGTATGTGTATTTTTTCCCTAGGCCATTCTGGTTAAGCGTTAGGAGCAGCAGAAGTGCGAAAAATTTGTTGTCTTCTCAACCATTTCTTAGCTTCAAACTCCCATATCTCGCGAACGGATTGACCAAACCCAGAAGTTCCTGCTGCGTCTGATAGAAGAAACTCGCCCGATTACAACGATATGCGTATTTTTTCCCTAGGCCATTCTGGTTAAGCGTTTGGAGCAGCAGAATTGCGAAAAATTTGTTGATCTTCTCAACCATTTCTTAGCTTCAAACTCCCATATCTCGCGAACGGATTGACCTAACCCAAAAATTCCTGTTGCGTCTGAAAGTAGAAACTCGCCCGATTACAACGGTATGTGTATTTTTTCCCTAGGCCATTCCGATTAAGCGTTAGGAGCAGCAGAAGTGCGAAAAATTTGTTGTCTTCTCAACCATTTCTTAGCTTCAAACTCCCATATCTCGCGAACGTATTGACCAAACCCAGAAGTTCCTGCTGCGTCTGAAAGTAGAAACTCGCCCGATTACAACGGTACGTGTATTTTTCCCTTAGGCCATTCTGGTTAAGCGATTGGAGCAGCAGAAGTGCGAAAAATTTATTGTCTTGTCAACCATTTCTTAGCTTGAAAGTCCCATATCTCGCGAACGTATTGACTTAACCCAAAAATTCCTATTGCATCTGAAAGTAGAAACTCGCCCGATTACAACGGTACGTGTATTTTTCCCTTAGGCCATTCTGGTTAAGCGATTGGAGCAGCAGAAGTGCGAAAAATTTATTGTCTTGTCAACCATTTCTTAGCTTGAAAGTCCCATATCTCGCGAACGTATTGACCTAACCCAAAAATTCCTATTGCATCTGAATATAGAAACTCGCCCGATTACAGCGGTATGTGTAGTTTCTCCCTAGGCAATTCTGGTTAAGCGTTTGGAGCAGCAGAAGTGCGACAAATTTGTTTTCTTCTCAATCATTTCTTAGCTTCAAACTCCCATATCTCGGGAACGGATTGACCTAACCCAAAAATTCCTGTTGCATCTGAAAGTAGAAACTCGCCCGATTACAACGGTATGTGTATTTTTTCCCTAGGCCATTCTGGTTAAGCGTTAGGAGCAGCAGAAGTGCGAAAAAGTTGTTGTCTTTTCAACCATTTCTTAGCTTCAAACTCCCATATCTCGCGAACGGATTGACCAAACCCAGAAGTTCCTGCTGTGTCTGAAAGTAGAAACTCGCCCGATTACAACGATATGTGTATTTTTTCCCTAGGCCATTCTGGTTAAGCGTTAGGAGCAGCAGAAGTGCGAAAAATTTGTTGTCTTCTCAACCATTTCTTAGCTTCAAACTCCCATATCTCGCGAACGGATTGACCAAACCCAGAAGTTCCTGCTGCGTCTGAAAGTAGAAACTCGCCCGATTACAACGATATGCGTATTTTTTCCCTAGGCCATTCTGGTTAAGCGTTTGGAGCAGCAGAAGTGCGAAAAATTTGTTGATCTTCTCAACCATTTCTTAGCTTCAAACTCCCATATCTCGCGAACGGATTGACCAAACCCAGAAGTTCCTGCTGCGTCTGAAAGTAGAAACTCGCCCGATTACAACGGTATGTGTATTTTTTCCCTAGGCCATTCTGGTTAAGCGTTAGGAGCAGCAGAAGTGCGAAAAATTTGTTGTCTTCTCAACCATTTCTTAGCTTCAAACTCCCATATCTCGCGAACGGATTGACCAAACCCAGAAGTTCCTGCTGCGTCTGAAAGTAGAAACTCGCCCGATTACAACGATATGCGTATTTTTTCCCTAGGCCATTCTGGTTAAGCGTTTGGAGCAGCAGAAGTGCGAAAAATTTGTTGATCTTCTCAACCATTTCTTAGCTTCAAACTCCCATATCTCGCGAACGGATTGACCTAACCCAAAAATTCCTGTTGCGTCTGAAAGTAGAAACTCGCCCGATTACAACGGTATGTGTATTTTTTCCCTAGGCCATTCCGATTAAGCGTTAGGAGCAGCAGAAGTGAGAAAAATTTGTTGTCTTCTCAACCATTTCTTAGCTTCAAACTCCCATATCTCGCGAACGGATTGACCAAACCCAGAAGTTCCTGCTGCGTCTGAAAGTAGAAACTCGCCCGATTACAACGGTACGTGTATTTTTCCCTTAGGCCATTCTGGTTAAGCGATTGGAGCAGCAGAAGTGCGAAAAATTTATTGTCTTGTCAACCATTTCTTAGCTTGAAAGTCCCATATCTCGCGAACGTATTGACCTAACCCAAAAATTCCTATTGCATCTGAAAGTAGAAACTCGCCCGATTACAACGGTACGTGTATTTTTCCCTTAGGCCACTCTGGTTAAGCGATTGGAGCAGCAGAAGTGCGAAAAATTTATTGTCTTGTCAACCATTTCTTAGCTTGAAAGTCCCATATCTCGCGAACGTATTGACCTAACCCAAAAATTCCTGTTGCATCTGAAAGTAGAAACTCGCCCGATTACAACGGTATGTGTATTTTTTCCCTAGGCCATTCTGGTTAAGCGTTAGGAGCAGCAGAAGTGCGAAAAAGTTGTTGTCTTTTCAACCATTTCTTAGCTTCAAACTCCCATATCTCGCGAACGGATTGACCAAACCCAGAAGTTCCTGCTGCGTCTGAAAGTAGAAACTCGCCCGATTACAACGGTACGTGTATTTTTCCCTTAGGCCATTCTGGTTAAGCGATTGGAGCAGCAGAAGTGCGAAAAATTTATTGTCTTGTCAACCATTTCTTAGCTTGAAAGTCCCATATCTCGCGAACGTATTGACCTAACCCAAAAATTCCTATTGCATCCGAAAGTAGAAACTCGCCCGATTACAACGGTACGTGTATTTTTCCCTTAGGCCATTCTGGTTAAGCGATTGGAGCAGCAGAAGTGCGAAAAATTTATTGTCTTGTCAACCATTTCTTAGCTTGAAAGTCCCATATCTCGCGAACGTATTGACCTAACCCAAAAATTCCTATTGCATCTGAATATAGAAACTCGCCCGATTACAGCGGTATGTGTAGTTTCTCCCTAGGCAATTCTGGTTAAGCGTTTGGAGCAGCAGAAGTGCGACAAATTTGTTTTCTTCTCAATCATTTCTTAGCTTCAAACTCCCATATCTCGGGAACGGATTGACCTAACCCAAAAATTCCTGTTGCATCTGAAAGTAGAAACTCGCCCGATAACAACGGTATGTGTATTTTTTCCCTAGGCCATTCTGGTTAAGCGTTAGGAGCAGCAGAAGTGCGAAAAAGTTGTTGTCTTTTCAACCATTTCTTAGCTTCAAACTCCCATATCTCGCGAACGGATTGAACAAACCCAGAAGTTCCTGCTGCGTCTGAAAGTAGAAACTCGCCCGATTACAACGATATGTGTATTTTTTCCCTAGGCCATTCTGGTTAAGCGTTAGGAGCAGCAGAAGTGCGAAAAATTTGTTGTCTTCTCAACCATTTCTTAGCTTCAAACTCCCATATCTCGCGAACGGATTGACCAAACCCAGAAGTTCCTGCTGCGTCTGAAAGTAGAAACTCGCCCGATTACAACGATATGCGTATTTTTTCCCTAGGCCATTCTGGTTAAGCGTTTGGAGCAGCAGAAGTGCGAAAAATTTGTTGATCTTCTCAACCATTTCTTAGCTTCAAACTCCCATATCTCGCGAACGGATTGACCAAACCCAGAAGTTCCTGCTGCGTCTGAAAGTAGAAACTCGCCCGATTACAACGATATGCGTATTTTTTCCCTAGGCCATTCTGGTTAGGCGTTTGGAGCAGCAGAAGTGCGAAAAATTTGTTGATCTTCTCAACCATTTCTTAGCTTCAAACTCCCATATCTCGCGAACGGATTGACCAAACCCAGAAGTTCCTGCTGCGTCTGAAAGTAGAAACTCGCCCGATTACAACGGTATGTGTATTTTTTCCCTAGGCCATTCTGGTTAAGCGTTAGGAGCAGCAGAAGTGCGAAAAATTTGTTGTCTTCTCAACCATTTCTTAGCTTCAAACTCCCATATCTCGCGAACGGATTGACCAAACCCAGAAGTTCCTGCTGCGTCTGAAAGTAGAAACTCGCCCGATTACAACGATATGCGTATTTTTTCCCTAGGCCATTCTGGTTAAGCGTTTGGAGCAGCAGAAGTGCGAAAAATTTGTTGATCTTCTCAACCATTTCTTAGCTTCAAACTCCCATATCTCGCGAACGGATTGACCTAACCCAAAAATTCCTGTTGCGTCTGAAAGTAGAAACTCGCCCGATTACAACGGTATGTGTATTTTTTCCCTAGGCCATTCCGATTAAGCGTTAGGAGCAGCAGAAGTGCGAAAAATTTGTTGTCTTCTCAACCATTTCTTAGCTTCAAACTCCCATATCTCGCGAACGGATTGACCAAACCCAGAAGTTCCTGCTGCGTCTGAAAGTAGAAACTCGCCCGATTACAACGGTACGTGTATTTTTCCCTTAGGCCATTCTGGTTAAGCGATTGGAGCAGCAGAAGTGCGAAAAATTTATTGTCTTGTCAACCATTTCTTAGCTTGAAAGTCCCATATCTCGCGAACGTATTGACCTAACCCAAAAATTCCTATTGCATCTGAAAGTAGAAACTCGCCCGATTACAACGGTACGTGTATTTTTCCCTTAGGCCATTCTGGTTAAGCGATTGGAGCAGCAGAAGTGCGAAAAATTTATTGTCTTGTCAACCATTTCTTAGCATGAAAGTCCCATATCTCGCGAACGTATTGACCTAACCCAAAAATTCCTGTTGCATCTGAAAGTAGAAACTCGCCCGATTACAACGGTATGTGTATTTTTTCCCTAGGCCATTCTGGTTAAGCGTTAGGAGCAGCAGAAGTGCGAAAAAGTTGTTGTCTTTTCAACCATTTCTTAGCTTCAAACTCCCATATCTCGCGAACGGATTGACCAAACCCAGAAGTTCCTGCTGCGTCTGAAAGTAGAAACTCGCCCGATTACAACGGTACGTGTATTTTTCCCTTAGGCCATTCTGGTTAAGCGATTGGAGCAGCAGAAGTGCGAAAAATTTATTGTCTTGTCAACCATTTCTTAGCTTGAAAGTCCCATATCTCGCGAACGTATTGACCTAACCCAAAAATTCCTATTGCATCCGAAAGTAGAAACTCGCCCGATTACAACGGTACGTGTATTTTTCCCTTAGGCCATTCTGGTTAAGCGATTGGAGCAGCAGAAGTGCGAAAAATTTATTGTCTTGTCAACCATTTCTTAGCTTGAAAGTCCCATATCTCGCGAACGTATTGACCTAACCCAAAAATTCCTATTGCATCTGAATATAGAAACTCGCCCGATTACAGCGGTATGTGTAGTTTCTCCCTAGGCAATTCTGGTTAAGCGTTTGGAGCAGCAGAAGTGCGACAAATTTGTTTTCTTCTCAATCATTTCTTAGCTTCAAACTCCCATATCTCGGGAACGGATTGACCTAACCCAAAAATTCCTGTTGCATCTGAAAGTAGAAACTCGCCCGATTACAACGGTATGTGTATTTTTTCCCTAGGCCATTCTGGTTAAGCGTTAGGAGCAGCAGAAGTGCGAAAAAGTTGTTGTCTTTTCAACCATTTCTTAGCTTCAAACTCCCATATCTCGCGAACGGATTGAACAAACCCAGAAGTTCCTGCTGCGTCTGAAAGTAGAAACTCGCCCGATTACAACGATATGTGTATTTTTTCCCTAGGCCATTCTGGTTAAGCGTTAGGAGCAGCAGAAGTGCGAAAAATTTGTTGTCTTCTCAACCATTTCTTAGCTTCAAACTCCCATATCTCGCGAACGGATTGACCAAACCCAGAAGTTCCTGCTGCGTCTGAAAGTAGAAACTCGCCCGATTACAACGATATGCGTATTTTTTCCCTAGGCCATTCTGGTTAAGCGTTTGGAGCAGCAGAATTGCGAAAAATTTGTTGATCTTCTCAACCATTTCTTAGCTTCAAACTCCCATATCTCGCGAACGGATTGACCTAACCCAAAAATTCCTGTTGCGTCTGAAAGTAGAAACTCGCCCGATTACAACGATATGTGTATTTTTTCCCTAGGCCATTCTGGTTAAGCGTTAGGAGCAGCAGAATTGCGAAAAATTTGTTGTCTTCTCAATCATTTCTTAGCTTCAAACTCCCATATCTCGCGAACGGATTGACCAAACCCAGAAGTTCCTGCTGCGTCTGAAAGTAGAAACTCGCCCGATTACAACGGTATGTGTATTTTTTCCCTAGGCCATTCTGGTTAAGCGTTAGGAGCAGCAGAAGTGCGAAAAAGTTGTTGTCTTCATAACCATTTCTTAGCTTCAAACTCCCATATCTCGCGAACGGATTGACCAAACCCAGAAATTCCTGCTGCATCTGAAAGTAGAAACTCGCCCGATTACAACGATATGTGTATTTTTTCCCTAGGCCATTCTGGTTAAGCGTTAGGAGCAGCAGAAGTGCGAAAAATTTGTTGATCTTCTCAACCATTTCTTAGCTTCAAACTCCCATATCTCGCGAACGGATTGACCTAACCCAAAAATTCCTGTTGCGTCTGAAAGTAGAAACTCGCCCGATTACAACGGTATGTGTATTTTTTCCCTAGGCCATTCCGATTAAGCGTTAGGAGCAGCAGAACTGCGAAAAAGTTGTCTTCATAACCATTTCTTAGATTCAAACTCCCATATCTCGCGAACGGATTGACCAAACCCAGAAGTTCCTGCTGCGTCTGAAAGTAGAAACTCGCCCGATTACAACGATATGTGTATTTTTTCCCTAGGCCATTCTGGTTAAGCGTTAGGAGCAGCAGAATTGCGAAAAATTTGTTGTCTTCTCAATCATTTCTTAGCTTCAAACTCCCATATCTCGCGAACGGATTGACCTAACCCAAAAATTCCTGTTGCGTCTGAAAGTAGAAACTCGCCCGATTACAACGGTATGTGTATTTTTTCCCTAGGCCATTCTGGTTAAGCGTTAGGAGCAGCAGAAGTGCGAAAAAGTTGTTGTCTTCATAACCATTTCTTAGCTTCAAACTCCCATATCTCGCGAACGGATTGACCAAACCCAGAAATTCTTGCTGCATCTGAAAGTAGAAACTCGCCCGATTACAACGATATGTGTATTTTTTCCCTGGGCCATTCTGGTTAAGCGTTAGGAGCAGCAGAAGTGCGAAAAATTTGTTGATCTTCTCAACCATTTCTTAGCTTCAAACTCCCATATCTCGCGAACGGATTGACCTAACCCAAAAATTCCTGTTGCGTCTGAAAGTAGAAACTCGCCCGATTACAACGATATGTGTATTTTTTCCCTAGGCCATTCTGGTTAAGCGTTAGGAGCAGCAGAAGTGCGAAAAATTTGTTGTCTTCTCAACCATTTCTTAGCTTCAAACTCCCATATCTCGCGAACGGATTGACAAAACCCAGAAGTTCCTGCTGCGTCTGAAAGTAGAAACTCGCCCGATTACAACGATATGCGTATTTTTTCCCTAGGCCATTCTGGTTAAGCGTTTGGAGCAGCAGAAGTGCGAAAAATTTGTTGATCTTCTCAACCATTTCTTAGCTTCAAACTCCCATATCTCGCGAACGGATTGACCTAACCCAAAAATTCCTGTTGCGTCTGAAAGTAGAAACTCGCCCGATTACAACGGTATGTGTATTTTTTCCCTAGGCCATTCCGATTAAGCGTTAGGAGCAGCAGAAGTGCGAAAAATTTGTTGTCTTCTCAACCATTTCTTAGCTTCAAACTCCCATATCTCGCGAACGGATTGACCAAACCCAGAAGTTCCTGCTGCGTCTGAAAGTAGAAACTCGCCCGATTACAACGGTACGTGTATTTTTCCCTTAGGCCATTCTGGTTAAGCGATTGGAGCAGCAGAAGTGCGAAAAATTTATTGTCTTGTCAACCATTTCTTAGCTTGAAAGTCCCATATCTCGCGAACGTATTGACCTAACCCAAAAATTCCTATTGCATCTGAAAGTAGAAACTCGCCCGATTACAACGGTACGTGTATTTTTCCCTTAGGCCATTCTGGTTAAGCGATTGGAGCAGCAGAAGTGCGAAAAATTTATTGTCTTGTCAACCATTTCTTAGCTTGAAAGTCCCATATCTCGCGAACGTATTGACCTAACCCAAAAATTCCTGTTGCATCTGAAAGTAGAAACTCGCCCGATTACAACGGTATGTGTATTTTTTCCCTAGGCCATTCTGGTTAAGCGTTAGGAGCAGCAGAAGTGCGAAAAATTTGTTGTCTTCTCAACCATTTCTTAGCTTCAAACTCCCATATCTCGCGAACGGATTGACCAAACCCAGAAGTTCCTGCTGCGTCTGAAAGTAG
Source organism: Ptiloglossa arizonensis (assembly GCF_051014685.1). Lineage (NCBI taxonomy): Eukaryota > Metazoa > Arthropoda > Insecta > Hymenoptera > Colletidae > Ptiloglossa > Ptiloglossa arizonensis. The sequence continues at coordinate 177,457 of NW_027478898.1, forward strand.
AAACTCGCCCGATTACAACGATATGCGTATTTTTTCCCTAGGCCATTCTGGTTAAGCGTTTGGAGCAGCAGAAGTGCGAAAAATTTGTTGATCTTCTCAACCATTTCTTAGCTTCAAACTCCCATATCTCGCGAACGGATTGACCTAACCCAAAAATTCCTGTTGCGTCTGAAAGTAGAAACTCGCCCGATTACAACGGTATGTGTATTTTTTCCCTAGGCCATTCCGATTAAGCGTTAGGAGCAGCAGAACTGCGAAAAAGTTGTCTTCATAACCATTTCTTAGATTCAAACTCCCATATCTCGCGAACGGATTGACCAAACCCAGAAGTTCCTGCTGCGTCTGAAAGTAGAAACTCGCCCGATTACAACGATATGTGTATTTTTTCCCTAGGCCATTCTGGTTAAGCGTTAGGAGCAGCAGAATTGCGAAAAATTTGTTGTCTTCTCAGTCATTTCTTAGCTTCAAACTCCCATATCTCGCGAACGGATTGACCTAACCCAAAAATTCCTGTTGCGTCTGAAAGTAGAAACTCGCCCGATTACAACGGTATGTGTATTTTTTCCCTAGGCCATTCTGGTTAAGCGTTAGGAGCAGCAGAAGTGCGAAAAAGTTGTTGTCTTCATAACCATTTCTTAGCTTCAAACTCCCATATCTCGCGAACGGATTGACCAAACCCAGAAATTCCTGCTGCATCTGAAAGTAGAAACTCGCCCGATTACAACGATATGTGTATTTTTTCCCTAGGCCATTCTGGTTAAGCGTTAGGAGCAGCAGAAGTGCGAAAAATTTGTTGATCTTCTCAACCATTTCTTAGCTTCAAACTCCCATATCTCGCGAACGGATTGACCTAACCCAAAAATTCCTGTTGCGTCTGAAAGTAGAAACTCGCCCGATTACAACGGTATGTGTATTTTTTCCCTAGGCCATTCCGATTAAGCGTTAGGAGCAGCAGAACTGCGAAAAAGTTGTCTTCATAACCATTTCTTAGATTCAAACTCCCATATCTCGCGAACGGATTGACCAAACCCAGAAGTTCCTGCTGCGTCTGAAAGTAGAAACTCGCCCGATTACAACGATATGTGTATTTTTTCCCTAGGCCATTCTGGTTAAGCGTTAGGAGCAGCAGAATTGCGAAAAATTTGTTGTCTTCTCAATCATTTCTTAGCTTCAAACTCCCATATCTCGCGAACGGATTGACCTAACCCAAAAATTCCTGTTGCGTCTGAAAGTAGAAACTCGCCCGATTACAACGGTATGTGTTTTTTTTCCCTAGGCCATTCTGGTTAAGCGTTAGGAGCAGCAGAAGTGCGAAAAAGTTGTTGTCTTCATAACCATTTCTTAGCTTCAAACTCCCATATCTCGCGAACGGATTGACCAAACCCAGAAATTCTTGCTGCATCTGAAAGTAGAAACTCGCCCGATTACAACGATATGTGTATTTTTTCCCTGGGCCATTCTGGTTAAGCGTTAGGAGCAGCAGAAGTGCGAAAAATTTGTTGATCTTCTCAACCATTTCTTAGCTTCAAACTCCCATATCTCGCGAACGGATTGACCTAACCCAAAAATTCCTGTTGCGTCTGAAAGTAGAAACTCGCCCGATTACAACGATATGTGTATTTTTTCCCTAGGCCATTCTGGTTAAGCGTTAGGAGCAGCAGAAGTGCGAAAAATTTGTTGTCTTCTCAACCATTTCTTAGCTTCAAACTCCCATATCTCGCGAACGGATTGACAAAACCCAGAAGTTCCTGCTGCGTCTGAAAGTAGAAACTCGCCCGATTACAACGATATGCGTATTTTTTCCCTAGGCCATTCTGGTTAAGCGTTTGGAGCAGCAGAAGTGCGAAAAATTTGTTGATCTTCTCAACCATTTCTTAGATTCAAACTCCCATATCTCGCGAACGGATTGACCTAACCCAAAAATTCCTGTTGCGTCTGAAAGTAGAAACTCGCCCGATTACAACGGTATGTGTATTTTTTCCCTAGGCCATTCCGATTAAGCGTTAGGAGCAGCAGAAGTGCGAAAAATTTGTTGTCTTCTCAACCATTTCTTAGCTTCAAACTCCCATATCTCGCGAACGGATTGACCAAACCCAGAAGTTCCTGCTGCGTCTGAAAGTAGAAACTCGCCCGATTACAACGGTACGTGTATTTTTCCCTTAGGCCATTCTGGTTAAGCGATTGGAGCAGCAGAAGTGCGAAAAATTTATTGTCTTGTCAACCATTTCTTAGCTTGAAAGTCCCATATCTCGCGAACGTATTGACCTAACCCAAAAATTCCTATTGCATCTGAAAGTAGAAACTCGCCCGATTACAACGGTACGTGTATTTTTCCCTTAGGCCATTCTGGTTAAGCGATTGGAGCAGCAGAAGTGCGAAAAATTTATTGTCTTGTCAACCATTTCTTAGCTTGAAAGTCCCATATCTCGCGAACGTATTGACCTAACCCAAAAATTCCTGTTGCATCTGAAAGTAGAAACTCGCCCGATTACAACGGTATGTGTATTTTTTCCCTAGGCCATTCTGGTTAAGCGTTAGGAGCAGCAGAAGTGCGAAAAATTTGTTGTCTTCTCAACCATTTCTTAGCTTCAAACTCCCATATCTCGCGAACGGATTGACCAAACCCAGAAGTTCCTGCTGCGTCTGAAAGTAGAAACTCGCCCGATTACAACGATATGCGTATTTTTTCCCTAGGCCATTCTGGTTAAGCGTTTGGAGCAGCAGAAGTGCGAAAAATTTGTTGATCTTCTCAACCATTTCTTAGCTTCAAACTCCCATATCTCGCGAACGGATTGACCTAACCCAAAAATTCCTGTTGCGTCTGAAAGTAGAAACTCGCCCGATTACAACGGTATGTGTATTTTTTCCCTAGGCCATTCCGATTAAGCGTTAGGAGCAGCAGAACTGCGAAAAAGTTGTCTTCATAACCATTTCTTAGATTCAAACTCCCATATCTCGCGAACGGATTGACCAAACCCAGAAGTTCCTGCTGCGTCTGAAAGTAGAAACTCGCCCGATTACAACGATATGTGTATTTTTTCCCTAGGCCATTCTGGTTAAGCGTTAGGAGCAGCAGAATTGCGAAAAATTTGTTGTCTTCTCAGTCATTTCTTAGCTTCAAACTCCCATATCTCGCGAACGGATTGACCTAACCCAAAAATTCCTGTTGCGTCTGAAAGTAGAAACTCGCCCGATTACAACGGTATGTGTATTTTTTCCCTAGGCCATTCTGGTTAAGCGTTAGGAGCAGCAGAAGTGCGAAAAAGTTGTTGTCTTCATAACCATTTCTTAGCTTCAAACTCCCATATCTCGCGAACGGATTGACCAAACCCAGAAATTCCTGCTGCATCTGAAAGTAGAAACTCGCCCGATTACAACGATATGTGTATTTTTTCCCTAGGCCATTCTGGTTAAGCGTTAGGAGCAGCAGAAGTGCGAAAAATTTGTTGTCTTGTCAATCATTTCTTAGCTTCAAACTCCCATATCTCGCGAACGGATTGACCTAACCCAAAAATTCCTGTTGCATCTGAAAGTAGAAACTCGCCCGATTACAACGGTACGTGTATTTTTCCCTCAGGCCATTCTGGTTAAGCGCTAGGAGCAGCAGAAGTGCGAAAAAGTTGTTGTCTTCTCAACCATTTCTTAGCTTCAAACTCCCATATCTCGCGAACGGATTGACCAAACCCAGAAGTTCCTGCTGCGTCTGAAAGTAGAAACTCGCCCGATTACAACGATATGTGTATCTTTTCCCTAGGCCATTCTGGTTAAGCGTTAGGAGCAGCAGAAGTGCGAAAAATTTGTTGTCTTCTCAATCATTTCTTAGCTTCAAACTCCCATATCTCGCGAACGGATTGACCTAACCCAAAATTCCTGTTGCATCTGAAAGTAGAAACTCGCCCGATTGCAACGGTATGTGTATTTTTTCCCTAGGCCATTCTGGTTAAGCGTTAGGAGCAGCAGAAGTGCGAAAAAGTTGTCTTCTCAACCATTTCTTAGCTTCAAACTCCCATATCTCGCGAACGGATTGACCAAACCCAGAAGTTCCTGCTGCGTCTGAAAGTAGAAACTCGCCCGATTACAACGATATGTGTATCTTTTCCCTAGGCCATTCTGGTTAAGCGTTAGGAGCAGCAGAAGTGCGAAAAATTTGTTGTCTTCTCAATCATTTCTTAGCTTCAAACTCCCATATCTCGCGAACGGATTGACCTAACCCAAAAATTCCTGTTGCGTCTGAAAGTAGAAGCTAGGCCGATTACAACGGTATGTGTATTTTTTCCCTAGGCCATTCTGATTAAGCGTTAGGAGCAGCAGAAGTGCGAAAAAGTTGTTGTCTTTTCAACCATTTCTTAGCTTCAAACTCCCATATCTCGCGAACGGATTGAACAAACCCAGAAGTTCCTGCTGCGTCTGAAAGTAGAAACTCGCCCGATTACAACGATATGTGTATTTTTTCCCTAGGCCATTCTGGTTAAGCGTTAGGAGCAGCAGAAGTGCGAAAAATTTGTTGTCTTCTCAACCATTTCTTAGCTTCAAACTCCCATATCTCGCGAACGGATTGACCAAACCCAGAAGTTCCTGCTGCGTCTGAAAGTAGAAACTCGCCCGATTACAACGATATGCGTATTTTTTCCCTAGGCCATTCTGGTTAAGCGTTTGGAGCAGCAGAATTGCGAAAAATTTGTTGATCTTCTCAACCATTTCTTAGCTTCAAACTCCCATATCTCGCGAACGGATTGACCTAACCCAAAAATTCCTGTTGCGTCTGAAAGTAGAAACTCGCCCGATTACAACGGTATGTGTATTTTTTCCCTAGGCCATTCTGGTTAAGCGTTAGGAGCAGCAGAACTGCGAAAAAGTTGTCTTCATAACCATTTCTTAGATTCAAACTCCCATATCTCGCGAACGGATTGACCAAACCCAGAAGTTCCTGCTGCGTCTGAAAGTAGAAACTCGCCCGATTACAACGATATGTGTATTTTTTCCCTAGGCCATTCTGGTTAAGCGTTAGGAGCAGCAGAATTGCGAAAAATTTGTTGTCTTCTCAGTCATTTCTTAGCTTCAAACTCCCATATCTCGCGAACGGATTGACCTAACCCAAAAATTCCTGTTGCGTCTGAAAGTAGAAACTCGCCCGATTACAACGGTATGTGTATTTTTTCCCTAGGCCATTCTGGTTAAGCGTTAGGAGCAGCAGAAGTGCGAAAAAGTTGTTGTCTTCATAACCATTTCTTAGCTTCAAACTCCCATATCTCGCGAACGGATTGACCAAACCCAGAAATTCCTGCTGCATCTGAAAGTAGAAACTCGCCCGATTACAACGATATGTGTATTTTTTCCCTAGGCCATTCTGGTTAAGCGTTAGGAGCAGCAGAAGTGCGAAAAATTTGTTGTCTTGTCAATCATTTCTTAGCTTCAAACTCCCATATCTCGCGAACGGATTGACCTAACCCAAAAATTCCTGTTGCATCTGAAAGTAGAAACTCGCCCGATTACAACGGTACGTGTATTTTTCCCTCAGGCCATTCTGGTTAAGCGCTAGGAGCAGCAGAAGTGCGAAAAAGTTGTTGTCTTCTCAACCATTTCTTAGCTTCAAACTCCCATATCTCGCGAACGGATTGACCAAACCCAGAAGTTCCTGCTGCGTCTGAAAGTAGAAACTCGCCCGATTACAACGATATGTGTATCTTTTCCCTAGGCCATTCTGGTTAAGCGTTAGGAGCAGCAGAAGTGCGAAAAATTTGTTGTCTTCTCAATCATTTCTTAGCTTCAAACTCCCATATCTCGCGAACGGATTGACCTAACCCAAAATTCCTGTTGCATCTGAAAGTAGAAACTCGCCCGATTGCAACGGTATGTGTATTTTTTCCCTAGGCCATTCTGGTTAAGCGTTAGGAGCAGCAGAAGTGCGAAAAAGTTGTCTTCTCAACCATTTCTTAGCTTCAAACTCCCATATCTCGCGAACGGATTGACCAAACCCAGAAGTTCCTGCTGCGTCTGAAAGTAGAAACTCGCCCGATTACAACGATATGTGTATCTTTTCCCTAGGCCATTCTGGTTAAGCGTTAGGAGCAGCAGAAGTGCGAAAAATTTGTTGTCTTCTCAATCATTTCTTAGCTTCAAACTCCCATATCTCGCGAACGGATTGACCTAACCCAAAAATTCCTGTTGCGTCTGAAAGTAGAAGCTAGGCCGATTACAACGGTATGTGTATTTTTTCCCTAGGCCATTCTGATTAAGCGTTAGGAGCAGCAGAAGTGCGAAAAAGTTGTTGTCTTTTCAACCATTTCTTAGCTTCAAACTCCCATATCTCGCGAACGGATTGAACAAACCCAGAAGTTCCTGCTGCGTCTGAAAGTAGAAACTCGCCCGATTACAACGATATGTGTATTTTTTCCCTAGGCCATTCTGGTTAAGCGTTAGGAGCAGCAGAAGTGCGAAAAATTTGTTGTCTTCTCAACCATTTCTTAGCTTCAAACTCCCATATCTCGCGAACGGATTGACCAAACCCAGAAGTTCCTGCTGCGTCTGAAAGTAGAAACTCGCCCGATTACAACGATATGCGTATTTTTTCCCTAGGCCATTCTGGTTAAGCGTTTGGAGCAGCAGAATTGCGAAAAATTTGTTGATCTTCTCAACCATTTCTTAGCTTCAAACTCCCATATCTCGCGAACGGATTGACCTAACCCAAAAATTCCTGTTGCGTCTGAAAGTAGAAACTCGCCCGATTACAACGGTATGTGTATTTTTTCCCTAGGCCATTCTGGTTAAGCGTTAGGAGCAGCAGAAGTGCGAAAAATTTGTTGTCTTCTCAACCATTTCTTAGCTTCAAACTCCCATATCTCGCGAACGGATTGACCAAACCCAGAAGTTCCTGCTGCGTCTGAAAGTAGAAACTCGCCCGATTACAACGATATGCGTATTTTTTCCCTTGGCCATTCTGGTTAAGCGTTTGGAGCAGCAGAAGTGCGAAAAATTTGTTGATCTTCTCAACCATTTCTTAGCTTCAAACTCCCATATCTCGCGAACGGATTGACCTAACCCAAAAATTCCTGTTGCGTCTGAAAGTAGAAACTCGCCCGATTACAACGGTATGTGTATTTTTTCCCTAGGCCATTCCGATTAAGCGTTAGGAGCAGCAGAACTGCGAAAAAGTTGTCTTCATAACCATTTCTTAGATTCAAACTCCCATATCTCGCGAACGGATTGACCAAACCCAGAAATTCCTGCTGCATCTGAAAGTAGAAACTCGCCCGATTACAACGATATGTGTATTTTTTCCCTAGGCCATTCTGGTTAAGCGTTAGGAGCAGCAGAAGTGCGAAAAATTTGTTGTCTTGTCAATCATTTCTTAGCTTCAAACTCCCATATCTCGCGAACGGATTGACCTAACCCAAAAATTCCTGTTGCATCTGAAAGTAGAAACTCGCCCGATTACAACGGTACGTGTATTTTTCCCTCAGGCCATTCTGGTTAAGCGTTAGGAGCAGCAGAAGTGCGAAAAAGTTGTTGTCTTCTCAACCATTTCTTAGCTTCAAACTCCCATATCTCGCGAACGGATTGACCAAACCCAGAAGTTCCTGCTGCGTCTGAAAGTAGAAACTCGCCCGATTACAACGATATGTGTATCTTTTCCCTAGGCCATTCTGGTTAAGCGTTAGGAGCAGCAGAAGTGCGAAAAATTTGTTGTCTTCTCAATCATTTCTTAGCTTCAAACTCCCATATCTCGCGAACGGATTGACCTAACCCAAAATTCCTGTTGCATCTGAAAGTAGAAACTCGCCCGATTGCAACGGTATGTGTATTTTTTCCCTAGGCCATTCTGGTTAAGCGTTAGGAGCAGCAGAAGTGCGAAAAAGTTGTCTTCTCAACCATTTCTTAGCTTCAAACTCCCATATCTCGCGAACGGATTGACCAAACCCAGAAGTTCCTGCTGCGTCTGAAAGTAGAAACTCGCCCGATTACAACGATATGTGTATCTTTTCCCTAGGCCATTCTGGTTAAGCGTTAGGAGCAGCAGAAGTGCGAAAAATTTGTTGTCTTCTCAATCATTTCTTAGCTTCAAACTCCCATATCTCGCGAACGGATTGACCTAACCCAAAAATTCCTGTTGCGTCTGAAAGTAGAAGCTAGGCCGATTACAACGGTATGTGTATTTTTTCCCTAGGCCATTCTGATTAAGCGTTTGGAGCAGCAGAAGTGCGAAAAATTTGTTGTCTTCATAACCATTTCTTAGCTTCAAACTCCCATATCTCGCGAACGGATTGACCTAACCCAAAAATTCCTATTGCATCTGAAAGTAGAAACTCGCCCGATTACAACGGTACGTGTATTTTTCCCTTAGGCCATTCTGGTTAAGCGATTGGAGCAGCAGAAGTGCGAAAAATTTATTGTCTTGTCAACCATTTCTTAGCTTGAAAGTCCCATATCTCGCGAACGTATTGACCTAACCCAAAAATTCCTATTGCATCTGAATGTAGAAACTCGCCCGATTACAGCTGGTATGTGTAGTTTCTCCCTAGGCAATTCTGGTTAAGCGTTTGGAGCTGCAGAAGAGCGACAAATTTGTTTTCTTCTCAATCATTTCTTAGCTTCAAACTCCCATATCTCGGGAACGGATTGACCTAACCCAAAAATTCCTGTTGCATCTGAAAGTAGAAACTCGCCCTATTACAACGGTATGTGTATTTTTTCCCTAGGCCATTCTGATTAAGCGTTTGGAGCAGCAGAAGTGCGAAAAATTTGTTGTCTTCATAACCATTTCTTAGCTTCAAACTCCCATATCTAGCGAACGGATTGACCTAACCCAAAAATTCCTATTGCATCTGAAAGTAGAAACTCGCCCGATTACAACGGTACGTGTATTTTTCCCTTAGGCCATTCTGGTTAAGCGATTGGAGCAGCAGAAGTGCGAAAAATTTACTGTCTTGTCAACCATTTCTTAGCTTGAAAGTCCCATATCTCGCGAACGTATTGACCTAACCCAAAAATTCCTATTGCATCTGAAAGTAGAAACTCGCCCGATTACAGCGGTATGTGTAGTTTCTCCCTAGGCAATTCTGGTTAAGCGATTGGAGCAGCAGAAGTGCGCAAAATTTATTGTCTTGTCAACCATTTCTTAGCTTGAAAGTCCCATATCTCGCGAACGTATTGACCTAACCCAAAAATTCCTATTGCATCTGAATGTAGAAACTCGCCCGATTACAGCGGTATGTGTAGTTTCTCCCTAGGCAATTCTGGTTAAGCGTTAGGAGCAGCAGAAGTGCGAAAAATTTGTTGTCTTCTCAACCATTTCTTAGCTTCAAACTCCCATATCTCGCGAACGGTTTGGCCAAACCCAGAAGTTCCTGCTGCGTCTGAAAGTAGAAACTCGCCCGATTACAACGATATGCGTATTTTTTCCCTAGGCCATTCTGGTTAAGCGTTAGGAGCAGCAGAAGTGCGAAAAAGTTGTTGTCTTCTCAACCATTTCTTAGCTTCAAACTCCCATATCTCGCGAACGGATTGACCAAACCCAGAAGTTCCTGCTGCGTCTGAAAGTAGAAACTCGCCCGATTACAACGATATGTGTATTTTTTCCCTAGGCCATTCTGGTTAAGCGTTAGGAGCAGCAGAATTGCGAAAAATTTGTTGTCTTCTCAACCATTTCTTAGCTTCAAACTCCCATATCTCGCGAACGGATTGGCCAAACCCAGAAGTTCCTGCTGCGTCTGAAAGTAGAAACTCGCCCGATTACAACGATATGCGTATTTTTTCCGTAGGCCATTCTGGTTAAGCGTTTGGAGCAGCAGAAGTGCGAAAAATTTGTTGTCTTCTCAATCATTTCTTAGCTTCAAACTCCCATATCTCGCGAACGGATTGACCTAACCCAAAAATTCCTGTTGCGTCTGAAAGTAGAAGCTAGGCCGATTACAACGGTATGTGTATTTTTTCCCTAGGCCATTCTAATTAAGCGTTTGGAGCAGCAGAAGTGCGAAAAATTTGTTGTCTTCATAACCATTTCTTAGCTTCAAACTCCCATATCTCGCGAACGGATTGACCTAACCCAAAAATTCCTATTGCATCTGAAAGTAGAAACTCGCCCGATTACAACGGTACGTGTATTTTTCCCTTAGGCCATTCTGTTTAAGCGATTGGAGCAGCAGAAGTGCGAAAAATTTATTGTCTTGTCAACCATTTCTTAGCTTGAAAGTCCCATATCTCGCGAACGTATTGACCTAACCCAAAAATTCCTATTGCATCTGAAAGTAGAAACTCGCCCGATTACAGCGGTATGTGTAGTTTCTCCCTAAGCAATTCTGGTTAAGCGATTGGAGCAGCAGAAGTGCGAAAAATTTATTGTCTTGTCAACCATTTCTTAGCTTGAAAGTCCCATATCTCGCGAACGTATTGACCTAACCCAAAAATTCCTATTGCATCTGAATGTAGAAACTCGCCCGATTACAGCGGTATGTGTAGTTTCTCCCTAGGCAATTCTGGTTAAGCGTTAGGAGCAGCAGAAGTGCGAAAAATTTGTTGTCTTCTCAACCATTTCTTAGCTTCAAACTCCCATATCTCGCGAACAGATTGACCTAACCCAAAAATTCCTGTTGCATCTGAAAGTAGAAACTCGCCCGATTACAACGGTACGTGTATTTTTCCCTCAGGCCATTCTGGTTAAGCGTTAGGAGCAGCAGAAGTGCGAAAAAGTTGTTGTCTTCTCAACCATTTCTTAGCTTCAAACTCCCATATCTCGCGAACGGATTGACCAAACCCAGAAGTTCCTGCTGCGTCTGAAAGTAGAAACTCGCCCGATTACAACGATATGTGTATCTTTTCCCTAGGCCAATCTGGTTAAGCGTTAGGAGCAGCAGAAGTGCGAAAAATTTGTTGTCTTCTCAATCATTTCTTAGCTTCAAACTCCCATATCTCGCGAACGGATTGACCTAACCCAAAAATTCCTGTTGCATCTGAAAGTAGAAACTCGCCCGATTGCAACGGTATGTGTATTTTTTCCCTAGGCCATTCTGGTTAAGCGTTAGGAGCAGCAGAAGTGCGAAAAATTTGTTGTCTTCTCAACCATTTCTTAGCTTCAAACACCCATATCTCGCGAACGGTTTGGCCAAACCCAGAAGTTCCTGCTGCGTCTGAAAGTAGAAACTCGCCCGATTACAACGATATGCGTATTTTTTCCCTAGGCCATTCTGGTTAAGCGTTAGGAGCAGCAGAAGTGCGAAAAAGTTGTTGTCTTCTCAACCATTTCTTAGCTTCAAACTCCCATATCTCGAGAACGGATTGACCTAACCCAAAAATTCCTGTTGCGTCTGAAAGTAGAAGCTAGGCCGATTACAACGGTATGTGTATTTTTTCCCTAGGCCAGTCTGATTAAGCGTTTGGAGCAGCAGAAGTGCGAAAAATTTGTTGTCTTCATAACCATTTCTTAGCTTCAAACTCCCATATCTCGCGAACGGATTGACCTAACCCAAAAATTCCTATTGCATCTGAAAGTAGAAACTCGCCCGATTACAACGGTACGTGTATTTTTCCCTTAGGCCATTCTGGTTAAGCGATTGGAGCAGCAGAAGTGCGAAAAATTTATTGTCTTGTCAACCATTTCTTAGCTTGAAAGTCCCATATCTCGCGAACGTATTGACCTAACCCAAAAATTCCTATTGCATCTGAATGTAGAAACTCGCCCGATTACAGCTGGTATGTGTAGTTTCTCCCTAGGCAATTCTGGTTAAGCGTTTGGAGCTGCAGAAGTGCGACAAATTTGTTTTCTTCTCAATCATTTCTTAGCTTCAAACTCCCATATCTCGGGAACGGATTGACCTAACCCAAAAATTCCTGTTGCACCTGAAAGTAGAAACTCGCCCGATTACAACGGTATGTGTATTTTTTCCCTAGGCCATTCTGGTTAAGCGTTTGGAGCAGCGGAAGTGCGAAAAATTTGCTGTCTTCATAACCATTTCTTAGCTTCAAACTCCCATATCTCGCGAACGGATTGACCTAACCCAAAAATTCCTATTGCATCTGAAAGTAGAAACTCGCCCGATTACAACGGTACGTGTATTTTTCCCTTAGGCCATTCTGGTTAAGCGATTGGAGCAGCAGAAGTGCGAAAAATTTATTGTCTTGTCAACCATTTCTTAGCTTGAAAGTCCCATATCTCGCGAACGTATTGACCTAACCCAAAAATTCCTATTGCATCTGAAAGTAGAAACTCGCCCGATTACAGCGGTATGTGTAGTTTCTCCCTAGGCAATTCTGGTTAAGCGATTGGAGCAGCAGAAGTGCGAAAAATTTATTGTCTTGTCAACCATTTCTTAGCTTGAAAGTGCCATATCTCGCGAACGTATTGACCTAACCCAAAAATTCCTATTGCATCTGAATGTAGAAACTCGCCCGATTACAGCTGGTATGTGTAGTTTCTCCCTAGGCAATTCTGGTTAAGCGTTTGGAGCTGCAGAAGTGCGACAAATTTGTTTTCTTCTCAATCATTTCTTAGCTTCAAACTCCCATATCTCGGGAACGGATTGACCTAACCCAAAAATTCCTGTTGCACCTGAAAGTAGAAACTCGCCCGATTACAACGGTATGTGTATTTTTTCCCTAGGCCATTCTGGTTAAGCGTTTGGAGCAGCGGAAGTGCGAAAAATTTGTTGTCTTCATAACCATTTCTTAGCTTCAAACTCCCATATCTCGCGAACGGATTGACCTAACCCAAAAATTCCTATTGCATCTGAAAGTAGAAACTCGCCCGATTACAACGGTACGTGTATTTTTCCCTTAGGCCTTTCTGGTTAAGCGATTGGAGCAGCAGAAGTGCGAAAAATTTATTGTCTTGTCAACCATTTCTTAGCTTGAAAGTCCCATATCTCGCGAACGTATTGACCTAACCCAAAAATTCCTATTGCATCTGAAAGTAGAAACTCGCCCGATTACAGCGGTATGTGTAGTTTCTCCCTAGGCAATTCTGGTTAAGCGATTGGAGCAGCAGAAGTGCGAAAAATTTATTGTCTTGTCAACCATTTCTTAGCTTGAAAGTCCCATATCTCGCGAACGTATTGACCTAACCCAAAAATTCCTATTGCATCTGAATCTAGAAACTCGCCCGATTACAGCGGTATGTGTAGTTTCTCCCTAGGCAATTCTGGTTAAGCGTTAGGAGCAGCAGAAGTGCGAAAAATTTGTTTTCTTCTCAACCATTTCTTAGCTTCAAACTCCCATATCTCGCGAACGGATTGGCCAAACCCAGAAGTTCCTGCTGCGTCTGAAAGTAGAAACTCGCCCGATTACAACGATATGCGTATTTTTTCCCTAGGCCATTCTGGTTAAGCGTTTGGAGCAGCAGAAGTGCGAAAAATTTGTTGTCTTCTCAATCATTTCTTAGCTTCAAACTCCCATATCTCGCGAACGGATTGACCTAACCCAAAAATTCCTGTTGCGTCTGAAAGTAGAATCTAGGCCGATTACAACGGTATGTGTATTTTTTCCCTAGGCCATTCTGGTTAAGCGTTTGGAGCAGCGGAAGTGCGAAAAATTTGCTGTCTTCATAACCATTTCTTAGCTTCAAACTCCCATATCTCGCGAACGGATTGACCTAACCCAAAAATTCCTGTTGCGTCTGAAAGTAGAATCTAGGCCGATTACAACGGTATGTGTATTTTTTCCCTAGGCCATTCTGATTAAGCGTTTGGAGCAGCAGAAGTGCGAAAAATTTGTTGTCTTCATAACCATTTCTTAGCTTCAAACTCCCATATCTCGCGAACGGATTGACCTAACCCAAAAATTCCTATTGCATCTGAAAGTAGAAACTCGCCCGATTACAACGGTACGTGTATTTTTCCCTTAGGCCATTCTGGTTAAGCGATTGGAGCAGCAGAAGTGCGAAAAATTTATTGTGTTGTCAACCATTTCTTAGCTTGAAAGTCCCATATCTCGCGAACGTATTGACCTAACCCAAAAATTCCTATTGCATCTGAAAGTAGAAACTCGCCCGATTACAGCGATATGTGTAGTTTCTCCCTAAGCAATTCTGGTTAAGCGATTGGAGCAGCAGAAGTGCGAAAAATTTATTGTCTTGTCAACCATTTCTTAGCTTGAAAGTCCCATATCTCGCGAACGTATTGACCTAACCCAAAAATTCCTATTGCATCTGAATGTAGAAACTCGCCCGATTACAGCGGTATGTGTAGTTTCTCCCTAGGCAATTCTGGTTAAGCGTTAGGAGCAGCAGAAGTGCGAAAAATTTGTTGTCTTCTCAACCATTTCTTAGATTCAAACTCCCATATCTCGCGAACGGATTGACCTAACCCAAAAATTCCTGTTGCATCTGAAAGTAGAAACTCGCCCGATTACAACGGTACGTGTATTTTTCCCTCAGGCCATTCTGGTTAAGCGTTAGGAGCAGCAGAAGTGCGAAAAAGTTGTTGTCTTCTCAACCATTTCTTAGCTTCAAACTCCCATATCTCGCGAACGGATTGACCAAACCCAGAAGTTCCTGCTGCGTCTGAAAGTAGAAACTCGCCCGATTACAACGATATGTGTATCTTTTCCCTGGGCCATTCTGGTTAAGCGTTAGGAGCAGCAGAATTGCGAAAAATTTGTTGTCTTCTCAATCATTTCTTAGCTTCAAACTCCCATATCTCGCGAACGGATTGACCTAACCCAAAAATTCCTGTTGCATCTGAAAGTAGAAACTCGCCCGATTGCAACGGTATGTGTATTTTTTCCCTAGGCCATTCTGGTTAAGCGTTAGGAGCAGCAGAAGTGCGAAAAATTTGTTGTCTTCTCAACCATTTCTTAGCTTCAAACACCCATATCTCGCGAACGGTTTGGCCAAACCCAGAAGTTCCTGCTGCGTCTGAAAGTAGAAACTCGCCCGATTACAACGATATGCGTATTTTTTCCCTATGCCATTCTGGTTAAGCGTTAGGAGCAGCAGAAGTGCGAAAAAGTTGTTGTCTTCTCAACCATTTCTTAGCTTCAAACTCCCATATCTCGCGAACGGATTGACCAAACCCAGAAGTTCCTGCTGCGTCTGAAAGTAGAAACTCGCCCGATTACAACGATATGCGTATTTTTTCCCTAGGCCATTCTGGTTAAGCGTTTGGAGCAGCAGAAGTGCGAAAAATTTGTTGTCTTCTCAATCATTTCTTAGCTTCAAACTCCCATATCTCGCGAACGGATTGACATAACCCAAAAATTCCTATTGCATCTGAAAGTAGAAACTCGCCCGATTACAACGGTACGTGTATTTTTCCCTTAGGCCATTCTGGTTAAGCGGTTGGAGCAGCAGAAGTGCGAAAAATTTATTGTCTTGTCAACCATTTCTTAGCTTGAAAGTCCCATATCTCGCGAACGTATTGACCTAACCCAAAAATTCCTATTGCATCTGAAAGTAGAAACTCGCCCGATTACAGCGGTATGTGTAGTTTCTCCCTAAGCAATTCTGGTTAAGCGATTGGAGCAGCAGAAGTGCGAAAAATTTATTGTCTTGTCAACCATTTCTTAGCTTGAAAGTCCCATATCTCGCGAACGTATTGACCTAACCCAAAAATTCCTATTGCATCTGAATGTAGAAACTCGCCCGATTACAGCGGTATGTGTAGTTTCTCCCTAGGCAATTCTGGTTAAGCGTTAGGAGCAGCAGAAGTGCGAAAAATTTGTTGTCTTCTCAACCATTTCTTAGCTTCAAACTCCCATATCTCGCGAACGGTTTGGCCAAACCCAGAAGTTCCTGCTGCGTCTGAAAGTAGAAACTCGCCCGATTACAACGATATGCGTATTTTTTCCCTAGGCCATTCTGGTTAAGCGTTAGGAGCAGCAGAATTGCGAAAAAGTTGTTGTCTTCTCAACCATTTCTTAGCTTCAAACTCCCATATCTCGCGAACGGATTGACCAAGCCCAGAAGTTCCTGCTGCGTCTGAAAGTAGAAACTCGCCCGATTACAACGATATGTGTATTTTTTCCCTAGGCCATTCTGGTTAAGCGTTTGGAGCAGCAGAAGTGCGAAAAATTTGTTGTCTTCTCAATCATTTCTTAGCTTCAAACTCCCATATCTCGCGAACGGATTGACCTAACCCAAAAATTCCTGTTGCGTCTGAAAGTAGAAACTCGCCCGATTACAACGGTATGTGTATTTTTTCCCTAGGCCATTCCGATTAAGCGTTAGGAGCAGCAGAACTGCGAAAAAGTTGTCTTCATAACCATTTCTTAGATTCAAACTCCCATATCTCGCGAACGGATTGACCAAACCCAGAAGTTCCTGCTGCGTCTGAAAGTAGAAACTCGCCCGATTACAACGATATGCGTATTTTTTCCCTAGGCCATTCTGGTTAAGCGTTAGGAGCAGCAGAAGTGCGAAAAATTTGTTGTCTTCTCAACCATTTCTTAGCTTCAAACTCCCATATCTCGGGAACGGATTGACCTAACCCAAAAATTCCTGTTGCATCTGAAAGTAGAAACTCGCCCGATTACAACGGTATGTGTATTTTTTTCCCTAGGCCATTCTGGTTAAGCGTTTGGAGCAGCAGAAGTGCGAAAAATTTGTTGTCTTCTCAACCATTTCTTAGCTTCAAACTCCCATATCTCGCGAACGGATTGACCAAACCCAGAAGTTCCTGCTGCGTCTGAAAGTAGAAACTCGCCCGATTACAACGATATGCGTATTTTTTCCCTAGGCCATTCTGGTTAAGCGTTTGGAGCAGCAGAAGTGCGAAAAATTTGTTGATCTTCTCAACCATTTCTTAGCTTCAAACTCCCATATCTCGCGAACGGATTGACCTAACCCAAAAATTCCTGTTGCGTCTGAAAGTAGAAACTCGCCCGATTACAACGGTATGTGTATTTCTTCCCTAGGCCATTCCGATTAAGCGTTAGGAGCAGCAGAACTGCGAAAAAGTTGTCTTCATAACCATTTCTTAGATTCAAACTCCCATATCTCGCGAACGGATTGACCAAACCCAGAAGTTCCTGCTGCGTCTGAAAGTAGAAACTCGCCCGATTACAACGATATGTGTATTTTTTCCCTAGGCCATTCTGGTTAAGCGTTAGGAGCAGCAGAAGTGCGAAAAATTTGTTGTCTTCTCAACCATTTCTTAGCTTCAAACTCCCATATCTCGGGAACGGATTGACCAAACCCAAAAATTCCTGTTGCATCTGAAAGTAGAAACTCGCCCGATTACAACGGTATGTGTATTTTTTTCCCTAGGCCACTCTGGTTAAGCGTTTGGAGCAGCAGAAGTGCGAAAAATTTGTTGTCTTCTCAACCATTTCTTAGCTTCAAACACCCATATCTCGCGAACGGTTTGGCCAAACCCAGAAGTTCCTGCTGCGTCTGAAAGTAGAAACTCGCCCGATTACAACGATATGCGTATTTTTTCCCTAGGCCATTCTGGTTAAGCGTTAGGAGCAGCAGAAGTGCGAAAAAGTTGTTGTCTTCTCAACCATTTCTTAGCTTCAAACTCCCATATCTCGCGAACGGATTGACCAAACCCAGAAGTTCCTGCTGCGTCTGAATGTAGAAACTCGCCCGATTACAACGATATTTGTATTTTTTCCCTAGGCCATTCTGGTTAAGCGTTAGGAGCAGCAGAATTGCGAAAAATTTGTTGTCTTCTCAACCATTTCTTAGCTTCAAACTCCCATATCTCGCGAACGGATTGGCCAAACCCAGAAGTTCCTGCTGCGTCTGAAAGTAGAAACTCGCCCGATTACAACGATATGCGTATTTTTTCCCTAGGCCATTCTGGTTAAGCGTTTGGAGCAGCAGAAGTGCGAAAAATTTGTTGTCTTCTCAATCATTTCTTAGCTTCAAACTCCCATATCTCGCGAACGGATTGACCTAACCCAAAAATTCCTGTTGCGTCTGAAAGTAGAAGCTAGGCCGATTACAACGGTATGTGTATTTTTTCCCTAGGCCATTCTGATTAAGCGTTTGGAGCAGCAGAAGTGCGAAAATTTGTTGTCTTCATAACCATTTCTTAGCTTCAAACTCCCATATCTCGCGAACGGATTGACCTAACCCAAAAATTCCTATTGCATCTGAATGTAGAAACTCGCCCGATTACAGCTGGTATGTGTAGTTTCTCCCTAGGCAATTCTGGTTAAGCGTTTGGAGCTGCAGAAGTGCGACAAATTTGTTTTCTTCTCAATCATTTCTTAGCTTCAAACTCCCATATCTCGGGAACGGATTGACCTAACCCAAAAATTCCTGTTGCATCTGAAAGCAGAAACTCGCCCGATTACAACGGTATGTGTATTTTTTCCCTAGGCCATTCTGGTTAAGCGTTTGGAGCAGCAGAAGTGCGAAAAATTTGTTGTCTTCATAACCATTTCTTAGCTTCAAACTCCCATATCTCGCGAACGGATTGACCTAACCCAAAAATTCCTATTGCATCTGAAAGTAGAAACTCGCCCGATTACAACGGTACGTGTATTTTTCCCTTAGGCCATTCTGGTTAAGCGATTGGAGCAGCAGAAGTGCGAAAAATTTATTGTCTTGTCAACCATTTCTTAGCTTGAAAGTCCCATATCTCGCGAACGTATTGACCTAACCCAAAAATTCCTATTGCATCTGAAAGTAGAAACTCGCCCGATTACAGCAGTATGTGTAGTTTCTCCCTAGGCAATTCTGGTTAAGCGATTGGAGCAGCAGAAGTGCGAAAAATTTATTGTCTTGTCAACCATTTCTTAGCTTGAAAGTCCCATATCTCGCGAACGTATTGACCTAACCCAAAAATTCCTATTGCATCTGAATGTAGAAACTCGCCCGATTACAGCGGTATGTGTAGTTTCTCCCTACGCAATTCTGGTTAAGCGTTAGGAGCAGCAGAAGTGCGAAAAATTTGTTGTCTTCTCAACCATTTCTTAGCTTCAAACTCCCATATCTCGCGAACGGTTTGGCCAAACCCAGAAGTTCCTGCTGCATCTGAAAGTAGAAACTCGCCCGATTACAACGATATGCGTATTTTTTCCCTAGGCCATTCTGGTTAAGCGTTAGGAGCAGCAGAAGTGCGAAAAAGTTGTTGTCTTCTCAACCATTTCATAGCTTCAAACTCCCATATCTCGCGAACGGATTGACCAAACCCAGAAGTTCCTGCTGCGTCTGAAAGTAGAAACTCGCCCGATTACAACGATATGTGTATTTTTTCCCTAGGCCATTCTGGTTAAGCGTTAGGAGCAGCAGAATTGCGAAAAATTTGTTGTCTTCTCAACCATTTCTTAGCTTCAAACTCCCATATCTCGCGAACGGATTGGCCAAACCCAGAAGTTCCTGCTGCGTCTGAAAGTAGAAACTCGCCCGATTACAACGATATGCGTATTTTTTCCCTAGGCCATTCTGGTTAAGCTTTTGGAGCAGCAGAAGTGCGAAAAATTTGTTGTCTTCTCAATCATTTCTTAGCTTCAAACTCCCATATCTCGCGAACGGATTGACCTAACCCAAAAATTCCTGTTGCGTCTGAAAGTAGAAGCTAGGCCGATTACAACGGTATGTGTATTTTTTCCCTAGGCCATTCTGATTAAGCGTTTGGAGCAGCAGAAGTGCGAAAAATTTGTTGTCTTCATAACCATTTCTTAGCTTCAAACTCCCACATCTCGCGAACGGATTGACCTAACCCAAAAATTCCTATTGCATCTGAAAGTAGAAACTCGCCCGATTACAACGGTACGTGTATTTTTCCCTTAGGCCATTCTGGTTAAGCGATTGGAGCAGCAGAAGTGCGAAAAATTTATTGTCTTGTCAACCATTTCTTAGCTTGAAAGTCCCATATCTCGCGAACGTATTGACCTAACCCAAAAATTCCTATTGCATCTGAAAGTAGAAACTCGCCCGATTACAGCGGTATGTGTAGTTTCTCCCTAGGCAATTCTGGTTAAGCGTTTGGAGCAGCAGAAGTGCGACAAATTTGTTTTCTTCTCAATCATTTCTTAGCTTCAAACTCCCATATCTCGGGAACGGATTGACCTAACCCAAAAATTCCTGTTGCATCTGAAAGTAGAAACTCGCCCGATTACAACGGTATGTGTATTTTTTCGCTAGGCCATTCTGGTTAAGCGTTAGGAGCAGCAGAAGTGCGAAAAAGTTGTTGTCTTCTCAACCATTTCTTAGTTTCAAACTCCCATATCTCGCGAACGGATTGACCAAACCCAGAAGTTCCTGCTGCGTCTGAAAGTAGAAACTCGCCCGATTACAACGGTACGTGTATTTTTCCCTTAGGCCATTCTGGTTAAGCGATTGGAGCAGCAGAAGTGCGAAAAATTTATTGTCTTGTCAACCATTTCTTAGCTTGAAAGTCCCATATCTCGCGAACGTATTGACCTAACCCAAAAATTCCTATTGCATCTGAAAGTAGAAACTCGCCCGATTACTACGGTACGTGTATTTTTTCCCTAGGCCATTCTGGTTAAGCGTTAGGAGCAGCAGAATTGCGAAAAATTTGTTGTCTTCTCAACCATTTCTTAGCTTCAAACTCCCATATCTCGCGAACGGATTGACCTAACCCAAAAATTCCTGTTGCGTCTGAAAGTAGAAGCTAGGCCGATTACAACGGTATGTGTATTTTTTCCCTAGGCCATTCTGATTAAGCGTTTGGAGCAGCAGAAGTGCGAAAAATTTGTTGTCTTCATAACCATTTCTTAGCTTCAAACTCCCATATCTCGCGAACGGATTGACCTAACCCAAAAATTCCTATTGCATCTGAAAGTAGAAACTCGCCCGATTACAACGGTATGTGTATTTTTCCCTTACGCCATTCTGGTTAAGGGATTGGAGCAGCAGAAGTGCGAAAAATTTATTGTCTTGTCAACCATTTCTTAGCTTGAAAGTCCCATATCTCGCGAACGTATTGACCTAACCCAAAAATTCCTATTGCATCTGAATGTAGAAACTCGCCCGATTACAGCGGTATGTGTAGTTTCTCCCTAGGCAATTCTGGTTAAGCGTTAGGAGCAGCAGAAGTGCGAAAAATTTGTTGTCTTCTCAACCATTTCTTAGCTTCAAACTCCCATATCTCGCGAACGGTTTGGCCAAACCCAGAAGTTCCTGCTGCGTCTGAAAGTAGAAACTCGCCCGATTACAACGATATGCGTGTTTTTTCCCTAGGCCATTCTGGTTAAGCGTTAGGAGCAGCAGAAGTGCGAAAAAGTTGTTGTCTTCTCAACCATTTCTTAGCTTCAAACTCCCATATCTCGCGAACGGATTGACCAAACCCAGAAGTTCCTGCTGCGTCTGAAAGTAGAAACTCGCCCGATTACAACGATATGTGTATTTTTTCCCTAGGCCATTCTGGTTAAGCGTTAGGAGCAGCAGAAGTGCGAAAAATTTGTGGTCTTCTCAATCATTTCTTAGCTTCAAACTCCCATATCTCGCGAACGGATTGACCTAACCCAAAAATTCCTGTTGCGTCTGAAAGTAGAAGCTAGGCCGATTACAACGGTATGTGTATTTTTTCCCTAGGCCATTCTGATTAAGCGTTTGGAGCAGCTGAAGTGCGAAAAATTTGTTGTCTTCATAACCATTTCTTAGCCTCAAACTCCCATATCTCGCGAACGGATTGACCTAACCCAAAAATTCCTATTGCATCTGAAAGTAGAAACTCGCCCGATTACAACGGTACGTGTATTTTTCCCTTAGGCCATTCTGGTTAAGCGATTGGAGCAGCAGAAGTGCGAAAAATTTATTGTCTTGTCAACCATTTCTTAGCTTGAAAGTCCCATATCTCGCGAACGTATTGACCTAACCCAAAAATTCCTATTGCATCTGAAAGTAGAAACTCGCCCGATTACTACGGTACGTGTATTTTTTCCCTAGGCCATTCTGGTTAAGCGTTAGGAGCAGCAGAATTGCGAAAAATTTGTTGTCTTCTCAACCATTTCTTAGCTTCAAACTCCCATATCTCGCGAACGGATTGACCTAACCCAAAAATTCCTGTTGCGTCTGAAAGTAGAAGCTAGGCCGATTACAACGGTATGTGTATTTTTTCCCTAGGCCATTCTGATTAAGCGTTTGGAGCAGCAGAAGTGCGAAAAATTTGTTGTCTTCATAACCATTTCTTAGCTTCAAACTCCCATATCTCGCGAACGGATTGACCTAACCCAAAAATTCCTATTGCATCTGAAAGTAGAAACTCGCCCGATTACAACGGTATGTGTATTTTTCCCTTACGCCATTCTGGTTAAGGGATTGGAGCAGCAGAAGTGCGAAAAATTTATTGTCTTGTCAACCATTTCTTAGCTTGAAAGTCCCATATCTCGCGAACGTATTGACCTAACCCAAAAATTCCTATTGCATCTGAATGTAGAAACTCGCCCGATTACAGCGGTATGTGTAGTTTCTCCCTAGGCAATTCTGGTTAAGCGTTAGGAGCAGCAGAAGTGCGAAAAATTTGTTGTCTTCTCAACCATTTCTTAGCTTCAAACTCCCATATCTCGCGAACGGTTTGGCCAAACCCAGAAGTTCCTGCTGCGTCTGAAAGTAGAAACTCGCCCGATTACAACGATATGCGTGTTTTTTCCCTAGGCCATTCTGGTTAAGCGTTAGGAGCAGCAGAAGTGCGAAAAAGTTGTTGTCTTCTCAACCATTTCTTAGCTTCAAACTCCCATATCTCGCGAACGGATTGACCAAACCCAGAAGTTCCTGCTGCGTCTGAAAGTAGAAACTCGCCCGATTACAACGATATGTGTATTTTTTCCCTAGGCCATTCTGGTTAAGCGTTAGGAGCAGCAGAAGTGCGAAAAATTTGTGGTCTTCTCAATCATTTCTTAGCTTCAAACTCCCATATCTCGCGAACGGATTGACCTAACCCAAAAATTCCTGTTGCGTCTGAAAGTAGAAGCTAGGCCGATTACAACGGTATGTGTATTTTTTCCCTAGGCCATTCTGATTAAGCGTTTGGAGCAGCTGAAGTGCGAAAAATTTGTTGTCTTCATAACCATTTCTTAGCCTCAAACTCCCATATCTCGCGAACGGATTGACCTAACCCAAAAATTCCTATTGCATCTGAAAGTAGAAACTCGCCCGATTACAACGGTACGTGTATTTTTCCCTTAGGCCATTCTGGTTAAGCGATTGGAGCAGCAGAAGTGCGAAAAATTTATTGTCTTGTCAACCATTTCTTAGCTTGAAAGTCCCATATCTCGCGAACGTATTGTCCTAACCCAAAAATTCCTATTGCATCTGAAAGTAGAAACTCGCCCGATTACAGCGGTATGTGTAGTTTCTCCCTAGGCAATTCTGGTTAAGCGTTTGGAGCAGCAGAAGTGCGACAAATTTGTTTTCTTCTCAATCATTTCTTAGCTTCAAACGCCCATATCTCGGGAACGGATTGACCTAACCCAAAAATTCCTGTTGCATCTGAAAGTAGAAACTCGCCCGATTACAACGGTATGTGTATTTTTTCGCTAGGCCATTCTGGTTAAGCGTTAGGAGCAGCAGAAGTGCGAAAAAGTTGTTCTCTTCTCAACCATTTCTTAGTTTCAAACTCCCATATCTCGCGAACGGATTGACCAAACCCAGAAGTTCCTGCTGCGTCTGAAAGTAGAAACTCGCCCGATTACAACGGTACGTGTATTTTTCCCTTAGGCCATTCTGGTTAAGCGATTGGAGCAGCAGAAGTGCGAAAAATTTATTGTCTTGTCAACCGTTTCTTAGCTTGAAAGTCCCATATCTCGCGAACGTATTGACCTAACCCAAAATTCCTATTGCATCTGAAAGTAGAAACTCGCCCGATTACAACGGTACGTGTATTTTTCCCTTAGGCCATTCTGGTTAAGCGATTGGAGCAGCAGAAGTGCGAAAAATTTATTGTCTTGTCAACCATTTCTTAGCTTGAAAGTCCCATATCTCGCGAACGTATTGACCTAACCCAAAAATTCCTATTGCATCTGAATGTAGAAACTCGCCCGATTACAGCTGGTATGTGTAGTTTCTCCCTAGGCAATTCTGGTTAAGCGTTTGGAGCTGCAGAAGTGCGACAAATTTGTTTTCTTCTCAATCATTTCTTAGCTTCAAACTCCCATATCTCGCGAACGGATTGACCAAACCCAGAAGTTCCTGCTGCGTCTGGAAGTAGAAACTCGCCCGATTACAACGATATGTGTATTTTTTCCCTAGGCCATTCTGGTTAAGCGTTAGGAACAGCAGAAGTGCGAAAAATTTGTTGTCTTCTCAACCATTTCTTAGCTTCAAACTCCCATATCTCGCGAACGGATTGACCAAACCCAGAAGTTCCTGCTGCGTCTGAAAGTAGAAACTCGCCCGATTACAACGATATGTGTATTTTTTCCCTAGGCCATTCTGGTTAAGCGTTAGGAACAGCAGAAGTGCGAAAAATTTGTTGTCTTCTCAACCATTTCTTAGCTTCAAACTCCCATATCTCGCGAACGGATTGACCAAACCCAGAAGTTCCTGCTGCGTCTGAAAGTAGAAACTCGCCCGATTACAACGATATGTGTATTTTTTCCCTAGGCCATTCTGGTTAAGCGTTAGGAACAGCAGAAGTGCGAAAAATTTGTTGTCTTCTCAACCATTTCTTAGCTTCAAACTCCCATATCTCGCGAACGGATTGACCAAACCCAGAAGTTCCTGCTGCGTCTGAAAGTAGAAACTCGCCCGATTACAACGAAATGCGTATTTTTTCCCTAGGCCATTCTGGTTAAGCGTTAGGAGCAGCAGAAGTGCGAAAAATTTGTTGTCTTCTCAATCATTTCTTAGCTTCAAACTCCCATATCTCGCGAACGGATTGACCTAACCCAAAAATTCCTGTTGCGTCTGAAAGTAGAAGCTAGGCCGATTACAACGGTATGTGTATTTTTTCCCTAGGCCATTCTGATTAAGCGTTTGGAGCAGCAGAAGTGCGAAAAATTTGTTGTCTTCATAACCATTTCTTAGCTTCAAACTCCCATATCTCGCGAACGGATTGACCTAACCCAAAAATTCCTATTGCATCTGAAAGTAGAAACTCGCCCGATTACAGCGGTATGTGTAGTTTCTCCCTAGGCAATTCTGGTTAAGCGTTTGGAGCAGCAGAAGTGCGACAAATTTGTTTTCTTCTCAATCATTTCTTAGCTTCAAACTCCCATATCTCGGGAACGGATTGACCTAACCCAAAAATTCCTGTTGCATCTGAAAGTAGAAACTCGCCCGATTACAACGGTATGTGTATTTTTTCGCTAGGCCATTCTGATTAAGCGTTAGGAGCAGCAGAAGTGCGAAAAAGTTGTTCTCTTCTCAACCATTTCTTAGTTTCAAACTCCCATATCTCGCGAACGTATTGACCTAACCCAAAATTCCTATTGCATCTGAAAGTAGAAACTCGCCCGATTACAACGGTACGTGTATTTTTCCCTTAGGCCATTCTGGTTAAGCGATTGGAGCAGCAGAAGTGCGAAAAATTTATTGTCTTGTCAACCATTTCTTAGCTTGAAAGTCCCATATCTCGCGAACGTATTGACCTAACCCAAAAATTCCTATTGCATCTGAATGTAGAAACTCGCCCGATTACAGCTGGTATGTGTAGTTTCTCCCTAGGCAATTCTGGTTAAGCGTTTGGAGCTGCAGAAGTGCGACAAATTTGTTTTCTTCTCAATCATTTCTTAGCTTCAAACTCCCATATCTCGGGAACGGATTGACCTAACCCAAAAATTCCTGTTGCATCTGAAAGTAGAAACTCGCCCGATTACAACGGTATGTGTATTTTTTCCCTAGGCCATTCTGGTTAAGCGTTAGGAGCTGCAGAAGTGCGAAAAAGTTGTTGTCTTCCCAACCATTTCTTAGCTTCAAACTCCCATATCTCGCGAACGGATTGACCAAACCCAGAAGTTCCTGCTGCGTCTGAAAGTAGAAACTCGCCCGATTACAACGATATGTGTATTTTTTCCCTAGGCCATTCTGGTTAAGCGTTAGGAACAGCAGAAGTGCGAAAAATTTGTTGTCTTCTCAACCATTTCTTAGCTTCAAACTCCCATATCTCGCGAACGGATTGACCAACCCCAGAAGTTCCTGCTGCGTCTGAAAGTAGAAACTCGCCCGATTACAACGATATGCGTATTTTTTCCCTAGGCCATTCTGGTTAAGCGTTTGGAGCAGCAGAAGTGCGAAAAATTTGTTGTCTTCTCAACCATTTCTTAGCTTCAAACTCCCATATCTCGCGAACGGATTGACCAAACCCAGAAGTTCCTGCTGCGTCTGAAAGTAGAAACTCGCCCGATTACAACGAAATGCGTATTTTTTCCCTAGGCCATTCTGGTTAAGCGTTAGGAACAGCAGAAGTGCGAAAAATTTGTTGTCTTCTCAACCATTTCTTAGCTTCAAACTCCCATATCTCGCGAACGGATTGACCAAACCCAGAAGTTCCTGCTGCGTCTGAAAGTAGAAACTCGCCCGATTACAACGATATGTGTATTTTTTCCCTAGGCCATTCTGGTTAAGCGTTAGGAACAGCAGAAGTGCGAAAAATTTGTTGTCTTCTCAACCATTTCTTAGCTTCAAACTCCCATATCTCGCGAACGGATTGACCAAACCCAGAAGTTCCTGCTGCGTCTGAAAGTAGAAACTCGCCCGATTACAACGAAATGCGTATTTTTTCCCTAGGCCATTCTGGTTAAGCGTTAGGAGCAGCAGAAGTGCGAAAAATTTGTTGTCTTCTCAATCATTTCTTAGCTTCAAACTCCCATATCTCGCGAACGGATTGACCTAACCCAAAAATTCCTGTTGCGTCTGAAAGTAGAAGCTAGGCCGATTACAACGGTATGTGTATTTTTTCCCTAGGCCATTCTGATTAAGCGTTTGGAGCAGCAGAAGTGCGAAAAATTTGTTGTCTTCATAACCATTTCTTAGCTTCAAACTCCCATATCTCGCGAACGGATTGACCTAACCCAAAAATTCCTATTGCATCTGAAAGTAGAAACTCGCCCGATTACAGCGGTATGTGTAGTTTCTCCCTAGGCAATTCTGGTTAAGCGTTTGGAGCAGCAGAAGTGCGACAAATTTGTTTTCTTCTCAATCATTTCTTAGCTTCAAACTCCCATATCTCGGGAACGGATTGACCTAACCCAAAAATTCCTGTTGCATCTGAAAGTAGAAACTCGCCCGATTACAACGGTATGTGTATTTTTTCGCTAGGCCATTCTGATTAAGCGTTAGGAGCAGCAGAAGTGCGAAAAAGTTGTTCTCTTCTCAACCATTTCTTAGTTTCAAACTCCCATATCTCGCGAACGGATTGACCAAACCCAGAAGTTCCTGCTGCGTCTGAAAGTAGAAACTCGCCCGATTACAACGGTACGTGTATTTTTCCCTTAGGCCATTCTGGTTAAGCGATTGGAGCAGCAGAAGTGCGAAAAATTTATTGTCTTGTCAACCGTTTCTTAGCTTGAAAGTCCCATATCTCGCGAACGTATTGACCTAACCCAAAATTCCTATTGCATCTGAAAGTAGAAACTCGCCCGATTACAACGGTACGTGTATTTTTCCCTTAGGCCATTCTGGTTAAGCGATTGGAGCAGCAGAAGTGCGAAAAATTTATTGTCTTGTCAACCATTTCTTAGCTTGAAAGTCCCATATCTCGCGAACGTATTGACCTAACCCAAAAATTCCTATTGCATCTGAATGTAGAAACTCGCCCGATTACAGCTGGTATGTGTAGTTTCTCCCTAGGCAATTCTGGTTAAGCGTTTGGAGCTGCAGAAGTGCGACAAATTTGTTTTCTTCTCAATCATTTCTTAGCTTCAAACTCCCATATCTCGGGAACGGATTGACCTAACCCAAAAATTCCTGTTGCATCTGAAAGTAGAAACTCGCCCGATTACAACGGTATGTGTATTTTTTCCCTAGGCCATTCTGGTTAAGCGTTAGGAGCTGCAGAAGTGCGAAAAAGTTGTTGTCTTCCCAACCATTTCTTAGCTTCAAACTCCCATATCTCGCGAACGGATTGACCAAACCCAGAAGTTCCTGCTGCGTCTGAAAGTAGAAACTCGCCCGATTACAACGATATGTGTATTTTTTCCCTAGGCCATTCTGGTTAAGCGTTAGGAACAGCAGAAGTGCGAAAAATTTGTTGTCTTCTCAACCATTTCTTAGCTTCAAACTCCCATATCTCGCGAACGGATTGACCAACCCCAGAAGTTCCTGCTGCGTCTGAAAGTAGAAACTCGCCCGATTACAACGATATGCGTATTTTTTCCCTAGGCCATTCTGGTTAAGCGTTTGGAGCAGCAGAAGTGCGAAAAATTTGTTGTCTTCTCAACCATTTCTTAGCTTCAAACTCCCATATCTCGCGAACGGATTGACCAAACCCAGAAGTTCCTGCTGCGTCTGAAAGTAGAAACTCGCCCGATTACAACGAAATGCGTATTTTTTCCCTAGGCCATTCTGGTTAAGCGTTAGGAACAGCAGAAGTGCGAAAAATTTGTTGTCTTCTCAACCATTTCTTAGCTTCAAACTCCCATATCTCGCGAACGGATTGACCAAACCCAGAAGTTCCTGCTGCGTCTGAAAGTAGAAACTCGCCCGATTACAACGATATGCGTATTTTTTCCCTAGGCCATTCTGGTTAAGCGTTTGGAGCAGCAGAAGTGCGAAAAATTTGTTGATCTTCTCAACCATTTCTTAGCTTCAAACTCCCATATCTCGCGAACGGATTGACCAAAACCAGAAGTTCCTGCTGCGTCTGAAAGTAGAAACTCGCCCGATTACAACGATATGCGTATTTTTTCCCTAGGCCATTCTGGTTAAGCGTTTGGAGCAGCAGAAGTGCGAAAAATTTGTTGATCTTCTCAACCATTTCTTAGCTTCAAACTCCCATATCTCGCGAACGGATTGACCTAACCCAAAAATTCCTGTTGCGTCTGAAAGTAGAAACTCGCCCGATTACAAAGATATGCGTATTTTTTCCCTAGGCCATTCTGGTTAAGCGTTTGGAGCAGCAGAAGTGCGAAAAATTTGTTGATCTTCTCAACCATTTCTTAGCTTCAAACTCCCATATGTCGCGAACGGATTGACCTAAGCCAAAAATTCCTGTTGCGTCTGAAAGTAGAAACTCGCCCGATTACAACGGTATGTGTATTTTCTCCCTAGGCCATTCCGATTAAGCGTTAGGAGCAGCAGAACTGCGAAAAAGTTGTCTTCATAACCATTTCTTAGATTCAAACTCCCATATCTCGCGAACGGATTGACCAAACCCAGAAGTTCCTGCTGCGTCTGAAAGTAGAAACTCGCCCGATTACAACGATATGTGTATTTTTTCCCTAGGCCATTCTGGTTAAGCGTTAGGAACAGCAGAAGTGCGAAAAATTTGTTGTCTTCTCAACCATTTCTTAGCTTCAAACTCCCATATCTCGCGAACGGATTGACCAAACCCAGAAGTTCCTGCTGCGTCTGAAAGTAGAAACTCGCCCGATTACAACGATATGTGTATTTTTTCCCTAGGCCATTCTGGTTAAGCGTTAGGAACAGCAGAAGTGCGAAAAATTTGTTGTCTTCTCAACCATTTCTTAGCTTCAAACTCCCATATCTCGCGAACGGATTGACCAAACCCAGAAGTTCCTGCTGCGTCTGAAAGTAGAAACTCGCCCGATTACAACGAAATGCGTATTTTTTCCCTAGGCCATTCTGGTTAAGCGTTAGGAACAGCAGAAGTGCGAAAAATTTGTTGTCTTCTCAACCATTTCTTAGCTTCAAACTCCCATATCTCGCGAACGGATTGACCAAACCCAGAAGTTCCTGCTGCGTCTGAAAGTAGAAACTCGCCCGATTACAACGATATGCGTATTTTTTCCCTAGGCCATTCTGGTTAAGCGTTTGGAGCAGCAGAAGTGCGAAAAATTTGTTGATCTTCTCAACCATTTCTTAGCTTCAAACTCCCATATCTCGCGAACGGATTGACCAAAACCAGAAGTTCCTGCTGCGTCTGAAAGTAGAAACTCGCCCGATTACAACGATATGCGTATTTTTTCCCTAGGCCATTCTGGTTAAGCGTTTGGAGCAGCAGAAGTGCGAAAAATTTGTTGATCTTCTCAACCATTTCTTAGCTTCAAACTCCCATATCTCGCGAACGGATTGACCTAACCCAAAAATTCCTGTTGCGTCTGAAAGTAGAAACTCGCCCGATTACAAAGATATGCGTATTTTTTCCCTAGGCCATTCTGGTTAAGCGTTTGGAGCAGCAGAAGTGCGAAAAATTTGTTGATCTTCTCAACCATTTCTTAGCTTCAAACTCCCATATGTCGCGAACGGATTGACCTAAGCCAAAAATTCCTGTTGCGTCTGAAAGTAGAAACTCGCCCGATTACAACGGTATGTGTATTTTCTCCCTAGGCCATTCCGATTAAGCGTTAGGAGCAGCAGAACTGCGAAAAAGTTGTCTTCATAACCATTTCTTAGATTCAAACTCCCATATCTCGCGAACGGATTGACCAAACCCAGAAGTTCCTGCTGCGTCTGAAAGTAGAAACTCGCCCGATTACAACGATATGTGTATTTTTTCCCTAGGCCATTCTGGTTAAGCGTTAGGAACAGCAGAAGTGCGAAAAATTTGTTGTCTTCTCAACCATTTCTTAGCTTCAAACTCCCATATCTCGCGACCGGATTGACCAAACCCAGAAGTTCCTGCTGCGTCTGAAAGTAGAAACTCGCCCGATTACAACGATATGTGTATTTTTTCCCTAGGCCATTCTGGTTAAGCGTTAGGAACAGCAGAAGTGCGAAAAATTTGTTGTCTTCTCAACCATTTCTTAGCTTCAAACTCCCATATCTCGCGAACGGATTGACCAAACCCAGAAGTTCCTGCTGCGTCTGAAAGTAGAAACTCGCCCGATTACAACGAAATGCGTATTTTTTCCCTAGGCCATTCTGGTTAAGCGTTAGGAGCAGCAGAAGTGCGAAAAATTTGTTGTCTTCTCAATCATTTCTTAGCTTCAAACTCCCATATCTCGCGAACGGATTGACCTAACCCAAAAATTCCTGTTGCGTCTGAAAGTAGAAGCTAGGCCGATTACAACGGTATGTGTATTTTTTCCCTAGGCCATTCTGATTAAGCGTTTGGAGCAGCAGAAGTGCGAAAAATTTGTTGTCTTCATAACCATTTCTTAGCTTCAAACTCCCATATCTCGCGAACGGATTGACCTAACCCAAAAATTCCTATTGCATCTGAAAGTAGAAACTCGCCCGATTACAACGGTACGTGTATTTTTCCCTTAGGCCATTCTGGTTAAGCGATTGGAGCAGCAGAAGTGCGAAAAATGTATTGTCTTGTCAACCATTTCTTAGCTTGAAAGTCCCATATCTCGCGAACGTATTGTCCTAACCCAAAAATTCCTATTGCATCTGAAAGTAGAAACTCGCCCGATTACAGCGGTATGTGTAGTTTCTCCCTAGGCAATTCTGGTTAAGCGTTTGGAGCAGCAGAAGTGCGACAAATTTGTTTTCTTCTCAATCATTTCTT
This sequence comes from Ptiloglossa arizonensis, assembly GCF_051014685.1. Lineage (NCBI taxonomy): Eukaryota > Metazoa > Arthropoda > Insecta > Hymenoptera > Colletidae > Ptiloglossa > Ptiloglossa arizonensis. The sequence continues at coordinate 208,875 of NW_027478898.1, forward strand.
AGCTTCAAACTCCCATATCTCGGGAACGGATTGACCTAACCCAAAAATTCCTGTTGCATCTGAAAGTAGAAACTCGCCCGATTACAACGGTATGTGTATTTTTTCGCTAGGCCATTCTGGTTAAGCGTTAGGAGCAGCAGAAGTGCGAAAAAGTTGTTCTCTTCTCAACCATTTCTTAGTTTCAAACTCCCATATCTCGCGAACGGATTGACCAAACCCAGAAGTTCCTGCTGCGTCTGAAAGTAGAAACTCGCCCGATTACAACGGTACGTGTATTTTTCCCTTAGGCCATTCTGGTTAAGCGATTGGAGCAGCAGAAGTGCGAAAAATTTATTGTCTTGTCAACCGTTTCTTAGCTTGAAAGTCCCATATCTCGCGAACGTATTGACCTAACCCAAAATTCCTATTGCATCTGAAAGTAGAAACTCGCCCGATTACAACGGTACGTGTATTTTTCCCTTAGGCCATTCTGGTTAAGCGATTGGAGCAGCAGAAGTGCGAAAAATTTATTGTCTTGTCAACCATTTCTTAGCTTGAAAGTCCCATATCTCGCGAACGTATTGACCTAACCCAAAAATTCCTATTGCATCTGAATGTAGAAACTCGCCCGATTACAGCTGGTATGTGTAGTTTCTCCCTAGGCAATTCTGGTTAAGCGTTTGGAGCTGCAGAAGTGCGACAAATTTGTTTTCTTCTCAATCATTTCTTAGCTTCAAACTCCCATATCTCGGGAACGGATTGACCTAACCCAAAAATTCCTGTTGCATCTGAAAGTAGAAACTCGCCCGATTACAACGGTATGTGTATTTTTTCCCTAGGCCATTCTGGTTAAGCGTTAGGAGCTGCAGAAGTGCGAAAAAGTTGTTGTCTTCCCAACCATTTCTTAGCTTCAAACTCCCATATCTCGCGAACGGATTGACCAAACCCAGAAGTTCCTGCTGCGTCTGAAAGTAGAAACTCGCCCGATTACAACGATATGTGTATTTTTTCCCTAGGCCATTCTGGTTAAGCGTTAGGAACAGCAGAAGTGCGAAAAATTTGTTGTCTTCTCAACCATTTCTTAGCTTCAAACTCCCATATCTCGCGAACGGATTGACCAACCCCAGAAGTTCCTGCTGCGTCTGAAAGTAGAAACTCGCCCGATTACAACGATATGCGTATTTTTTCCCTAGGCCATTCTGGTTAAGCGTTTGGAGCAGCAGAAGTGCGAAAAATTTGTTGATCTTCTCAACCATTTCTTAGCTTCAAACTCCCATATCTCGCGAACGGATTGACCTAACCCAAAAATTCCTGTTGCGTCTGAAAGTAGAAACTCGCCCGATTACAACGGTATGTGTATTTTTTCCCTAGGCCATTCTGGTTAAGCGTTAGGAGCAGCAGAATTGCGAAAAATTTGTTGTCTTCTCAACCATTTCTTAGCTTCAAACTCCCATATCTCGCGAACGGATTGACCAAACCCAGAAGTTCCTGCTGCGTCTGAAAGTAGAAACTCGCCCGATTACAACGATATGCGTATTTTTTCCCTAGGCCATTCTGGTTAAGCGTTTGGAGCAGCAGAAGTGCGAAAAATTTGTTGATCTTCTCAACCATTTCTTAGCTTCAAACTCCCATATCTCGCGAACGGATTGACCAAAACCAGAAGTTCCTGCTGCGTCTGAAAGTAGAAACTCGCCCGATTACAACGATATGCGTATTTTTTCCCTAGGCCATTCTGGTTAAGCGTTTGGAGCAGCAGAAGTGCGAAAAATTTGTTGATCTTCTCAACCATTTCTTAGCTTCAAACTCCCATATCTCGCGAACGGATTGACCTAACCCAAAAATTCCTGTTGCGTCTGAAAGTAGAAACTCGCCCGATTACAAAGATATGCGTATTTTTTCCCTAGGCCATTCTGGTTAAGCGTTTGGAGCAGCAGAAGTGCGAAAAATTTGTTGATCTTCTCAACCATTTCTTAGCTTCAAACTCCCATATGTCGCGAACGGATTGACCTAAGCCAAAAATTCCTGTTGCGTCTGAAAGTAGAAACTCGCCCGATTACAACGGTATGTGTATTTTCTCCCTAGGCCATTCCGATTAAGCGTTAGGAGCAGCAGAACTGCGAAAAAGTTGTCTTCATAACCATTTCTTAGATTCAAACTCCCATATCTCGCGAACGGATTGACCAAACCCAGAAGTTCCTGCTGCGTCTGAAAGTAGAAACTCGCCCGATTACAAGGATATGTGTATTTTTTCCCTAGGCCATTCTGGTTAAGCGTTAGGAGCAGCAGAAGTGCGAAAAATTTGTTGTCTTCTCAACCATTTCTTAGCTTCAAACTCCCATATCTCGGGAACGGATTGACCTAACCCAAAAATTCCTGTTGCATCTGAAAGTAGAAACTCGCCCGATTACAACGGTATGTGTATTTTTTCCCTAGGCCATTCTGGTTAAGCGTTAGGAGCAGCAGAAGTGCGAAAAAGTTGTTGTCTTCTCAACCATTTCTTAGCTTCAAACTCCCATATCTCGCAAACGGATTGACCAAACCCAGAAGTTCCTGCTGCGTCTGAAAGTAGAAACTCGCCCGATTACAACGATATGCGTATTTTTTCCCTAGGCCATTCTGGTTAAGCGTTTGGAGCAGCAGAAGTGCGAAAAATTTGTTGATCTTCTCAACCATTTCTTAGCTTCAAACTCCCATATCTCGCGAACTGATTGACCTAACCCAAAAATTCCTGTTGCGTCTGAAAGTAGAAACTCGCCCGATTACAACGGTATGTGTATTTTTTCCCTAGGCCATTCTGGTTAAGCGTTAGGAGCAGCAGAAGTGCGAAAAATTTGTTGTCTTCTCAACCATTTCTTAGCTTCAAACTCCCATATCTCGCGAACGGATTGACCAAACCCAGAAGTTCCTGCTGCGTCTGAAAGTAGAAACTCGCCCGATTACAACGATATGTGTATTTTTTCCCTAGGCCATTCTGGTTAAGCGTTAGGAGCAGCAGAAGTGCGAAAAATTTGTTGTCTTCTCAACCATTTCTTAGCTTCAAACTCCCATATCTCGGGAACGGATTGACCTAACCCAAAAATTCCTGTTGCATCTGAAAGTAGAAACTCGCCCGATTACAACGGTATGTGTATTTTTTCCCTAGGCCATTCTGGTTAAGCGTTAGGAGCAGCAGAAGTGCGAAAAAGTTGTTGTCTTCTCAACCATTTCTTAGCTTCAAACTCCCATATCTCGCAAACGGATTGACCAAACCCAGAAGTTCCTGCTGCGTCTGAAAGTAGAAACTCGCCCGATTACAACGATATGCGTATTTTTTCCCTAGGCCATTCTGGTTAAGCGTTTGGAGCAGCAGAAGTGCGAAAAATTTGTTGATCTTCTCAACCATTTCTTAGCTTCAAACTCCCATATCTCGCGAACGGATTGACCTAACCCAAAAATTCCTGTTGCGTCTGAAAGTAGAAACTCGCCCGATTACAACGGTATGTGTATTTTTTCCCTCGGCCATTCTGGTTAAGCGTTAGGAGCAGCAGAAGTGCGAAAAATTTGTTGTCTTCTCAACCATTTCTTAGCTTCAAACTCCCATATCTCGCGAACGGATTGACCAAACCCAGAAGTTCCTGCTGCGTCTGAAAGTGGAAACTCGCCCGATTACAACGATATGCATATTTTTTCCCTAGGCCATTCTGGTTAAGCGTTTGGAGCAGCAGAAGTGCGAAAAATTTGTTGATCTTCTCAACCATTTCTTAGCTTCAAACTCCCATATCTCGCGAACGGATTGACCTAACCCAAAAATTCCTGTTGCGTCTGAAAGTAGAAACTCGCCCGATTACAACGGTATGTGTATTTTTTCCCTAGGCCATTCCGATTAAGCGTTAGGAGCAGCAGAAGTGCGAAAAATTTGTTGTCTTCTCAACCATTTCTTAGCTTCAAACTCCCATATCTCGCGAACGGATTGACCAAACCCAGAAGTTCCTGCTGCGTCTGAAAGTAGAAACTCGCCCGATTACAACGGTACGTGTATTTTTCCCTTAGGCCATTCTGGTTAAGCGATTGGAGCAGCAGAAGTGCGAAAAATTTATTGTCTTGTCAACCATTTCTTAGCTTGAAAGTCCCATATCTCGCGAACGTATTGACCTAACCCAAAAATTCCTATTGCATCTGAAAGTAGAAACTCGCCCGATTACAACGGTACGTGTATTTTTCCCTTAGGCCATTCTGGTTAAGCGATTGGAGCAGCAGAAGTGCGAAAAATTTGTTGTCTTCTCAATCATTTCTTAGCTTCAAACTCCCATATCTCGCGAACGGATTGACCTAACCCAAAAATTCCTGTTGCGTCTGAAAGTAGAAACTCGCCCGATTACAACGGTATGTGTATTTTTTCCCTAGGCCATTCCGATTAAGCGTTAGGTGCAGCAGAACTGCGAAAAAGTTGTCTTCATAACCATTTCTTAGATTCAAACTCCCATACCTCGCGAACGGATTGACCAAACCCAGAAGTTCCTGCTGCGTCTGAAAGTAGAAACTCGCCCGATTACAACGATATGTGTATTTTTTCCCTAGGCCATTCTGGTTAAGCGTTAGGAGCAGCAGAAGTGCGAAAAATTTGTTGTCTTCTCAACCATTTCTTAGCTTCAAACTCCCATATCTCGGGAACGGATTGACCTAACCCAAAAATTCCTGTTGCATCTGAAAGTAGAAACTCGCCCGATTACAACGGTATGTGTATTTTTTCCCTAGGCCATTCTGGTTAAGCGTTAGGAGCAGCAGAAGTGCGAAAAAGTTGTTGTCTTCTCAACCATTTCTTAGCTTCAAACTCCCATATCTCGCAAACGGATTGACCAAACCCAGAAGTTCCTGCTGCGTCTGAAAGTAGAAACTCGCCCGATTACAACGATATGCGTATTTTTTCCCTAGGCCATTCTGGTTAAGCGTTTGGAGCAGCAGAAGTGCGAAAAATTTGTTGATCTTCTCAACCATTTCTTAGCTTCAAACTCCCATATCTCGCGAACGGATTGACCTAACCCAAAAATTCCTGTTGCGTCTGAAAGTAGAAACTCGCCCGATTACAACGGTATGTGTATTTTTTCCCTAGGCCATTCTGGTTAAGCGTTAGGAGCAGCAGAAGTGCGAAAAATTTGTTGTCTTCTCAACCATTTCTTAGCTTCAAACTCCCATATCTCGCGAACGGATTGACCAAACCCAGAAGTTCCTGCTGCGTCTGAAAGTAGAAACTCGCCCGATTACAACGATATGCGTATTTTTTCCCTAGGCCATTCTGGTTAAGCGTTTGGAGCAGCAGAAGTGCGAAAAATTTGTTGATCTTCTCAACCATTTCTTAGCTTCAAACTCCCATATCTCGCGAACGGATTGACCTAACCCAAAAATTCCTGTTGCGTCTGAAAGTAGAAACTCGCCCGATTACAACGGTATGTGTATTTTTTCCCTAGGCCATTCCGATTAAGCGTTAGGAGCAGCAGAAGTGCGAAAAATTTGTTGTCTTCTCAACCATTTCTTAGCTTCAAACTCCCATATCTCGCGAACGGATTGACCAAACCCAGAAGTTCCTGCTGCGTCTGAAAGTAGAAACTCGCCCGATTACAACGGTACGTGTATTTTTCCCTTAGGCCATTCTGGTTAAGCGATTGGAGCAGCAGAAGTGCGAAAAATTTATTGTCTTGTCAACCATTTCTTAGCTTGAAAGTCCCATATCTCGCGAACGTATTGACCTAACCCAAAAATTCCTATTGCATCTGAAAGTAGAAACTCGCCCGATTACAACGGTACGTGTATTTTTCCCTTAGGCCATTCTGGTTAAGCGATTGGAGCAGCAGAAGTGCGAAAAATTTGTTGTCTTCTCAATCATTTCTTAGCTTCAAACTCCCATATCTCGCGAACGGATTGACCTAACCCAAAAATTCCTGTTGCGTCTGAAAGTAGAAACTCGCCCGACTACAACGGTATGTGTATTTTTTCCCTAGGCCATTCTGGTTAAGCGTTAGGAGCAGCAGAAGTGCGAAAAAGTTGTTGTCTTCATAACCATTTCTTAGCTTCAAACTCCCATATCTCGCGAACGGATTGACCAAACCCAGAAGTTACTGCTGCATCTGAAAGTAGAAACTCGCCCGATTACAACGATATGTGTATTTTTTCCCTAGGCCATTCTGGTTAAGCGTTTGGAGCAGCAGAAGTGCGAAAAATTTATTGTCTTGTCAACCATTTCTTAGCTTGAAAGTCCCATATCTCGCGAACGTATTGACCTAACCCAAAAATTCCTATTGCATCTGAAAGTAGAAACTCGCCCGATTACAACGGTACGTGTATTTTTCCCTTAGGCCATTCTGGTTAAGCGATTGGAGCAGCAGAAGTGCGAAAAATTTGTTGTCTTCTCAATCATTTCTTAGCTTCAAACTCCCATATCTCGCGAACGGATTGACCTAACCCAAAAATTCCTGTTGCGTCTGAAAGTAGAAACTCGCCCGACTACAACGGTATGTGTATTTTTTCCCTAGGCCATTCTGGTTAAGCGTTAGGAGCAGCAGAAGTGCGAAAAAGTTGTTGTCTTCATAACCATTTCTTAGCTTCAAACTCCCATATCTCGCGAACGGATTGACCAAACCCAGAAGTTCCTGCAGCATCTGAAAGTAGAAACTCGCCCGATTACAACGATATGTGTATTTTTTCCATAGGCCATTCTGGTTAAGCGTTAGGAGCAGCAGAAGTGCGAAAAATTTGTTGTCTTGTCAATCATTTCTTAGCTTCAAACTCCCATATCTCGCGAACGGATTGACCTAACCCAAAAATTCCTGTTGCATCTGAAAGTTGAAACTCGCCCGATTACAACGGTACGTGTATTTTTCCCTCAGGCCATTCTGGTTAAGCGTTAGGAGCAGCAGAAGTGCGAAAAAGTTGTTGTCTTCTCAACCATTTCTTAGCTTCAAACTCCCATATCTCGCGAACGGATTGACCAAACCCAGAAGTTCCTGCTGCGTCTGAAAGTAGAAACTCGCCCGATTACAACGATATGTGTATTTTTTCCCTAGGCCATTCTGGTTAAGCGTTAGGAGCAGCAGAAGTGCGAAAAATTTGTTGTGTTCTCAAACATTTCTTAGCTTCAAACTCCCATATCTCGCGAACGGATTGACCAAACCCAGAAGTTCCTGCTGCGTCTGAAAGTAGAAACTCGCCCGATTACAACGATATGCGTATTTTTTCCCTAGGCCATTCTGGTTAAGCGTTTGGAGCAGCAGAAGTGCGAAAAATTTGTTTTCTTCTCAACCATTTCTTGGCTTCAAACTCCCATATCTCGCGAACGGATTGACCCAACCCAAAAATTCCTGTTGCGTCTGAAAGTAGAAACTCGCCCGATTACAACGATATGTGTATTTTTTCCCTAGGCCATTCTGGTTAAGCGTTAGGAGCAGCAGAAGTGCGAAAAATTTGTTGTCTTCTCAACCATTTCTTAGCTTCAAACTCCCATATCTCGCGAACGGATTGACCAAACCCAGAAGTTCCTGCTGCGTCTGAAAGTAGAAACTCGCCCGATTACAACGATATGCGTATTTTTTCCCTAGGCCATTCTGGTTAAGCGTTTGGAGCAGCAGAAGTGCGAAAAATTTGTTGATCTTCTCAACCATTTCTTAGCTTCAAACTCCCATATCTCGCGAACGGATTGACCTAACCCAAAAATTCCTGTTGCGTCTGAAAGTAGAAACTCGCCCGATTACAACAGTATGTGTATTTTTTCCCTAGGCCATTCTGGTTAAGCGTTAGGAGCAGCAGAATTGCGAAAAATTTGTTGTCTTCTCAATCATTTCTTAGCTTCAAACTCCCATATCTCGCGAACGGATTGACCTAACCCAAAAATTCCTGTTGCGTCTGAAAGTTGAAACTCGCCCGATTACAACGGTATGTGTATTTTTTCCCTAGGCCATTCTGGTTAAGCGTTAGGAGCAGCAGAAGTGCGAAAAAGTTGTTGTCTTCATAACCATTTCTTAGCTTCAAACTCCCATATCTCGCGAACGGATTGACCAAACCCAGAAGTTCCTGCTGCATCTGAAAGTAGAAACTCGCCCGATTACAACGATATGTGTATTTTTTCCCTAGGCCATTCTGGTTAAGCGTTAGGAGCAGCAGAAGTGCGAAAAATTTGTTGTCTTCTCAAACATTTCTTAGCTTCAAACTCCCATATCTCGCGAACGGATTGACCAAACCCAGAAGTTCCTGCTGCGTCTGAAAGTAGAAACTCGCCCGATTACAACGATATGCGTATTTTTTCCCTAGGCCATTCTGGTTAAGCGTTTGGAGCAGCAGAAGTGCGAAAAATTTGTTTTCTTCTCAACCATTTCTTGGCTTCAAACTCCCATATCTCGCGAACGGATTGACCCAACCCAGAAGTTCCTGCTGCGTCTGAAAGTAGAAACTCGCCCGATTACAGCGATATGTGTATTTTTTCCCTAGGCCATTCTGGTTAAGCGTTAGGAGCAGCAGAAGTGCGAGAAATTTGTTGTCTTGTCAATCATTTCTTAGCTTCAAACTCCCATATCTCGCGAACGGATTGACCTAACCCAAAAATTCCTGTTGCGTCTGAAAGTAGAAACTCGCCCGATTACAACGGTATGTGCATTTTTTCATTAGGCCATTCGGGTTAAGCGTGTGGAGCAGCAGAATTGCGAAAAATTTTTTGCCTTCTCAACCATTTCTTGGCTTCAAACTCCCTTATCTCGCGAACGGATTGACCTAACCCATAAATTCCTGTTGCGTCTGAATGTAGAAACTCGCCCGATTACAACGGTATGTGTATTTTTTCATTAGGCCATTCGGGTTAAGCGTGTGGACCAGCAGAATTGCGAAAAATTTTTTGCCTTCTCAATCATTTCTTGGCTTCAAACTCCCATATCTCGCGAACGGATTGACTTAACCCAAAAATTCCTGTTGCGTCTGAAAGTAGAAACTCGCCCGATTACAACGATATGTGTATTTTTTCCCTAGGCCATTCTGGTTAAGCGTTAGGAGCAGCAGAAGTGCGAAAAATTTGTTGTCTTGTCAATCATTTCTTAGCTTCAAACTCCCATATCTCGCGAACGGATTGACCTAACCCAAAAATTCCTGTTGCATCTGAAAGTAGAAACTCGCCCGATTACAACGGTATGTGTATTTTTTCCCTAGGCCATTCTGGTTAAGCTTTAGGAGCAGCAGATGTGCGAAAAATTTGTTGTCTTCTCAACCATTTCTTAGCTTCAAACTCCCATATCTCGCGAACGGATTGACCAAACCCAGAAGTTCCTGCTGGGTCTGAAAGTAGAAACTCGCCCGATTACAACGATATGTGTATTTTTTCCCTAGGCCATTCTGGTTAAGCGTTAGGAGCAGCAGAAGTGCGAAAAATTTTTTGCCTTTTCAACCATTTCTTGGCTTCAAACTCCCATATCTCGCGAACGAATTGACCTAACCCTAAAATTCCTGTTGCGTCTGAAAGTAGAAACTCGCCCGATTACAACGGTATGTGTATTTTTTCAATAGGGCATTCGGGTTAAGCGTGTGGAGCAGCAGAATTGCGAAAAATTTTTTGCCTTCTCAACCATTTCTTGGCTTCAAACTCCCATATCTCGCGAACGGATTGACCTAACCCAAAAATTCCTATTGCATCTGAAAGTAGAAACTCGCCCGATTACAACGGTACGTGTATTTTTCCCTTAGGCCATTCTGGTTAAGCGATTGGAGCAGCAGAATTGCGAAAAATTTATTGTCCTGTCAACCATTTCTTACCTTGAAAGTCCCATATCTCGCGAACGGATTGACTTTACCCAAAAATTCCTATTGCATCTGAAAGTAGAAACTCGCCCGATTACAGCGGTACGTGTATTTTTTCCCTAGGCCATTCGGGTTAAGCGTGTGGAGCAGCAGAATTGCGAAAAATTTTTTGCCTTCTCAACCATTTCTTGGCTTCAAACTCCCATATCTCGCGAACGGATTGACCTAACCCAAAAATTCCTGTTGCGTCTGAAAGTAGAAACTCGCCCGATTACAACGGTATGTGTATTTCTTCCCTAGGCCATTCTGTTTAAGCGTTTGGAGCAGCAGAATTGCGAAAAATTTTTTGCCTTCTTTACCAGTTCTTAGCTTCAAACACCCATATCTCGCGAACGGACTGACCTAACCCAAAAATTCTTGTTGCATCTGAAACAAGAAACTCGCCCGATTACAACGGTATGTGTATTTTTTCCATAGGCCATTCTGGTTAAGCGTTTGGAGCAGCAGAATAGCGAAAAATTGTTTGCCATCTCAACCATTTCTTGGATTCAAACTCCCATATCTCGCGAACGGATTGACCTAACCCAAAAATTCCTATTGCATCTGAAAGTAGTAACTCGCCCGATTACAACGCTACGTGTATTTTTCCCTTAGGCCATTCTGGTTAAGCGATTGGAGCAGCAGAATTGCGAAAAATTTATTGTCTTGTTAACCATTTCTTAGCTTGAAAGTCCCATATCTCGCGAACGGATTGACCTAACCCAAAAATTCCTGTTGCGTCTGAAAGTAGAAACTCGCCCGATTACAACGGTATGTGTATTTTTTCACTAGGCCATTCTGATTAAGCGTTTGGAGCAGCAGAAGTGCGAAAAATTTGTTGTCTTCATAACCATTTCTTGGCTTCAAACTCCCATATCTCGCGAACGGATTGACCTAACCCAAAAATTCCTGTTGCGTCTGAAAGTAGAAACTCGCCCGATTACAACGGTATGTGTATTTTTTCCCTAGGCCATTCTGGTTAAGCGTTTGGGGCAGCAGTAGTGCGAAAAATTTGTTGTCTTCTTTACCATTTCTTAGCTTCAAACTCCCATATCTCGCGAACGGATTGACCTAACCCAAAAATTCCTGTTGGGTCTGAAAGTAGAAACTCGCCCGATTACAACGGTATGTGTATTTCTTCCCTAGGCCATTCTGTTTAAGCGTTTGGAGCAGCAGAATTGCGAAAAATTTTTTGCCTTCTTTACCAGTTCTTAGCTTCAAACACCCATATCTCGCGAACGGACTGACCTAACCCAAAAATTCTTGTTGCATCTGAAACAAGAAACTCGCCCGATTACAACGGTATGTGTATTTTTTCCATAGGCCATTCTGGTTAAGCGTTTGGAGCAGCAGAATAGCGAAAAATTGTTTGCCTTCTCAACCATTTCTTGGCTTCAAACTCCCATATCTCGCGAACGGATTGACCTATCCCAAAAATTCCTATTGCATCTGAAAGTAGTAACTCGCCCGATTACAACGGTACGTGTATTTTTCCCTTAGGCCATTCTGGTTAAGCGATTGGAGCAGCAGAATCGCGAAAAATTTATTGTCTTGTTAACCATTTCTTAGCTTGAAAGTCCCATATCTCGCGAACGGATTGACCTAACCCAAAAATTCCTGTTGCGTCTGAAAGTAGAAACTCGCCCGATTACAACGGTATGTGTATTTTTTCACTAGGCCATTCTGATTAAGCGTTTGGAGCAGCAGAAGTGCGAAAAATTTGTTGTCTTCATAACCATTTCTTGGCTTCAAACTCCCATATCTCGCGAACGGATTGACCTAACCCAAAAATTCCTGTTGCGTCTGAAAGTAGAAACTCGCCCGATTACAACGGTATGTGTATTTTTTCCCTAGGCCATTCTGGTTAAGCGTTTGGGGCAGCAGTAGTGCGAAAAATTTGTTGTCTTCTTTACCATTTCTTAGCTTCAAACTCCCATATCTCGCGAACGGATTGACCTAACCCAAAAATTCCTGTTGGGTCTGAAAGTAGAAACTCGCCCGATTACAACGGTATGTGTATTTCTTCCCTAGGCCATTCTGTTTAAGCGTTTGGAGCAGCAGAATTGCGAAAAATTTTTTGCCTTCTTTACCAGTTCTTAGCTTCAAACACCCATATCTCGCGAACGGACTGACCTAACCCAAAAATTCTTGTTGCATCTGAAACAAGAAACCCGCCCGATTACAACGGTATGTGTATTTTTTCCATAGGCCATTCTGGTTAAGCGTTTGGAGCAGCAGAATAGCGAAAAATTGTTTGCCATCTCAACCATTTCTTGGCTTCAAACTCCCATATCTCGCGAACGGATTGACCTAACCCAAAAATTCCTATTGCATCTGAAAGTAGTAACTCGCCCGATTACAACGCTACGTGTATTTTTCCCTTAGGCCATTCTGGTTAAGCGATTGGAGCAGCAGAATTGCGAAAAATTTATTGTCTTGTTAACCATTTCTTAGCTTGAAAGTCCCATATCTCGCGAACGGATTGACCTAACCCAAAAATTCCTGTTGCGTCTGAAAGTAGAAACTCGCCCGATTACAACGGTATGTGTATTTTTTCACTAGGCCATTCTGATTAAGCGTTTGGAGCAGCAGAAGTGCGAAAAATTTGTTGTCTTCATAACCATTTCTTGGCTTCAAACTCCCATATCTCGCGAACGGATTGACCTAACCCAAAAATTCCTGTTGCGTCTGAAAGTAGAAACTCGCCCGATTACAACGGTATGTGTATTTTTTCCCTAGGCCATTCTGGTTAAGCGTTTGGGGCAGCAGTAGTGCGAAAAATTTGTTGTCTTCTTTACCATTTCTTAGCTTCAAACTCCCATATCTCGCGAACGGATTGACCTAACCCAAAAATTCCTGTTGGGTCTGAAAGTAGAAACTCGCCCGATTACAACGGTGTGTGTATTTCTTCCCTAGGCCATTCTGTTTAAGCGTTTGGAGCAGCAGAATTGCGAAAAATTTTTTGCCTTCTTTACCAGTTCTTAGCTTCAAACACCCATATCTCGCGAACGGACTGACCTAACCCAAAAATTCTTGTTGCATCTGAAACAAGAAACTCGCCCGATTACAACGCTATGTGTATTTTTTCCATAGGCCATTCTGGTTAAGCGTTTGGAGCAGCAGAATAGCGAAAAATTGTTTGCCTTCTCAACCATTTCTTGGCTTCAAACTCCCATATCTCGCGAACGGATTGACCTAACCCAAAAATTCCTATTGCATCTGAAAGTAGTAACTCGCCCGATTACAACGGTACGTGTATTTTTCCCTTAGGCCATTCTGGTTAAGCGATTGGAGCAGCAGAATCGCGAAAAATTTATTGTCTTGTTAACCATTTCTTAGCTTGAAAGTCCCATATCTCGCGAACGGATTGACCTAACCCAAAAATTCCTGTTGCGTCTGAAAGTAGAAACTCGCCCGATTACAACGGTATGTGTATTTTTTCACTAGGCCATTCTGATTAAGCGTTTGGAGCAGCAGAAGTGCGAAAAATTTGTTGTCTTCATAACCATTTCTTGGCTTCAAACTCCCATATCTCGCGAACGGATTGACCTAACCCAAAAATTCCTGTTGCGTCTGAAAGTAGAAACTCGCCCGATTACAACGGTATGTGTATTTTTTCCCTAGGCCATTCTGGTTGAGCGTTTGGGGCAGCAGTAGTGCGAAAAATTTGTTGTCTTCTTTACCATTTCTTAGCTTCAAACTCCCATATCTCGCGAACGGATTGACCTAACCCAAAAATTCCTGTTGTGTCTTAAAGTAGAAACTCGCCCGATTACAACGGTATGTGTATTTCTTCCCTAGGCCATTCTGTTTAAGCGTTTGGAGCAGCAGAATTGCGAAAAATTTTTTGCCTTCTTTACCAGTTCTTAGCTTCAAACACCCATATCTCGCGAACGGACTGACCTAACCCAAAAATTCTTGTTGCATCTGAAACAAGAAACTCGCCCGATTACAACGGTATGTGTATTTTTTCCATAGGCCATTCTGGTTAAGCGTTTGGAGCAGCAGAATAGCGAAAAATTGTTTGCCTTCTCAACCATTTCTTGGCTTCAAACTCCCATATCTCGCGAACGGATTGACCTAACCCAAAAATTCCTATTGCATCTGAAAGTAGTAACTCGCCCGATTACAACGGTACGTGTATTTTTCCCTTAGGCCATTCTGGTTAAGCGATTGGAGCAGCAGAATTGCGAAAAATTTATTGTCTTGTTAACCATTTCTTAGCTTGAAAGTCCCATATCTCGCGAACGGATTGACCTAACCCAAAAATTCCTGTTGCGTCTGAAAGTAGAAACTCGCCCGATTACAAAGGTATGTGTATTTTTTCACTAGGCCATTCTGATTAAGCGTTTGGAGCAGCAGAAGTGCGAAAAATTTGTTGTCTTCATAACCATTTCTTGGCTTCAAACTCCCATATCTCGCGAACGGCTTTACCTAACCCAAAAATTCCTGTTGCGTCTGAAAGTAGAAACTCGCCCGATTACAACGGTATGTGTATTTTTTCCCTAGGCCAGTCTGGTTAAGCGTTTGGGGCAGCAGTAGTGCGAAAAATTTGTTGTCTTCTTTACCATTTCTTAGCTTCAAACTCCCATATCTCGCGAACGGATTGACCTAACCCAAAAATTCTTGTTGCATCTGAAAGAAGAAACTCGCCCGATTACAACGGTATGTGTATTTTTTCCCTAGGCCATTCTGGTTAAGCGTTTGGAGCAGCAGAATAGCGAAAAATTGTTTGCCTTCTCAACCATTTCTTGGCTTCAAACTCCCATATCTCGCGAACGGATTGACCTAACCCAAAAATTCCTGTTGGGTCTGAAAGTAGAAACTCACCCGATTACAACGATATGCGTATTTTTTCCCTAGGCCATTCTGGTTAAGCGTTTGGAGCAGCAGAATTGCGAAAAATGTTTTGCCTTCTCAACCATTTCTTGGCTTCAATCTCCCATATCTCGCGAACGGATTGACCTAACCCAAAAATTCCTGTTGCGTCTGAAAGTAGAAACTCGCCCGATTACAACGGTATGTGTATTTTTTCCCTAGGACATTCTGGTTAAGCGTTTGGAGCAGCAGAATAGCGAAAAATTTGTTGTCTTCTTTACCAGTTCTTACTTCAAACTCCCATATCTCGCGAACGGATTGACCAAACCCAGAAGTTCCTGCTGCGTCTGAAAGTAGAAACTAGCCCGATTACAACGGTATGTGTATTTTTTCCCTAGGCCATTCTGGTTAAGCGTTTGGAGCAGCAGAATAGCGAAAAATTGTTTGCCTTCTCAGCCATTTCTTGGCTTCAAACTCCCATATATCGCGAACGGATTGACCTAACCCAAAAATTCCTGTTGGGTCTGAAAGTAGAAACTCGCCCGATTACAACGGTATGTGTATTTCTTCCCTAGGCCATTCTGGTTAAGCGTTTGGAGCAGCAGAATTGCGAAAAATTTTTTGCCTTCTTTACCAGTTCTTAGCTTCAAACACCCATATCTCGCGAACGGATTGACCTAACCCAAAAATTCTTGTTGCATCTGAAACAAGAAACGCGCCCGATTACAACGGTATGTGTATTTTTTCCCTAGGCCATTCTGGTTAAGCGTTTGGAGCAGCAGAATAGCGAAAAATTTGTTGTCTTCTTTACCAGTTCTTACTTCAAACTCCCATATCTCGCGAACGGATTGACCAAACCCAGAAGTTCCTGCTGCGTCTGAAAGTAGAAACTAGCCCGATTACAACGGTATGTGTATTTTTTCCCTAGGCCATTCTGGTTAAGCGTTTGGAGCAGCAGAATAGCGAAAAATTGTTTGCCTTCTCAACCATTTCTTGGCTTCAAACTCCCATATCTCGCGAACGGATTGACCTAACCCAAAAATTCCTGCTGCGTCTGAAAGTAGAAACTCGCCCGTTTACAACAGTATGTGTATTTTTTCCCTAGGCCATTCTGGTTAAGCGTTTGGAGCAGCAGAAGTGCGAAATATTTGTTGTCTTCTTAACCATTTCTTGGCTTCAAACTCCCATATCTCGCGAACGGATTGACCTAACCCAAAAATTCCTATTGCATCTGAAAGTAGTAACTCGCCCGATTACAACGGTACGTGTATTTTTCCCTTAGGCCATTCTGGTTAAGCGATTGGAGCAGCAGAATTGCGAAAAATTTATTGTCTTGTTAACCATTTCTTAGCTTGAAAGTCCCATATCTCGCGAACGGATTGACCTAACCCAAAAATTCCTGTTGCGTCTGAAGGTAGAAACTCGCCCGATTACAACGGTATGTGTATTTTTTCACTAGGCCATTCTGATTAAGCGTTTGGAGCAGCAGAAGTGCGAAAAATTTGTTGTCTTCATAACCATTTCTTGGCTTCAAACTCCCATATCTCGCGAACGGATTTACCTAACCCAAAAATTCCTGTTGCGTCTGAAAGTAGAAACTCGCCCGATTACAACGGTATGTGTATTTTTTCCCTAGGCCAGTCTGGTTAAGCGTTTGGGGCAGCAGTAGTGCGAAAAATTTGTTGTCTTCTTTACCATTTCTTAGCTTCAAACTCCCATATCTCGCGAACGGATTGACCTAACCCAAAAATTCTTGTTGCATCTGAAAGAAGAAACTCGCCCGATTACAACGGTATGTGTATTTTTTCCCTAGGCCATTCTGGTTAAGCGTTTGGAGCAGCAGAATAGCGAAAAATTGTTTGCCTTCTCAACCATTTCTTGGCTTCAAACTCCCATATCTCGCGAACGGATTGACCTAACCCAAAAATTCCTGTTGGGTCTGAAAGTAGAAACTCACCCGATTACAACGATATGCGTATTTTTTCCCTAGGCCATTCTGGTTAAGCGTTTGGAGCAGCAGAATTGCGAAAAATGTTTTGCCTTCTCAACCATTTCTTGGCTTCAATCTCCCATATCTCGCGAACGGATTGACCTAACCCAAAAATTCCTGTTGCGTCTGAAAGTAGAAACTCGCCCGATTACAACGGTATGTGTATTTTTTCCCTAGGCCATTCTGGTTAAGCGTTTGGAGCAGCAGAATAGCGAAAAATTTGTTGTCTTCTTTACCAGTTCTTACTTCAAACTCCCATATCTCGCGAACGGATTGACCAAACCCAGAAGTTCCTGCTGCGTCTGAAAGTAGAAACTAGCCCGATTACAACGGTATGTGTATTTTTTCCCTAGGCCATTCTGGTTAAGCGTTTGGAGCAGCAGAATAGCGAAAAATTGTTTGCCTTCTCAGCCATTTCTTGGCTTCAAACTCCCATATCTCGCGAACGGATTGACCTAACCCAAAAATTCCTGTTGGGTCTGAAAGTAGAAACTCGCCCGATTACAACGGTATGTGTATTTCTTCCCTAGGCCATTCTGGTTAAGCGTTTGGAGCAGCAGAATTGCGAAAAATTTTTTGCCTTCTTTACCAGTTCTTAGCTTCAAACACCCATATCTCGCGAACGGATTGACCTAACCCAAAAATTCTTGTTGCATCTGAAACAAGAAACGCGCCCGATTACAACGGTATGTGTATTTTTTCCCTAGGCCATTCTGGTTAAGCGTTTGGAGCAGCAGAATAGCGAAAAATTTGTTGTCTTCTTTACCAGTTCTTACTTCAAACTCCCATATCTCGCGAACGGATTGACCAAACCCAGAAGTTCCTGCTGCGTCTGAAAGTAGAAACTAGCCCGATTACAACGGTATGTGTATTTTTTCCCTAGGCCATTCTGGTTAAGCGTTTGGAGCAGCAGAATAGCGAAAAATTGTTTGCCTTCTCAACCATTTCTTGGCTTCAAACTCCCATATCTCGCGAACGGATTGACCTAACCCAAAAATTCCTGCTGCGTCTGAAAGTAGAAACTCGCCCGTTTACAACAGTATGTGTATTTTTTCCCTAGGCCATTCTGGTTAAGCGTTTGGAGCAGCAGAAGTGCGAAATATTTGTTGTCTTCTTAACCATTTCTTAGCTTCAAACTCCCATATCTCGCGAACGGATTGACCTAGCCCAAAAATTCCTATTGCATCTGAAAGTAGAAACTCGCCCGATTACAACGGTATGTGTATTTTTTCCCTAGGCCATTCTGGTTAAGCGTTTGGAGCAGCAGAATTGCGAAAAATTTTTTGCTTTCTCAACCATTTCTTGGCTTCAAACTGCCATATCTCGCGAACGGATTGACCTAACCCAAAAATTCCTATTGCATCTGAAAGTAGAAACTCGCCCGATTACAACGGTACGTGTATTTTTCCCTTAGGCCATTCTGGTTAAGCGATTGGAGCAGCAGAATTGCGAAAAATTTATTGTCTTGTCAACCATTTCTTATCTTGAAAGTCCCATATCTCGCGAACGGATTGACCTAACCCAAAAATTCCTGTTGCGTCTGAAAGTAGAAACTCGCCCGATTACAACGGTATGTGTATTTTTTCACTAGGCCATTCTGATTAAGCGTTTGGAGCAGCAGAAGTGCGAAAAATTTGTTGTCTTCATAACCATTTCTTTGCTTCAAACTCCCATATCTCGCGAACGGATTGACCTAACCCAAAAATTCCTGTTGCGTCTAAAAGTAGAAACTCGCTCGATTACAACGGTATGTGTATTTTTTCCCTAGGCCATTCTGGTTAAGCGTTTGGAGCAGCAGTAGTGCGAAAAATTTGTTGTCTTCTTTACCATTTCTTAGCTTCAAACTCCCATATCTCGCGAACGGATTGACCTAACCCAAAAATTCTTGTTGCATCTGAAAGAAGAAGCTCGCCCGATTACAACGGTATGTGTATTTTTTCCCTAGGCCATTCTGGTTAAGCGTTTGGAGCAGCAGAATAGCGAAAAATTGTTTGCCTTCTCAACCATTTCTTGGCTTCAAACTCCCATATCTCGCGAACGGATTGACCTAACCCAAAAATTCCTGTTGGGTCTGAAAGTAGAAACCCACCCGATTACAACGATATGCGTATTTTTTCCCTAGGCCATTCTGGTTAAGCGTTTGGAGCAGCAGAATTGCGAAAAATGTTTTGCCTTCTCAACCATTTCTTGGCTTCAATCTCCCATATCTCGCGAACGGATTGACCTAACCCAAAAATTCCTGTTGCGTCTGAAAGTAGAAACTCGCCCGATTACAACGGTATGTGTATTTCTTCCCTAGGCCATTCTGGTTAAGCGTTTGGAGCAGCAGAATTGCGAAAAATTTTTTGCCTTCTTTACCAGTTCTTAGCTTCAAACACCCATATCTCGCGAACGGATTGACCTAACCCAAAAATTCTTGTTGCATCTGAAACAAGAAACGCGCCCGATTACAACGGTATGTGTATTTTTTCCCTAGGCCATTCTGGTTAAGCGTTTGGAGCAGCAGAAGTGCGAAATATTTGTTGTCTTCTTAACCATTTCTTAGCTTCAAACTCCCATATCTCGCGAACGGATTGACCTAACCCAAAAATTCCTATTGCATCTGAAAGTAGAAACTCGCCCGATTACAACGGTATGTGTATTTTTTCCCTAGGCCATTCTGGTTAAGCGTTTGGAGCAGCAGAATTGCGAAAAATTTTTTGCTTTCTCAACCATTTCTTGGCTTCAAACTGCCATATCTCGCGAACGGATTGACCTAACCCAAAAATTCCTGTTGGGTCTGAAAGTAGAAACCCACCCGATTACAACGATATGCGTATTTTTTCCCTAGGCCATTCTGGTTAAGCGTTTGGAGCAGCAGAATTGCGAAAAATTTTTTGCCTTCTTTACCAGTTCTTAGCTTCAAACACCCATATCTCGCGAACGGATTGACCTAACCCAAAAATTCTTGTTGCATCTGAAAGTAGAAACTCGCCCGATTACAACGGTACGTGTATTTTTCCCTTAGGCCATTCTGGTTAAGCGATTGGAGCAGCAGAATTGCGAAAAATTTATTGTCTTGTCAACCATTTCTTATCTTGAAAGTCCCATATCTCGCGAACGGATTGACCTAACCCAAAAATTCCTGTTGCGTCTGAAAGTAGAAACTCGCCCGATTACAACGGTATGTGTATTTTTTCACTAGGCCATTCTGATTAAGCGTTTGGAGCAGCAGAAGTGCGAAAAATTTGTTGTCTTCATAACCATTCCTTGGCTTCAAACTCCCATATCTCGCGAACGGATTGACCTAACCCAAAAATTCCTGTTGCGTCTGAAAGTAGAAACTCGCCCGATTACAACCGTATGTGTATTTCTTCCCTAGGCCATTCTGGTCAAGCGTTTGGAGCAGCAGAATTGCGAAAAATTTTTTGCCTTCTCAACCATTTCTTGGCTTCAAACTCCCATATCTCGCGAACGGATTGACCTAACCCAAAAATTCCTATTGCATCTGAAAGTAGAAACTCGCCCGATTACAACGGTATGTGTATTTTTTCCCTAGGCCATTCTGGTTAAGCGTGTGAAGCAGCAGAATTGCGAAAAATTGTTTGCCTTCTCAACCAATTCTTGGCTTCAAACTCCCATATCTCGCGAACGGATTGACCTAACCCAAAAATTCCTGTTGCTTCTGAAAGTAGAAACTCGCCCGATTACAACGGTATGTGTATTTTTTCCCTAGGCCATTCTGGTTAAGCGTTAGGAGCAGCAGAAGTGCGAAAAAGTTGTTGTCTTCATAACCATTTCTTAGCTTCAAACTCCCATATCTCGCGAACGGATTGACCAAACCCAGAAGTTCCTGCTGCGTCTGAAAGTAGAAACTCGCCCGATTACAAGGATATGTGTATTTTTTCCCTAGGCCATTCTGGTTAAGCGTTAGGAGCAGCAGAAGTGCGAAAAATTTGTTGTCTTGTCAATCATTTCTTAGCTTCAAACTCCCATATCTCGCGAACGGATTGACCTAACCCAAAAATTCCTATTGCATCTGAAAGTAGAAACTCGCCCGATTACAACGGTACGTGTATTTTTCCCTTAGGCCATTCTGGTTAAGCGATTGGAGCAGCAGAATTGCGAAAAATTTATTGTCTTGTCAACCATTTCTTACCTTGAAAGTCCCATATCTCGCGAACGGATTGACCTTACCCAAAAATTCCTATTGCATCTGAAAGTAGAAACTCGCCCGATTACAGCGGTATGTGTATTTTTTCCCTAGGCCATTCGGGTTAAGCGTGTGGAGCAGCAGAATAGCGAAAAATTGTTTGCCTTCTCAACAATTTCTTGGCTTCAAACTCCCATATCTCGCGAACGGATTGACCTACCCAAAAATTCCTGTTGGGTCTGAAAGTAGAAACTCGCCCGATTACAACGGTATGTGTATTTCTTCCCTAGGCCATTCTGGTTAAGCGTTTGGAGCAGCAGAATTGCGAAAAATTTTTTGCCTTCTTTACCAGTTCTTAGCTTCAAACACCCATATCTCGCGAACGGATTGACCTAACCCAAAAATTCTTGTTGCATCTGAAACAAGAAACTCGCCCGATTACAACGGTATGTGTATTTTTTCCATAGGCCATTCTGGTTAAGCGTTTGGAGCAGCAGAATAGCGAAAAATTGTTTGCCTTCTCAACTATTTCTTGGCTTCAAACTCCCATATCTCGCGAACGGATTGACCTAACCCAAAAATTCCTGCTGCGTCTGAAAGTAGAAACTCGCCCGTTTACAACGGTATGTGTATTTCTTCCCTAGGCCATTCTGGTTAAGCGTTTGGAGCAGCAGAAGTGCGAAATATTTGTTGCCTTCTCAACCATTTCTTGGCTTCAAACTCCCATATCTCGCGAACGGATTGACCTAACCCAAAAATTCCTGCTGCGTCTGAAAGTAGAAACTCGCCCGTTTACAACGGTATGTGTATTTTTTCCCTAGGCCATTCTGGTTAAGCGTTTGGAGCAGCAGAAGTGCGAAATATTTGTCGTCTTCTTAACCATTTCTTAGCTTGAAAGTCCCATATCTCGCGAACGGATTGACCTAACCCAAAAATTCCTGTTGCGTCTGAAAGTAGAAACTCGCCCGATTACAACGATATGTGTATTTTTTCCCTAGGCCATTCTGGTTAAGCGTGTGAAGCAGCAGAATTGCGAAAAATTGTTTGCCTTCTCAACCATTTCTTGGCTTCAAACTCCCATATCTCGCGAACGGATTGACCTAACCCAAAAATTCCTGTTGCTTCTGAAAGTAGAAACTCGCCCGATTACAACGGTATGTGTATTTTTTCCCTAGGCCATTCTGGTTAAGCGTTAGGAGCAGCAGAAGTGCGAAAAAGTTGTTGTCTTGTCAATCATTTCTTAGCTTCAAACTCCCATATCTCGCGAACGGATTGACCTAACCCAAAAATTCCTGTTGCATCTGAAAGTAGAATCTCGCCCGATTACAACGGTATGTGTATTTTTTCCCTAGGCCATTCTGGTTAAGCATTAGGAGCAGCAGAAGTGCGAAAAATTTGTTGTCTTCTCAACCATTTCTTAGCTTCAAACTCCCATATCTCGCGAACGGATTGACCAAACCCAGAAGTTCCTGCTGTGTCTGAAAGTAGAAACTCGCCCGATTACAACGATATGTGTATTTTTTCCCTAGGCCATTCTGGTTAAGCGTTAGGAGCAGCAGAAGTGCGAAAAATTTGTTGTCTTGTCAGTCATTTCTTAGCTTCAAACTCCCATATCTCGCGAACGGATTGACCTAACCCAAAAATTCCTATTGCATCTGAAAGTAGAAACTCGCCCGATTACAACGGTACGTGTATTTTTCCCTTAGGCCATTCTGGTTAAGCGATTGGAGTAGCAGAATTGCGAAAAATTTATTATCTTGTCAACCATTTCTTACCTTGAAAGTCCCATATCTCGCGAACGGATTGACCTTACCCAAAAATTCCTATTGCATCTGAAAGTAGAAACTCGCCCGATTACAGCGGTATGTGTATTTTTTCCCTAGGCCATTCGGGTTAAGCGTGTGGAGCAGCAGAATAGCGAAAAATTGTTTGCCTTCTCAACCATTTCTTGGCTTCAAACTCCCATATCTCGCGAACGGATTGACCTACCCAAAAATTCCTGTTGGGTCTGAAAGTAGAAACTCGCCCGATTACAACGGTATGTGTATTTCTTCCCTAGGCCATTCTGGTTAAGCGTTTGGAGCAGCAGAATTGCGAAAAATTTTTTGCCTTCTTTACCAGTTCTTAGCTTCAAACACCCATATCTCGCGAACGGATTGACCTAACCCAAAAATTCTTGTTGCATCTGAAACAAGAAACTCGTCCGATTACAACGGTATGTGTATTTTTTCCATAGGCCATTCTGGTTAAGCGTTTGGAGCAGCAGAATAGCGAAAAATTGTTTGCCTTCTCAACTATTTCTTGGCTTCAAACTCCCATATCTCGCGAACGGATTGACCTAACCCAAAAATTCCTGCTGCGTCTGAAAGTAGAAACTCGCCCGTTTACAACGGTATGTGTATTTTTTCCCTAGGCCATTCTGGTTAAGCGTTTGGAGCAGCAGAAGTGCGAAATATTTGTTGTCTTCTTAACCATTTCTTAGCTTGAAAGTCCCATATCTCGCGAACGGATTGACCTATCCCAAAAATTCCTGTTGCGTCTGAAAGTAGAAACTCGCCCGATTACAACGGTATGTGTATTTTTTCACTAGGCCATTCTGATTAAGCGTTTGGAGCAGCAGAAGTGCGAAAAATTTGTTGTCTTTATAACCATTTCTTGGCTTCAAACTCCCATATCTCGCGAACGGATTGACCTAACCCAAAAATTCCTGTTGCGTCTGAAAGTAGAACCTCGCCCGATTACAACGGTATGTGTATTTCTTCCCTAGGCCATTCTGGTTAAGCGTTTGGAGCAGCAGAATTGCGAAAAATTTTTTGCCTTCTCAACCATTTCTTGGCTTCATACTCCCATATCTCGCGAACGGATTGACCAAACCCAGAAGTGCCTGCTGCGTCTGAAAGTAGAAACTCACCCGATTACAACGATATGCGTATTTTTTCCCTAGGCCATTCTGGTTAAGCGTTTGGAGCAGCAGAATTGCGAAAAATGTTTTGCCTTCTCAACCATTTCTTGGCTTCAATCTCCCATATCTCGCGAACGGATTGACCTACCCAAAAATTCCTGTTGGGTCTGAAAGTAGAAACTCGCCCGATTACAACGGTATGTGTATTTCTTCCCTAGGCCATTCTGGTTAAGCGTTTGGAGCAGCAGAATTGCGAAAAATTTTTTGCCTTCTTTACCAGTTCTTAGCTTCAAACACCCATATCTCGCGAACGGATTGACCTAACCCAAAAATTCTTGTTGCATCTGAAACAAGAAACTCGTCCGATTACAACGGTATGTGTATTTTTTCCCTAGGCCATTCTGGTTAAGCGTTAGGAGCAGCAGAAGTGCGAAAAAGTTGTTGTCTTCATAACCATTTCTTAGCTTCAAACTCCCATATCTCGCGAACGGATTGACCAAACCCAGAAGTTCCTGCTGCGTCTGAAAGTAGAAACTCGCCCGATTACAAGGATATGTGTATTTTTTCCCTAGGCCATTCTGGTTAAGCGTTAGGAGCAGCAGAAGTGCGAAAAATTTGTTGTCTTGTCAATCATTTCTTAGCTTCAAACTCCCATATCTCGCGAACGGATTGACCTAACCCAAAAATTCCTGATGCATCTGAAAGTAGAAACTCGCCCGATTACAACGGTATGTGTATTTTTTCCCTAGGCCATTCTGGTTAAGCATTAGGAGCAGCAGAAGTGCGAAAAATTTGTTGTCTTGTCAATCATTTCTTAGCTTCAAACTCCCATATCTCGCGAACGGATTGACCTAACCCAAAAATTCCTATTGCTTCTGAAAGTAGAAACTCGCCCGATTACAACGGTACGTGTATTTTTCCCTTAGGCCATTCTGGTTAAGCGATTGGAGCAGCAGAATTGCGAAAAATTTATTGTCTTGTCAACCATTTCTTACCTTGAAAGTCCCATATCTCGCGAACGGATTGACCTTACCCAAAAATTCCTATTGCATCTGAAAGTAGAAACTCGCCCGATTACAGCGGTATGTGTATTTTTTCCCTAGGCCATTCGGGTTAAGCGTGTGGAGCAGCAGAATAGCGAAAAATTGTTTGCCTTCTCAACAATTTCTTGGCTTCAAACTCCCATATCTCGCGAACGGATTGACCTACCCAAAAATTCCTGTTGGGTCTGAAAGTAGAAACTCGCCCGATTACAACGGTATGTGTATTTCTTCCCTAGGCCATTCTGGTTAAGCGTTTGGAACAGCAGAATTGCGAAAAATTTTTTGCCTTCTTTACCAGTTCTTAGCTTCAAACACCCATATCTCGCGAACGGATTGACCTAACCCAAAAATTCTTGTTGCATCTGAAACAAGAAACTCGCCCGATTACAACGGTATGTGTATTTTTTCCATAGGCCATTCTGGTTAAGCGTTTGGAGCAGCAGAATAGCGAAAAATTGTTTGCCTTCTCAACTATTTCTTGGCTTCAAACTCCCATATCTCGCGAACGGATTGACCTAACCCAAAAATTCCTGCTGCGTCTGAAAGTAGAAACTCGCCCGTTTACAACGGTATGTGTATTTTTTCCCTAGGCCATTCTGGTTAAGCGTTTGGAGCAGCAGAAGTGCGAAATATTTGTTGCCTTCTCAACCATTTCTTGGCTTCAAACTCCCATATCTCGCGAACGGATT
This sequence comes from Ptiloglossa arizonensis, assembly GCF_051014685.1. NCBI lineage: Eukaryota > Metazoa > Arthropoda > Insecta > Hymenoptera > Colletidae > Ptiloglossa > Ptiloglossa arizonensis. The sequence goes on from NW_027478898.1 coordinate 234,214, forward strand.
GACCTAACCCAAAAATTCCTGCTGCGTCTGAAAGTAGAAACTCGCCCGTTTACAACGGTATGTGTATTTTTTCCCTAGGCCATTCTGGTTAAGCGTTTGGAGCAGCAGAAGTGCGAAATATTTGTTGTCTTCTTAACCATTTCTTAGCTTGAAAGTCCCATATCTCGCGAACGGATTGACCTAACCCAAAAATTCCTGTTGCGTCTGAAAGTAGAAACTCGCCCGATTACAACGGTATGTGTATTTTTTCACTAGGCCATTCTGGTTAAGCGTTAGGAGCAGCAGAAGTGCGAAAAAGTTGTTGTATTCATAACCATTTCTTAGCTTCAAACTCCCATATCTCGCGAACGGATTGACCAAACCCAGAAGTTCCTGCTGCGTCTGAAAGTAGAAACTCGCCCGATTACAAGGATATGTGTATTTTTTCCCTAGGCCATTCTGGTTAAGCGTTAGGAGCAGCAGAAGTGCGAAAAATTTGTTGTCTTGTCAATCATTTCTTAGCTTCAAACTCCCATATCTCGCGAACGGATTGACCTTACCCAAAAATTCCTATTGCATCTGAAAGTAGAAACTCGCCCGATTACAGCGGTATGTGTATTTTTTCCCTAGGCCATTCGGGTTAAGCGTGTGGAGCAGCAGAATAGCGAAAAATTGTTTGCCTTCTCAACAATTTCTTGGCTTCAAACTCCCATATCTCGCGAACGGATTGACCTACCCAAAAATTCCTGTTGGGTCTGAAAGTAGAAACTCGCCCGATTACAACGGTATGTGTATTTCTTCCCTAGGCCATTCTGGTTAAGCGTTTGGAGCAGCAGAATTGCGAAAAATTTTTTGCCTTCTTTACCAGTTCTTAGCTTCAAACACCCATATCTCGCGAACGGATTGACCTAACCCAAAAATTCTTGTTGCATCTGAAACAAGAAACTCGCCCGATTACAACGGTATGTGTATTTTTTCCATAGGCCATTCTGGTTAAGCGTTTGGAGCAGCAGAATAGCGAAAAATTGTTTGCCTTCTCAACTATTTCTTGGCTTCAAACTCCCATATCTCGCGAACGGATTGACCTAACCCAAAAATTCCTGCTGCGTCTGAAAGTAGAAACTCGCCCGTTTACAACGGTATGTGTATTTTTTCCCTAGGCCATTCTGGTTAAGCGTTTGGAGCAGCAGAAGTGCGAAATATTTGTTGCCTTCTCAACCATTTCTTGGCTTCAACCTCCCATATCTCGCGAACGGATTGACCTAACCCAAAAATTCCTGCTGCGTCTGAAAGTAGAAACTCGCCCGTTTACAACGGTATGTGTATTTTTTCCCTAGGCCATTCTGGTTAAGCGTTTGGAGCAGCAGAAGTGCGAAATATTTGTTGTCTTCTTAACCATTTCTTAGCTTGAAAGTCCCATATCTCGCGAACGGATTGACCTAACCCAAAAATTCCTGTTGCGTCTGAAAGTAGAAACTCGCCCGATTACAACGGTATGTGTATTTTTTCACTAGGCCATTCTGATTAAGCGTTTGGAGCAGCAGAAGTGCGAAAAATTTGTTGTCTTCATAACCATTTCTTGGCTTCAAACTCCCATATCTCGCGAACGGATTGACCTAACCCAAAAATTCCTGTTGCATCTGAAAGTAGAAACTCGCCCGATTACAACGGTATGTGTATTTTTTCCCTAGGCCATTCTGGTTAAGCGTGTGAAGCAGCAGAATTGCGAAAAATTGTTTGCCTTCTCAACCATTTCTTGGCTTCAAACTCCCATATCTCGCGAACGGATTGACCTAACCCAAAAATTCCTGTTGCTTCTGAAAGTAGAAACTCGCCCGATTACAACGGTATGTGTATTTTTTCCCTAGGCCATTCTGGTTAAGCGTGTGAAGCAGCAGAATTGCGAAAAATTGTTTGCCTTCTCAACCATTTCTTGGCTTCAAACTCCCATATCTCGCGAACGGATTGACCTAACCCAAAAATTCCTGTTGCTTCTGAAAGTAGAAACTCGCCCGATTACAACGGTATGTGTATTTTTTCCCTAGGCCATTCTGGTTAAGCGTTAGGAGCAGCAGAAGTGCGAAAAAGTTGTTGTATTCATAACCATTTCTTAGCTTCAAACTCCCATATCTCGCGAACGGATTGACCAAACCCAGAAGTTCCTGCTGCGTCTGAAAGTAGAAACTCGCCCGATTACAAGGATATGTGTATTTTTTCCCTAGGCCATTCTGGTTAAGCGTTAGGAGCAGCAGAAGTGCGAAAAATTTGTTGTCTTGTCAATCATTTCTTAGCTTTAAACTCCCATATCTCGCGAACGGATTGACCTAACCCAAAAATTCCTGTTGCATCTGAAAGTAGAATCTCGCCCGATTACAACGGTATGTGTATTTTTTCCCTAGGCCATTCTGGTTAAGCATTAGGAGCAGCAGAAGTGCGAAAAATTTGTTGTCTTCTCAACCATTTCTTAGCTTCAAACTCCCATATCTCGCGAACGGATTGACCAAACCCAGAAGTTCCTGCTGCGTCTGAAAGTAGAAACTCGCCCGATTACAACGATATGTGTATTTTTTCCCTAGGCCATTCTGGTTAAGAGTTAGGAGCAGCAGAAGTGCGAAAAATTTGTTGTCTTGTCAGTCATTTCTTAGCTTCAAACTCCCATATCTCGCGAACGGATTGACCTAACCCAAAAATTCCTATTGCATCTGAAAGTAGAAACTCGCCCGATTACAACGGTACGTGTATTTTTCCCTTAGGCCATTCTGGTTAAGCGATTGGAGCAGCAGAATTGCGAAAAATTTATTGTCTTGTCAACCATTTCTTACCTTGAAAGTCCCATATCTCGCGAACGGATTGACCTTACCCAAAAATTCCTATTGCATCTGAAAGTAGAAACTCGCCCGATTACAGCGGTATGTGTATTTTTTCCCTAGGCCATTCGGGTTAAGCGTGTGGAGCAGCAGAATAGCGAAAAATTGTTTGCCTTCTCAACCATTTCTTGGCTTCAAACTCCCATATCTCGCGAACGGATTGACCTACCCAAAAATTCCTGTTGGGTCTGAAAGTAGAAACTCGCCCGATTACAAAGGTATGTGTATTTCTTCCCTAGGCCATTCTGGTTAAGCGTTTGGAGCAGCAGAATTGCGAAAAATTTTTTGCCTTCTTTACCAGTTCTTAGCTTCAAACACCCATATCTCGCGAACGGATTGACCTAACCCAAAAATTCTTGTTGCATCTGAAACAAGAAACTCGTCCGATTACAACGCTATGTGTATTTTTTCCATAGGCCTTTCTGGTTAAGCGTTTGGAGCAGCAGAATAGCGAAAAATTGTTTGCCTTCTCAACTATTTCTTGGCTTCAAACTCCCATATCTCGCGAACGGATTGACCTAACCCAAAAATTCCTGCTGCGTCTGAAAGTAGAAACTCGCCCGTTTACAACGGTATGTGTATTTTTTCCCTAGGCCATTCTGGTTAAGCGTTTGGAGCAGCAGAAGTGCGAAATATTTGTTGTCTTCTTAACCATTTCTTAGCTTGAAAGTCCCATATCTCGCGAACGGATTGACCTAACCCAAAAATTCCTGTTGCGTCTGAAAGTAGAAACTCGCCCGATTACAACGGTATGTGTATTTTTTCACTAGGCCATTCTGATTAAGCGTTTGGAGCAGCAGAAGTGCGAAAAATTTGTTGTCTTCATAACCATTTCTTGGCTTCAAACTCCCATATCTCGCGAACGGATTGACCTAACCCAAAAATTCCTGTTGCGTCTGAAAGTAGAAACTCGCCCGATTACAACGGTATGTGTATTTCTTCCCTAGGCCATTCTGGTTAAGCGTTTGGAGCAGCAGAATTGCGAAAAATTTTTTGCCTTCTCAACCATTTCTTGGCTTCAAACTCCCATATCTCGCGAACGGATTGACCTAACCCAAAAATTCCTGTTGCATCTGAAAGTAGAATCTCGCCCGATTACAACGGTATGTGTATTTTTTCCCTAGGCCATTCTGGTTAAGCATTAGGAGCAGCAGAAGTGCGAAAAATTTGTTGTCTTCTCAACCATTTCTTAGCTTCAAACTCCCATATCTCGCGAACGGATTGACCTAACCCAAAAATTCCTATTGCATCTGAAAGTAGAAACTCGCCCGATTACAACGGTACGTGTATTTTTCCCTTAGGCCATTCTGGTTAAGCGATTGGAGCAGCAGAATTGCGAAAAATTTATTGTCTTGTCAACCATTTCTTACCTTGAAAGTCCCATATCTCGCGAACGGATTGACCTTACCCAAAAATTCCTATTGCATCTGAAAGTAGAAACTCGCCCGATTACAGCGGTATGTCTATTTTTTCCCTAGGCCATTCGGGTTAAGCGTGTGGAGCAGCAGAATAGCGAAAAATTGTTTGCCTTCTCAACCATTTCTTGGCTTCAAACTCCCATATCTCGCGAACGGATTGACCTACCCAAAAATTCCTGTTGGGTCTGAAAGTAGAATCTCGCCCGATTACAAAGGTATGTGTATTTCTTCCCTAGGCCATTCTGGTTAAGCGTTTGGAGCAGCAGAATTGCGAAAAATTTTTTGCCTTCTTTACCAGTTCTTAGCTTCAAACACCCATATCTCGCGAACGGATTGACCTAACCCAAAAATTCTTGTTGCATCTGAAACAAGAAACTCGTCCGATTACAACGCTATGTGTATTTTTTCCATAGGCCATTCTGGTTAAGCGTTTGGAGCAGCAGAATAGCGAAAAATTGTTTGCCTTCTCAACTATTTCTTGGCTTCAAACTCCCATATCTCGCGAACGGATTGACCTAACCCAAAAATTCCTGCTGCGTCTGAAAGTAGAAACTCGCCCGTTTACAACGGTATGTGTATTTTTTCCCTAGGCCATTCTGGTTAAGCGTTTGGAGCAGCAGAAGTGCGAAATATTTGTTGTCTTCTTAACCATTTCTTAGCTTGAAAGTCCCATATCTCGCGAACGGATTGACCTAACCCAAAAATTCCTGTTGCGTCTGAAAGTAGAAACTCGCCCGATTACAACGGTATGTGTATTTCTTCCCTAGGCCATTCTGGTTAAGCGTTTGGAGCAGCAGAATTGCGAAAAATTTTTTGCCTTCTCAACCATTTCTTGGCTTCAATCTCCCATATCTCGCGAACGGATTGACCTAACCCAAAAATTCTTGTTGCGTCTGAAACAAGAAACTCGTCCGATTACAACGGTATGTGTATTTTTTCCCTAGGCCATTCTGGTTAAGCGTTAGGAGCAGCAGAAGTGCGAAAAATTTGTTGTCTTGTCAAACATTTCTTAGCTTCAAACTCCCATATCTCGCGAACGGATTGACCTAACCCAAAAATTCCTGATGCATCTGAAAGTAGAAACTCGCCCGATTACAACGGTATGTGTATTTTTTCCCTAGGCCATTCGGGTTAAGCATTAGGAGCAGCAGAAGTGCGAAAAATTTGTTGTCTTGTCAATCATTTCTTAGCTTCAAACTCCCATATCTCGCGAACGGATTGACCTAACCCAAAAATTCCTGCTGCGTCTGAAAGTAGAAACTCGCCCGTTTACAACGGTATGTGTATTTTTTCCCTAGGCCATTCTGGTTAAGCGTTTGGGGCAGCAGTAGTGCGAAAAATTTATTGTCTTGTTAACCATTTCTTAGCTTGAAAGTCCCATATCTCGCGAACGGATTGACCTAACCCAAAAATTCCTGTTGCGTCTGAAAGTAGAAACTCGCCCGATTACAACGGTATGTGTATTTTTTCACTAGGCCATTCTGATTAAGCGTTTGGAGCAGCAGAAGTGCGAAAAATTTGTTGTCTTCATAACCATTTCTTGGCTTCAAACTCCCATATCTCGCGAACGGATTGACCTAACCCAAAAATTCCTGTTGCGTCTGAAAGTAGAAACTCGCCCGATTACAACGGTATGTGTATTTTTTCCCTAGGCCATTCTGGTTAAGCGTTTGGGGCAGCAGTAGTGCGAAAAATTTGTTGTCTTCTTTACCATTTCTTAGCTTCAAACTCCCATATCTCGCGAACGGATTGACCTAACCCAAAAATTCCTGTTGGGTCTGAAAGTAGAAACTCGCCCGATTACAACGGTATGTGTATTTCTTCCCTAGGCCATTCTGTTTAAGCGTTTGGAGCAGCAGAATTGCGAAAAATTTTTTGCCTTCTTTACCAGTTCTTAGCTTCAAACACCCATATCTCGCGAACGGACTGACCTAACCCAAAAATTCTTGTTGCATCTGAAACAAGAAACTCGCCCGATTACAACGGTATGTGTATTTTTTCCATAGGCCATTCTGGTTAAGCGTTTGGAGCAGCAGAATAGCGAAAAATTGTTTGCCTTCTCAACCATTTCTTGGCTTCAAACTCCCATATCTCGCGAACGGATTGACCTATCCCAAAAATTCCTATTGCATCTGAAAGTAGTAACTCGCCCGATTACAACGGTACGTGTATTTTTCCCTTAGGCCATTCTGGTTAAGCGATTGGAGCAGCAGAATCGCGAAAAATTTATTGTCTTGTTAACCATTTCTTAGCTTGAAAGTCCCATATCTCGCGAACGGATTGACCTAACCCAAAAATTCCTGTTGCGTCTGAAAGTAGAAACTCGCCCGATTACAACGGTATGTGTATTTTTTCACTAGGCCATTCTGATTAAGCGTTTGGAGCAGCAGAAGTGCGAAAAATTTGTTGTCTTCATAACCATTTCTTGGCTTCAAACTCCCATATCTCGCGAACGGATTGACCTAACCCAAAAATTCCTGTTGCGTCTGAAAGTAGAAACTCGCCCGATTACAACGGTATGTGTATTTTTTCCCTAGGCCATTCTGGTTAAGCGTTTGGGGCAGCAGTAGTGCGAAAAATTTGTTGTCTTCTTTACCATTTCTTAGCTTCAAACTCCCATATCTCGCGAACGGATTGACCTAACCCAAAAATTCCTGTTGGGTCTGAAAGTAGAAACTCGCCCGATTACAACGGTATGTGTATTTCTTCCCTAGGCCATTCTGTTTAAGCGTTTGGAGCAGCAGAATTGCGAAAAATTTTTTGCCTTCTTTACCAGTTCTTAGCTTCAAACACCCATATCTCGCGAACGGACTGACCTAACCCAAAAATTCTTGTTGCATCTGAAACAAGAAACCCGCCCGATTACAACGGTATGTGTATTTTTTCCATAGGCCATTCTGGTTAAGCGTTTGGAGCAGCAGAATAGCGAAAAATTGTTTGCCATCTCAACCATTTCTTGGCTTCAAACTCCCATATCTCGCGAACGGATTGACCTAACCCAAAAATTCCTATTGCATCTGAAAGTAGTAACTCGCCCGATTACAACGCTACGTGTATTTTTCCCTTAGGCCATTCTGGTTAAGCGATTGGAGCAGCAGAATTGCGAAAAATTTATTGTCTTGTTAACCATTTCTTAGCTTGAAAGTCCCATATCTCGCGAACGGATTGACCTAACCCAAAAATTCCTGTTGCGTCTGAAAGTAGAAACTCGCCCGATTACAACGGTATGTGTATTTTTTCACTAGGCCATTCTGATTAAGCGTTTGGAGCAGCAGAAGTGCGAAAAATTTGTTGTCTTCATAACCATTTCTTGGCTTCAAACTCCCATATCTCGCGAACGGATTGACCTAACCCAAAAATTCCTGTTGCGTCTGAAAGTAGAAACTCGCCCGATTACAACGGTATGTGTATTTTTTCCCTAGGCCATTCTGGTTAAGCGTTTGGGGCAGCAGTAGTGCGAAAAATTTGTTGTCTTCTTTACCATTTCTTAGCTTCAAACTCCCATATCTCGCGAACGGATTGACCTAACCCAAAAATTCCTGTTGGGTCTGAAAGTAGAAACTCGCCCGATTACAACGGTGTGTGTATTTCTTCCCTAGGCCATTCTGTTTAAGCGTTTGGAGCAGCAGAATTGCGAAAAATTTTTTGCCTTCTTTACCAGTTCTTAGCTTCAAACACCCATATCTCGCGAACGGACTGACCTAACCCAAAAATTCTTGTTGCATCTGAAACAAGAAACTCGCCCGATTACAACGCTATGTGTATTTTTTCCATAGGCCATTCTGGTTAAGCGTTTGGAGCAGCAGAATAGCGAAAAATTGTTTGCCTTCTCAACCATTTCTTGGCTTCAAACTCCCATATCTCGCGAACGGATTGACCTAACCCAAAAATTCCTATTGCATCTGAAAGTAGTAACTCGCCCGATTACAACGGTACGTGTATTTTTCCCTTAGGCCATTCTGGTTAAGCGATTGGAGCAGCAGAATCGCGAAAAATTTATTGTCTTGTTAACCATTTCTTAGCTTGAAAGTCCCATATCTCGCGAACGGATTGACCTAACCCAAAAATTCCTGTTGCGTCTGAAAGTAGAAACTCGCCCGATTACAACGGTATGTGTATTTTTTCACTAGGCCATTCTGATTAAGCGTTTGGAGCAGCAGAAGTGCGAAAAATTTGTTGTCTTCATAACCATTTCTTGGCTTCAAACTCCCATATCTCGCGAACGGATTGACCTAACCCAAAAATTCCTGTTGCGTCTGAAAGTAGAAACTCGCCCGATTACAACGGTATGTGTATTTTTTCCCTAGGCCATTCTGGTTGAGCGTTTGGGGCAGCAGTAGTGCGAAAAATTTGTTGTCTTCTTTACCATTTCTTAGCTTCAAACTCCCATATCTCGCGAACGGCTTGACCTAACCCAAAAATTCCTGTTGTGTCTGAAAGTAGAAACTCGCCCGATTACAACGGTATGTGTATTTCTTCCCTAGGCCATTCTGTTTAAGCGTTTGGAGCAGCAGAATTGCGAAAAATTTTTTGCCTTCTTTACCAGTTCTTAGCTTCAAACACCCATATCTCGCGAACGGACTGACCTAACCCAAAAATTCTTGTTGCATCTGAAACAAGAAACTCGCCCGATTACAACGGTATGTGTATTTTTTCCATAGGCCATTCTGGTTAAGCGTTTGGAGCAGCAGAATAGCGAAAAATTGTTTGCCTTCTCAACCATTTCTTGGCTTCAAACTCCCATATCTCGCGAACGGATTGACCTAACCCAAAAATTCCTATTGCATCTGAAAGTAGTAACTCGCCCGATTACAACGGTACGTGTATTTTTCCCTTAGGCCATTCTGGTTAAGCGATTGGAGCAGCAGAATTGCGAAAAATTTATTGTCTTGTTAACCATTTCTTAGCTTGAAAGTCCCATATCTCGCGAACGGATTGACCTAACCCAAAAATTCCTGTTGCGTCTGAAAGTAGAAACTCGCCCGATTACAAAGGTATGTGTATTTTTTCACTAGGCCATTCTGATTAAGCGTTTGGAGCAGCAGAAGTGCGAAAAATTTGTTGTCTTCATAACCATTTCTTGGCTTCAAACTCCCATATCTCGCGAACGGCTTTACCTAACCCAAAAATTCCTGTTGCGTCTGAAAGTAGAAACTCGCCCGATTACAATGGTATGTGTATTTTTTCCCTAGGCCAGTCTGGTTAAGCGTTTGGGGCAGCAGTAGTGCGAAAAATTTGTTGTCTTCTTTACCATTTCTTAGCTTCAAACTCCCATATCTCGCGAACGGATTGACCTAACCCAAAAATTCTTGTTGCATCTGAAAGAAGAAACTCGCCCGATTACAACGGTATGTGTATTTTTTCCCTAGGCCATTCTGGTTAAGCGTTTGGAGCAGCAGAATAGCGAAAAATTGTTTGCCTTCTCAACCATTTCTTGGCTTCAAACTCCCATATCTCGCGAACGGATTGACCTAACCCAAAAATTCCTGTTGGGTCTGAAAGTAGAAACTCACCCGATTACAACGATATGCGTATTTTTTCCCTAGGCCATTCTGGTTAAGCGTTTGGAGCAGCAGAATTGCGAAAAATGTTTTGCCTTCTCAACCATTTCTTGGCTTCAATCTCCCATATCTCGCGAACGGATTGACCTAACCCAAAAATTCCTGTTGCGTCTGAAAGTAGAAACTCGCCCGATTACAACGGTATGTGTATTTTTTCCCTAGGACATTCTGGTTAAGCGTTTGGAGCAGCAGAATAGCGAAAAATTTGTTGTCTTCTTTACCAGTTCTTACTTCAAACTCCCATATCTCGCGAACGGATTGACCAAACCCAGAAGTTCCTGCTGCGTCTGAAAGTAGAAACTAGCCCGATTACAACGGTATGTGTATTTTTTCCCTAGGCCATTCTGGTTAAGCGTTTGGAGCAGCAGAATAGCGAAAAATTGTTTGCCTTCTCAGCCATTTCTTGGCTTCAAACTCCCATATATCGCGAATGGATTGACCTAACCCAAAAATTCCTGTTGGGTCTGAAAGTAGAAACTCGCCCGATTACAACGGTATGTGTATTTCTTCCCTAGGCCATTCTGGTTAAGCGTTTGGAGCAGCAGAATTGCGAAAAATTTTTTGCCTTCTTTACCAGTTCTTAGCTTCAAACACCCATATCTCGCGAACGGATTGACCTAACCCAAAAATTCTTGTTGCATCTGAAACAAGAAACGCGCCCGATTACAACGGTATGTGTATTTTTTCCCTAGGCCATTCTGGTTAAGCGTTTGGAGCAGCAGAATAGCGAAAAATTTGTTGTCTTCTTTACCAGTTCTTACTTCAAACTCCCATATCTCGCGAACGGATTGACCAAACCCAGAAGTTCCTGCTGCGTCTGAAAGTAGAAACTAGCCCGATTACAACGGTATGTGTATTTTTTCCCTAGGCCATTCTGGTTAAGCGTTTGGAGCAGCAGAATAGCGAAAAATTGTTTGCCTTCTCAACCATTTCTTGGCTTCAAACTCCCATATCTCGCGAACGGATTGACCTAACCCAAAAATTCCTGCTGCGTCTGAAAGTAGAAACTCGCCCGTTTACAACAGTATGTGTATTTTTTCCCTAGGCCATTCTGGTTAAGCGTTTGGAGCAGCAGAAGTGCGAAATATTTGTTGTCTTCTTAACCATTTCTTGGCTTCAAACTCCCATATCTCGCGAACGGATTGACCTAACCCAAAAATTCCTATTGCATCTGAAAGTAGTAACTCGCCCGATTACAACGGTACGTGTATTTTTCCCTTAGGCCATTCTGGTTAAGCGATTGGAGCAGCAGAATTGCGAAAAATTTATTGTCTTGTTAACCATTTCTTAGCTTGAAAGTCCCATATCTCGCGAACGGATTGACCTAACCCAAAAATTCCTGTTGCGTCTGAAGGTAGAAACTCGCCCGATTACAACGGTATGTGTATTTTTTCACTAGGCCATTCTGATTAAGCGTTTGGAGCAGCAGAAGTGCGAAAAATTTGTTGTCTTCATAACCATTTCTTGGCTTCAAACTCCCATATCTCGCGAACGGATTTACCTAACCCAAAAATTCCTGTTGCGTCTGAAAGTAGAAACTCGCCCGATTACAACGGTATGTGTATTTTTTCCCTAGGCCAGTCTGGTTAAGCGTTTGGGGCAGCAGTAGTGCGAAAAATTTGTTGTCTTCTTTACCATTTCTTAGCTTCAAACTCCCATATCTCGCGAACGGATTGACCTAACCCAAAAATTCTTGTTGCATCTGAAAGAAGAAACTCGCCCGATTACAACGGTATGTGTATTTTTTCCCTAGGCCATTCTGGTTAAGCGTTTGGAGCAGCAGAATAGCGAAAAATTGTTTGCCTTCTCAACCATTTCTTGGCTTCAAACTCCCATATCTCGCGAACGGATTGACCTAACCCAAAAATTCCTGTTGGGTCTGAAAGTAGAAACTCACCCGATTACAACGATATGCGTATTTTTTCCCTAGGCCATTCTGGTTAAGCGTTTGGAGCAGCAGAATTGCGAAAAATGTTTTGCCTTCTCAACCATTTCTTGGCTTCAATCTCCCATATCTCGCGAACGGATTGACCTAACCCAAAAATTCCTGTTGCGTCTGAAAGTAGAAACTCGCCCGATTACAACGGTATGTGTATTTTTTCCCTAGGCCATTCTGGTTAAGCGTTTGGAGCAGCAGAATAGCGAAAAATTTGTTGTCTTCTTTACCAGTTCTTACTTCAAACTCCCATATCTCGCGAACGGATTGACCAAACCCAGAAGTTCCTGCTGCGTCTGAAAGTAGAAACTAGCCCGATTACAACGGTATGTGTATTTTTTCCCTAGGCCATTCTGGTTAAGCGTTTGGAGCAGCAGAATAGCGAAAAATTGTTTGCCTTCTCAGCCATTTCTTGGCTTCAAACTCCCATATCTCGCGAACGGATTGACCTAACCCAAAAATTCCTGTTGGGTCTGAAAGTAGAAACTCGCCCGATTACAACGGTATGTGTATTTCTTCCCTAGGCCATTCTGGTTAAGCGTTTGGAGCAGCAGAATTGCGAAAAATTTTTTGCCTTCTTTACCAGTTCTTAGCTTCAAACACCCATATCTCGCGAACGGATTGACCTAACCCAAAAATTCTTGTTGCATCTGAAACAAGAAACGCGCCCGATTACAACGGTATGTGTATTTTTTCCCTAGGCCATTCTGGTTAAGCGTTTGGAGCAGCAGAATAGCGAAAAATTTGTTGTCTTCTTTACCAGTTCTTACTTCAAACTCCCATATCTCGCGAACGGATTGACCAAACCCAGAAGTTCCTGCTGCGTCTGAAAGTAGAAACTAGCCCGATTACAACGGTATGTGTATTTTTTCCCTAGGCCATTCTGGTTAAGCGTTTGGAGCAGCAGAATAGCGAAAAATTGTTTGCCTTCTCAACCATTTCTTGGCTTCAAACTCCCATATCTCGCGAACGGATTGACCTAACCCAAAAATTCCTGCTGCGTCTGAAAGTAGAAACTCGCCCGTTTACAACAGTATGTGTATTTTTTCCCTAGGCCATTCTGGTTAAGCGTTTGGAGCAGCAGAAGTGCGAAATATTTGTTGTCTTCTTAACCATTTCTTAGCTTCAAACTCCCATATCTCGCGAACGGATTGACCTAGCCCAAAAATTCCTATTGCATCTGAAAGTAGAAACTCGCCCGATTACAACGGTATGTGTATTTTTTCCCTAGGCCATTCTGGTTAAGCGTTTGGAGCAGCAGAATTGCGAAAAATTTTTTGCTTTCTCAACCATTTCTTGGCTTCAAACTGCCATATCTCGCGAACGGATTGACCTAACCCAAAAATTCCTATTGCATCTGAAAGTAGAAACTCGCCCGATTACAACGGTACGTGTATTTTTCCCTTAGGCCATTCTGGTTAAGCGATTGGAGCAGCAGAATTGCGAAAAATTTATTGTCTTGTCAACCATTTCTTATCTTGAAAGTCCCATATCTCGCGAACGGATTGACCTAACCCAAAAATTCCTGTTGCGTCTGAAAGTAGAAACTCGCCCGATTACAACGGTATGTGTATTTTTTCACTAGGCCATTCTGATTAAGCGTTTGGAGCAGCAGAAGTGCGAAAAATTTGTTGTCTTCATAACCATTTCTTTGCTTCAAACTCCCATATCTCGCGAACGGATTGACCTAACCCAAAAATTCCTGTTGCGTCTAAAAGTAGAAACTCGCTCGATTACAACGGTATGTGTATTTTTTCCCTAGGCCATTCTGGTTAAGCGTTTGGAGCAGCAGTAGTGCGAAAAATTTGTTGTCTTCTTTACCATTTCTTAGCTTCAAACTCCCATATCTCGCGAACGGATTGACCTAACCCAAAAATTCTTGTTGCATCTGAAAGAAGAAACTCGCCCGATTACAACGGTATGTGTATTTTTTCCCTAGGCCATTCTGGTTAAGCGTTTGGAGCAGCAGAATAGCGAAAAATTGTTTGCCTTCTCAACCATTTCTTGGCTTCAAACTCCCATATCTCGCGAACGGATTGACCTAACCCAAAAATTCCTGTTGGGTCTGAAAGTAGAAACCCACCCGATTACAACGATATGCGTATTTTTTCCCTAGGCCATTCTGGTTAAGCGTTTGGAGCAGCAGAATTGCGAAAAATGTTTTGCCTTCTCAACCATTTCTTGGCTTCAATCTCCCATATCTCGCGAACGGATTGACCTAACCCAAAAATTCCTGTTGCGTCTGAAAGTAGAAACTCGCCCGATTACAACGGTATGTGTATTTCTTCCCTAGGCCATTCTGGTTAAGCGTTTGGAGCAGCAGAATTGCGAAAAATTTTTTGCCTTCTTTACCAGTTCTTAGCTTCAAACACCCATATCTCGCGAACGGATTGACCTAACCCAAAAATTCTTGTTGCATCTGAAACAAGAAACGCGCCCGATTACAACGGTATGTGTATTTTTTCCCTAGGCCATTCTGGTTAAGCGTTTGGAGCAGCAGAAGTGCGAAATATTTGTTGTCTTCTTAACCATTTCTTAGCTTCAAACTCCCATATCTCGCGAACGGATTGACCTAACCCAAAAATTCCTATTGCATCTGAAAGTAGAAACTCGCCCGATTACAACGGTATGTGTATTTTTTCCCTAGGCCATTCTGGTTAAGCGTTTGGAGCAGCAGAATTGCGAAAAATTTTTTGCTTTCTCAACCATTTCTTGGCTTCAAACTGCCATATCTCGCGAACGGATTGACCTAACCCAAAAATTCCTGTTGGGTCTGAAAGTAGAAACCCACCCGATTACAACGATATGCGTATTTTTTCCCTAGGCCATTCTGGTTAAGCGTTTGGAGCAGCAGAATTGCGAAAAATTTTTTGCCTTCTTTACCAGTTCTTAGCTTCAAACACCCATATCTCGCGAACGGATTGACCTAACCCAAAAATTCTTGTTGCATCTGAAAGTAGAAACTCGCCCGATTACAACGGTACGTGTATTTTTCCCTTAGGCCATTCTGGTTAAGCGATTGGAGCAGCAGAATTGCGAAAAATTTATTGTCTTGTCAACCATTTCTTATCTTGAAAGTCCCATATCTCGCGAACGGATTGACCTAACCCAAAAATTCCTGTTGCGTCTGAAAGTAGAAACTCGCCCGATTACAACGGTATGTGTATTTTTTCACTAGGCCATTCTGATTAAGCGTTTGGAGCAGCAGAAGTGCGAAAAATTTGTTGTCTTCATAACCATTCCTTGGCTTCAAACTCCCATATCTCGCGAACGGATTGACCTAACCCAAAAATTCCTGTTGCGTCTGAAAGTAGAAACTCGCCCGATTACAACCGTATGTGTATTTCTTCCCTAGGCCATTCTGGTCAAGCGTTTGGAGCAGCAGAATTGCGAAAAATTTTTTGCCTTCTCAACCATTTCTTGGCTTCAAACTCCCATATCTCGCGAACGGATTGACCTAACCCAAAAATTCCTATTGCATCTGAAAGTAGAAACTCGCCCGATTACAACGGTATGTGTATTTTTTCCCTAGGCCATTCTGGTTAAGCGTGTGAAGCAGCAGAATTGCGAAAAATTGTTTGCCTTCTCAACCAATTCTTGGCTTCAAACTCCCATATCTCGCGAACGGATTGACCTAACCCAAAAATTCCTGTTGCTTCTGAAAGTAGAAACTCGCCCGATTACAACGGTATGTGTATTTTTTCCCTAGGCCATTCTGGTTAAGCGTTAGGAGCAGCAGAAGTGCGAAAAAGTTGTTGTCTTCATAACCATTTCTTAGCTTCAAACTCCCATATCTCGCGAACGGATTGACCAAACCCAGAAGTTCCTGCTGCGTCTGAAAGTAGAAACTCGCCCGATTACAAGGATATGTGTATTTTTTCCCTAGGCCATTCTGGTTAAGCGTTAGGAGCAGCAGAAGTGCGAAAAATTTGTTGTCTTGTCAATCATTTCTTAGCTTCAAACTCCCATATCTCGCGAACGGATTGACCTAACCCAAAAATTCCTATTGCATCTGAAAGTAGAAACTCGCCCGATTACAACGGTACGTGTATTTTTCCCTTAGGCCATTCTGGTTAAGCGATTGGAGCAGCAGAATTGCGAAAAATTTATTGTCTTGTCAACCATTTCTTACCTTGAAAGTCCCATATCTCGCGAACGGATTGACCTTACCCAAAAATTCCTATTGCATCTGAAAGTAGAAACTCGCCCGATTACAGCGGTATGTGTATTTTTTCCCTAGGCCATTCGGGTTAAGCGTGTGGAGCAGCAGAATAGCGAAAAATTGTTTGCCTTCTCAACAATTTCTTGGCTTCAAACTCCCATATCTCGCGAACGGATTGACCTACCCAAAAATTCCTGTTGGGTCTGAAAGTAGAAACTCGCCCGATTACAACGGTATGTGTATTTCTTCCCTAGGCCATTCTGGTTAAGCGTTTGGAGCAGCAGAATTGCGAAAAATTTTTTGCCTTCTTTACCAGTTCTTAGCTTCAAACACCCATATCTCGCGAACGGATTGACCTAACCCAAAAATTCTTGTTGCATCTGAAACAAGAAACTCGCCCGATTACAACGGTATGTGTATTTTTTCCATAGGCCATTCTGGTTAAGCGTTTGGAGCAGCAGAATAGCGAAAAATTGTTTGCCTTCTCAACTATTTCTTGGCTTCAAACTCCCATATCTCGCGAACGGATTGACCTAACCCAAAAATTCCTGCTGCGTCTGAAAGTAGAAACTCGCCCGTTTACAACGGTATGTGTATTTCTTCCCTAGGCCATTCTGGTTAAGCGTTTGGAGCAGCAGAAGTGCGAAATATTTGTTGCCTTCTCAACCATTTCTTGGCTTCAAACTCCCATATCTCGCGAACGGATTGACCTAACCCAAAAATTCCTGCTGCGTCTGAAAGTAGAAACTCGCCCGTTTACAACGGTATGTGTATTTTTTCCCTAGGCCATTCTGGTTAAGCGTTTGGAGCAGCAGAAGTGCGAAATATTTGTCGTCTTCTTAACCATTTCTTAGCTTGAAAGTCCCATATCTCGCGAACGGATTGACCTAACCCAAAAATTCCTGTTGCGTCTGAAAGTAGAAACTCGCCCGATTACAACGATATGTGTATTTTTTCCCTAGGCCATTCTGGTTAAGCGTGTGAAGCAGCAGAATTGCGAAAAATTGTTTGCCTTCTCAACCATTTCTTGGCTTCAAACTCCCATATCTCGCGAACGGATTGACCTAACCCAAAAATTCCTGTTGCTTCTGAAAGTAGAAACTCGCCCGATTACAACGGTATGTGTATTTTTTCCCTAGGCCATTCTGGTTAAGCGTTAGGAGCAGCAGAAGTGCGAAAAAGTTGTTGTCTTGTCAATCATTTCTTAGCTTCAAACTCCCATATCTCGCGAACGGATTGACCTAACCCAAAAATTCCTGTTGCATCTGAAAGTAGAATCTCGCCCGATTACAACGGTATGTGTATTTTTTCCCTAGGCCATTCTGGTTAAGCATTAGGAGCAGCAGAAGTGCGAAAAATTTGTTGTCTTCTCAACCATTTCTTAGCTTCAAACTCCCATATCTCGCGAACGGATTGACCAAACCCAGAAGTTCCTGCTGTGTCTGAAAGTAGAAACTCGCCCGATTACAACGATATGTGTATTTTTTCCCTAGGCCATTCTGGTTAAGCGTTAGGAGCAGCAGAAGTGCGAAAAATTTGTTGTCTTGTCAGTCATTTCTTAGCTTCAAACTCCCATATCTCGCGAACGGATTGACCTAACCCAAAAATTCCTATTGCATCTGAAAGTAGAAACTCGCCCGATTACAACGGTACGTGTATTTTTCCCTTAGGCCATTCTGGTTAAGCGATTGGAGTAGCAGAATTGCGAAAAATTTATTATCTTGTCAACCATTTCTTACCTTGAAAGTCCCATATCTCGCGAACGGATTGACCTTACCCAAAAATTCCTATTGCATCTGAAAGTAGAAACTCGCCCGATTACAGCGGTATGTGTATTTTTTCCCTAGGCCATTCGGGTTAAGCGTGTGGAGCAGCAGAATAGCGAAAAATTGTTTGCCTTCTCAACCATTTCTTGGCTTCAAACTCCCATATCTCGCGAACGGATTGACCTACCCAAAAATTCCTGTTGGGTCTGAAAGTAGAAACTCGCCCGATTACAACGGTATGTGTATTTCTTCCCTAGGCCATTCTGGTTAAGCGTTTGGAGCAGCAGAATTGCGAAAAATTTTTTGCCTTCTTTACCAGTTCTTAGCTTCAAACACCCATATCTCGCGAACGGATTGACCTAACCCAAAAATTCTTGTTGCATCTGAAACAAGAAACTCGTCCGATTACAACGGTATGTGTATTTTTTCCATAGGCCATTCTGGTTAAGCGTTTGGAGCAGCAGAATAGCGAAAAATTGTTTGCCTTCTCAACTATTTCTTGGCTTCAAACTCCCATATCTCGCGAACGGATTGACCTAACCCAAAAATTCCTGCTGCGTCTGAAAGTAGAAACTCGCCCGTTTACAACGGTATGTGTATTTTTTCCCTAGGCCATTCTGGTTAAGCGTTTGGAGCAGCAGAAGTGCGAAATATTTGTTGTCTTCTTAACCATTTCTTAGCTTGAAAGTCCCATATCTCGCGAACGGATTGACCTAACCCAAAAATTCCTGTTGCGTCTGAAAGTAGAAACTCGCCCGATTACAACGGTATGTGTATTTTTTCACTAGGCCATTCTGATTAAGCGTTTGGAGCAGCAGAAGTGCGAAAAATTTGTTGTCTTTATAACCATTTCTTGGCTTCAAACTCCCATATCTCGCGAACGGATTGACCTAACCCAAAAATTCCTGTTGCGTCTGAAAGTAGAACCTCGCCCGATTACAACGGTATGTGTATTTCTTCCCTAGGCCATTCTGGTTAAGCGTTTGGAGCAGCAGAATTGCGAAAAATTTTTTGCCTTCTCAACCATTTCTTGGCTTCATACTCCCATATCTCGCGAACGGATTGACCAAACCCAGAAGTGCCTGCTGCGTCTGAAAGTAGAAACTCACCCGATTACAACGATATGCGTATTTTTTCCCTAGGCCATTCTGGTTAAGCGTTTGGAGCAGCAGAATTGCGAAAAATGTTTTGCCTTCTCAACCATTTCTTGGCTTCAATCTCCCATATCTCGCGAACGGATTGACCTACCCAAAAATTCCTGTTGGGTCTGAAAGTAGAAACTCGCCCGATTACAACGGTATGTGTATTTCTTCCCTAGGCCATTCTGGTTAAGCGTTTGGAGCAGCAGAATTGCGAAAAATTTTTTGCCTTCTTTACCAGTTCTTAGCTTCAAACACCCATATCTCGCGAACGGATTGACCTAACCCAAAAATTCTTGTTGCATCTGAAACAAAAAACTCGTCCGATTACAACGGTATGTGTATTTTTTCCCTAGGCCATTCTGGTTAAGCGTTAGGAGCAGCAGAAGTGCGAAAAAGTTGTTGTCTTCATAACCATTTCTTAGCTTCAAACTCCCATATCTCGCGAACGGATTGACCAAACCCAGAAGTTCCTGCTGCGTCTGAAAGTAGAAACTCGCCCGATTACAAGGATATGTGTATTTTTTCCCTAGGCCATTCTGGTTAAGCGTTAGGAGCAGCAGAAGTGCGAAAAATTTGTTGTCTTGTCAATCATTTCTTAGCTTCAAACTCCCATATCTCGCGAACGGATTGACCTAACCCAAAAATTCCTGATGCATCTGAAAGTAGAAACTCGCCCGATTACAACGGTATGTGTATTTTTTCCCTAGGCCATTCTGGTTAAGCATTAGGAGCAGCAGAAGTGCGAAAAATTTGTTGTCTTGTCAATCATTTCTTAGCTTCAAACTCCCATATCTCGCGAACGGATTGACCTAACCCAAAAATTCCTATTGCTTCTGAAAGTAGAAACTCGCCCGATTACAACGGTACGTGTATTTTTCCCTTAGGCCATTCTGGTTAAGCGATTGGAGCAGCAGAATTGCGAAAAATTTATTGTCTTGTCAACCATTTCTTACCTTGAAAGTCCCATATCTCGCGAACGGATTGACCTTACCCAAAAATTCCTATTGCATCTGAAAGTAGAAACTCGCCCGATTACAGCGGTATGTGTATTTTTTCCCTAGGCCATTCGGGTTAAGCGTGTGGAGCAGCAGAATAGCGAAAAATTGTTTGCCTTCTCAACAATTTCTTGGCTTCAAACTCCCATATCTCGCGAACGGATTGACCTACCCAAAAATTCCTGTTGGGTCTGAAAGTAGAAACTCGCCCGATTACAACGGTATGTGTATTTCTTCCCTAGGCCATTCTGGTTAAGCGTTTGGAACAGCAGAATTGCGAAAAATTTTTTGCCTTCTTTACCAGTTCTTAGCTTCAAACACCCATATCTCGCGAACGGATTGACCTAACCCAAAAATTCTTGTTGCATCTGAAACAAGAAACTCGCCCGATTACAACGGTATGTGTATTTTTTCCATAGGCCATTCTGGTTAAGCGTTTGGAGCAGCAGAATAGCGAAAAATTGTTTGCCTTCTCAACTATTTCTTGGCTTCAAACTCCCATATCTCGCGAACGGATTGACCTAACCCAAAAATTCCTGCTGCGTCTGAAAGTAGAAACTCGCCCGTTTACAACGGTATGTGTATTTTTTCCCTAGGCCATTCTGGTTAAGCGTTTGGAGCAGCAGAAGTGCGAAATATTTGTTGCCTTCTCAACCATTTCTTGGCTTCAAACTCCCATATCTCGCGAACGGATTGACCTAACCCAAAAATTCCTGCTGCGTCTGAAAGTAGAAACTCGCCCGTTTACAACGGTATGTGTATTTTTTCCCTAGGCCATTCTGGTTAAGCGTTTGGAGCAGCAGAAGTGCGAAATATTTGTTGTCTTCTTAACCATTTCTTAGCTTGAAAGTCCCATATCTCGCGAACGGATTGACCTAACCCAAAAATTCCTGTTGCGTCTGAAAGTAGAAACTCGCCCGATTACAACGGTATGTGTATTTTTTCACTAGGCCATTCTGGTTAAGCGTTAGGAGCAGCAGAAGTGCGAAAAAGTTGTTGTATTCATAACCATTTCTTAGCTTCAAACTCCCATATCTCGCGAACGGATTGACCAAACCCAGAAGTTCCTGCTGCGTCTGAAAGTAGAAACTCGCCCGATTACAAGGATATGTGTATTTTTTCCCTAGGCCATTCTGGTTAAGCGTTAGGAGCAGCAGAAGTGCGAAAAATTTGTTGTCTTGTCAATCATTTCTTAGCTTCAAACTCCCATATCTCGCGAACGGATTGACCTTACCCAAAAATTCCTATTGCATCTGAAAGTAGAAACTCGCCCGATTACAGCGGTATGTGTATTTTTTCCCTAGGCCATTCGGGTTAAGCGTGTGGAGCAGCAGAATAGCGAAAAATTGTTTGCCTTCTCAACAATTTCTTGGCTTCAAACTCCCATATCTCGCGAACGGATTGACCTACCCAAAAATTCCTGTTGGGTCTGAAAGTAGAAACTCGCCCGATTACAACGGTATGTGTATTTCTTCCCTAGGCCATTCTGGTTAAGCGTTTGGAGCAGCAGAATTGCGAAAAATTTTTTGCCTTCTTTACCAGTTCTTAGCTTCAAACACCCATATCTCGCGAACGGATTGACCTAACCCAAAAATTCTTGTTGCATCTGAAACAAGAAACTCGCCCGATTACAACGGTATGTGTATTTTTTCCATAGGCCATTCTGGTTAAGCGTTTGGAGCAGCAGAATAGCGAAAAATTGTTTGCCTTCTCAACTATTTCTTGGCTTCAAACTCCCATATCTCGCGAACGGATTGACCTAACCCAAAAATTCCTGCTGCGTCTGAAAGTAGAAACTCGCCCGTTTACAACGGTATGTGTATTTTTTCCCTAGGCCATTCTGGTTAAGCGTTTGGAGCAGCAGAAGTGCGAAATATTTGTTGCCTTCTCAACCATTTCTTGGCTTCAACCTCCCATATCTCGCGAACGGATTGACCTAACCCAAAAATTCCTGCTGCGTCTGAAAGTAGAAACTCGCCCGTTTACAACGGTATGTGTATTTTTTCCCTAGGCCATTCTGGTTAAGCGTTTGGAGCAGCAGAAGTGCGAAATATTTGTTGTCTTCTTAACCATTTCTTAGCTTGAAAGTCCCATATCTCGCGAACGGATTGACCTAACCCAAAAATTCCTGTTGCGTCTGAAAGTAGAAACTCGCCCGATTACAACGGTATGTGTATTTTTTCACTAGGCCATTCTGATTAAGCGTTTGGAGCAGCAGAAGTGCGAAAAATTTGTTGTCTTCATAACCATTTCTTGGCTTCAAACTCCCATATCTCGCGAACGGATTGACCTAACCCAAAAATTCCTGTTGCATCTGAAAGTAGAAACTCGCCCGATTACAACGGTATGTGTATTTTTTCCCTAGGCCATTCTGGTTAAGCGTGTGAAGCAGCAGAATTGCGAAAAATTGTTTGCCTTCTCAACCATTTCTTGGCTTCAAACTCCCATATCTCGCGAACGGATTGACCTAACCCAAAAATTCCTGTTGCTTCTGAAAGTAGAAACTCGCCCGATTACAACGGTATGTGTATTTTTTCCCTAGGCCATTCTGGTTAAGCGTTAGGAGCAGCAGAAGTGCGAAAAAGTTGTTGTATTCATAACCATTTCTTAGCTTCAAACTCCCATATCTCGCGAACGGATTGACCAAACCCAGAAGTTCCTTCTGCGTCTGAAAGTAGAAACTCGCCCGATTACAAGGATATGTGTATTTTTTCCCTAGGCCATTCTGGTTAAGCGTTAGGAGCAGCAGAAGTGCGAAAAATTTGTTGTCTTGTCAATCATTTCTTAGCTTCAAACTCCCATATCTCGCGAACGGATTGACCTAACCCAAAAATTCCTGTTGCATCTGAAAGTAGAATCTCGCCCGATTACAACGGTATGTGTATTTTTTCCCTAGGCCATTCTGGTTAAGCATTAGGAGCAGCAGAAGTGCGAAAAATTTGTTGTCTTCTCAACCATTTCTTAGCTTCAAACTCCCATATCTCGCGAACGGATTGACCAAACCCAGAAGTTCCTGCTGCGTCTGAAAGTAGAAACTCGCCCGATTACAACGGTATGTGTATTTTTTCCCTAGGCCATTCTGGTTAAGCGTGTGAAGCAGCAGAATTGCGAAAAATTGTTTGCCTTCTCAACCATTTCTTGGCTTCAAACTCCCATATCTCGCGAACGGATTGACCTAACCCAAAAATTCCTGTTGCTTCTGAAAGTAGAAACTCGCCCGATTACAACGGTATGTGTATTTTTTCCCTAGGCCATTCTGGTTAAGCGTTAGGAGCAGCAGAAGTGCGAAAAAGTTGTTGTATTCATAACCATTTCTTAGCTTCAAACTCCCATATCTCGCGAACGGATTGACCAAACCCAGAAGTTCCTGCTGCGTCTGAAAGTAGAAACTCGCCCGATTACAAGGATATGTGTATTTTTTCCCTAGGCCATTCTGGTTAAGCGTTAGGAGCAGCAGAAGTGCGAAAAATTTGTTGTCTTGTCAATCATTTCTTAGCTTCAAACTCCCATATCTCGCGAACGGATTGACCTAACCCAAAAATTCCTGTTGCATCTGAAAGTAGAATCTCGCCCGATTACAACGGTATGTGTATTTTTTCCCTAGGCCATTCTGGTTAAGCATTAGGAGCAGCAGAAGTGCGAAAAATTTGTTGTCTTCTCAACCATTTCTTAGCTTCAAACTCCCATATCTCGCGAACGGATTGACCAAACCCAGAAGTTCCTGCTGCGTCTGAAAGTAGAAACTCGCCCGATTACAACGATATGTGTATTTTTTCCCTAGGCCATTCTGGTTAAGAGTTAGGAGCAGCAGAAGTGCGAAAAATTTGTTGTCTTGTCAGTCATTTCTTAGCTTCAAACTCCCATATCTCGCGAACGGATTGACCTAACCCAAAAATTCCTATTGCATCTGAAAGTAGAAACTCGCCCGATTACAACGGTACGTGTATTTTTCCCTTAGGCCATTCTGGTTAAGCGATTGGAGCAGCAGAATTGCGAAAAATTTATTGTCTTGTCAACCATTTCTTACCTTGAAAGTCCCATATCTCGCGAACGGATTGACCTTACCCAAAAATTCCTATTGCATCTGAAAGTAGAAACTCGCCCGATTACAGCGGTATGTGTATTTTTTCCCTAGGCCATTCGGGTTAAGCGTGTGGAGCAGCAGAATAGCGAAAAATTGTTTGCCTTCTCAACCATTTCTTGGCTTCAAACTCCCATATCTCGCGAACGGATTGACCTACCCAAAAATTCCTGTTGGGTCTGAAAGTAGAAACTCGCCCGATTACAAAGGTATGTGTATTTCTTCCCTAGGCCATTCTGGTTAAGCGTTTGGAGCAGCAGAATTGCGAAAAATTTTTTGCCTTCTTTACCAGTTCTTAGCTTCAAACACCCATATCTCGCGAACGGATTGACCTAACCCAAAAATTCTTGTTGCATCTGAAACAAGAAACTCGTCCGATTACAACGCTATGTGTATTTTTTCCATAGGCCATTCTGGTTAAGCGTTTGGAGCAGCAGAATAGCGAAAAATTGTTTGCCTTCTCAACTATTTCTTGGCTTCAAACTCCCATATCTCGCGAACGGATTGACCTAACCCAAAAATTCCTGCTGCGTCTGAAAGTAGAAACTCGCCCGTTTACAACGGTATGTGTATTTTTTCCCTAGGCCATTCTGGTTAAGCGTTTGGAGCAGCAGAAGTGCGAAATATTTGTTGTCTTCTTAACCATTTCTTAGCTTGAAAGTCCCATATCTCGCGAACGGATTGACCTAACCCAAAAATTCCTGTTGCGTCTGAAAGTAGAAACTCGCCCGATTACAACGGTATGTGTATTTTTTCACTAGGCCATTCTGATTAAGCGTTTGGAGCAGCAGAAGTGCGAAAAATTTGTTGTCTTCATAACCATTTCTTGGCTTCAAACTCCCATATCTCGCGAACGGATTGACCTAACCCAAAAATTCCTGTTGCGTCTGAAAGTAGAAACTCGCCCGATTACAACGGTATGTGTATTTCTTCCCTAGGCCATTCTGGTTAAGCGTTTGGAGCAGCAGAATTGCGAAAAATTTTTTGCCTTCTCAACCATTTCTTGGCTTCAAACTCCCATATCTCGCGAACGGATTGACCTAACCCAAAAATTCCTGTTGCATCTGAAAGTAGAATCTCGCCCGATTACAACGGTATGTGTATTTTTTCCCTAGGCCATTCTGGTTAAGCATTAGGAGCAGCAGAAGTGCGAAAAATTTGTTGTCTTCTCAACCATTTCTTAGCTTCAAACTCCCATATCTCGCGAACGGATTGACCTAACCCAAAAATTCCTATTGCATCTGAAAGTAGAAACTCGCCCGATTACAACGGTACGTGTATTTTTCCCTTAGGCCATTCTGGTTAAGCGATTGGAGCAGCAGAATTGCGAAAAATTTATTGTCTTGTCAACCATTTCTTACCTTGAAAGTCCCATATCTCGCGAACGGATTGACCTTACCCAAAAATTCCTATTGCATCTGAAAGTAGAAACTCGCCCGATTACAGCGGTATGTCTATTTTTTCCCTAGGCCATTCGGGTTAAGCGTGTGGAGCAGCAGAATAGCGAAAAATTGTTTGCCTTCTCAACCATTTCTTGGCTTCAAACTCCCATATCTCGCGAACGGATTGACCTACCCAAAAATTCCTGTTGGGTCTGAAAGTAGAATCTCGCCCGATTACAAAGGTATGTGTATTTCTTCCCTAGGCCATTCTGGTTAAGCGTTTGGAGCAGCAGAATTGCGAAAAATTTTTTGCCTTCTTTACCAGTTCTTAGCTTCAAACACCCATATCTCGCGAACGGATTGACCTAACCCAAAAATTCTTGTTGCATCTGAAACAAGAAACTCGTCCGATTACAACGCTATGTGTATTTTTTCCATAGGCCATTCTGGTTAAGCGTTTGGAGCAGCAGAATAGCGAAAAATTGTTTGCCTTCTCAACTATTTCTTGGCTTCAAACTCCCATATCTCGCGAACGGATTGACCTAACCCAAAAATTCCTGCTGCGTCTGAAAGTAGAAACTCGCCCGTTTACAACGGTATGTGTATTTTTTCCCTAGGCCATTCTGGTTAAGCGTTTGGAGCAGCAGAAGTGCGAAATATTTGTTGTCTTCTTAACCATTTCTTAGCTTGAAAGTCCCATATCTCGCGAACGGATTGACCTAACCCAAAAATTCCTGTTGCGTCTGAAAGTAGAAACTCGCCCGATTACAACGGTATGTGTATTTCTTCCCTAGGCCATTCTGGTTAAGCGTTTGGAGCAGCAGAATTGCGAAAAATTTTTTGCCTTCTCAACCATTTCTTGGCTTCAAACTCCCATATCTCGCGAACGGATTGACCAAACCCAGAAGTGCCTGCTGCGTCTGAAAGTAGAAACTCACCCGATTACAACGATATGCGTATTTTTTCCCTAGGCCATTCTGGTTAAGCGTTTGGAGCAGCAGAATTGCGAAAAATGTTTTGCCTTCTCAACCATTTCTTGGCTTCAATCTCCCATATCTCGCGAACGGATTGACCTACCCAAAAATTCCTGTTGGGTCTGAAAGTAGAAACTCGCCCGATTACAACGGTATGTGTATTTCTACCCTAGGCCATTCTGGTTAAGCGTTTGGAGCAGCAGAATTGCGAAAAATTTTTTGCCTTCTTTACCAGTTCTTAGCTTCAAACACCCATATCTCGCGAACGGATTGACCTAACCCAAAAATTCTTGTTGCGTCTGAAACAAGAAACTCGTCCGATTACAACGGTATGTGTATTTTTTCCCTAGGCCATTCTGGTTAAGCGTTAGGAGCAGCAGAAGTGCGAAAAATTTGTTGTCTTGTCAAACATTTCTTAGCTTCAAACTCCCATATCTTGCGAACGGATTGACCTAACCCAAAAATTCCTGATGCATCTGAAAGTAGAAACTCGCCCGATTACAACGGTATGTGTATTTTTTCCCTAGGCCATTCGGGTTAAGCATTAGGAGCAGCAGAAGTGCGAAAAATTTGTTGTCTTGTCAATCATTTCTTAGCTTCAAACTCCCATATCTCGCGAACGGATTGACCTAACCCAAAAATTCCTGCTGCGTCTGAAAGTAGAAACTCGCCCGTTTACAACGGTATGTGTATTTTTTCCCTAGGCCATTCTGGTTAAGCGTTTGGAGCAGCAGAATAGCGAAAAATTGTTTGCCTTCTCAACAATTTCTTGGCTTCAAACTCCCATATCTCGCGAACGGATTGACCTACCCAAAAATTCCTGTTGGGTCTGAAAGTAGAAACTCGCCCGATTACAACGGTATGTGTATTTCTTCCCTAGGCCATTCTGGTTAAGCGTTTGGAGCAGCAGAATTGCGAAAAATTTTTTGCCTTCTTTACCAGTTCTTAGCTTCAAACACCCATATCTCGCGAACGGATTGGCCTAACCCAAAAATTCTTGTTGCATCTGAAACAAGAAACTCGCCCGATTACAACGGTATGTGTATTTTTTCCATAGGCCATTCTGGTTAAGCGTTTGGAGCAGCAGAATAGCGAAAAATTGTTTGCCTTCTCAACTATTTCTTGGCTTCAAACTCCCATATCTCGCGAACGGATTGACCTAACCCAAAAATTCCTGCTGCGTCTGAAAGTAGAAACTCGCCCGTTTACAACGGTATGTGTATTTTTTCCCTAGGCCATTCTGGTTAAGCGTTTGGAGCAGCAGAAGTGCGAAATATTTGTTGCCTTCTCAACCATTTCTTGGCTTCAAACTCCCATATCTCGCGAACGGATTGACCTAACCCAAAAATTCCTGCTGCGTCTGAAAGTAGAAACTCGCCCGTTTACAACGGTATGTGTATTTTTTCCCTAGGCCATTCTGGTTAAGCGTTTGGAGCAGCAGAAGTGCGAAATATTTGTTGTCTTCTTAACCATTTCTTAGCTTGAAAGTCCCATATCTCGCGAACGGATTGACCTAACCCAAAAATTCCTGTTGCGTCTGAAAGTAGAAACTCGCCCGATTACAACGGTATGTGTATTTTTTCAATAGGCCATTCTGATTAAGCGTTTGGAGCAGCAGAATAGCGAAAAATTGTTTGCCTTCTCAACTATTTCTTGGCTTCAAACTCCCATATCTCGCGAACGGATTGACCTAACCCAAAAATTCCTGCTGCGTCTGAAAGTAGAAACTCGCCCGTTTACAACGGTATGTGTATTTTTTCCCTAGGCCATTCTGGTTAAGCGTTTGGAGCAGCAGAAGTGCGAAATATTTGTTGCCTTCTCAACCATTTCTTGGCTTCAAACTCCCATATCTCGCGAACGGATTGACCTAACCCAAAAATTCCTGCTGCGTCTGAAAGTAGAAACTCGCCCGTTTACAACGGTATGTGTATTTTTTCCCTAGGCCATTCTGGTTAAGCGTTTGGAGCAGCAGAAGTGCGAAATATTTGTTGTCTTCTTAACCATTTCTTAGCTTGAAAGTCCCATATCTCGCGAACGGATTGACCTAACCCAAAAATTCCTGTTGCGTCTGAAAGTAGAAACTCGCCCGATTACAACGGTATGTGTATTTTTTCACTAGGCCATTCTGATTAAGCGTTTGGAGCAGCAGAAGTGCGAAAAATTTGTTGTCTTCATAACCATTTCTTGGCTTCAAACTCCCATATCTCGCGAACGGATTGACCTAACCCAAAAATTCCTGTTGCATCTGAAAGTAGAAACTCGCCCGAATACAACGGTATGTGTATTTTTTCCCTAGGCCATTCTGGTTAAGCGTGTGAAGCAGCAGAATTGCGAAAAATTGTTTGCCTTCTCAACCATTTCTTGGCTTCAAACTCCCATATCTCGCGAACGGATTGACCTAACCCAAAAATTCCTGTTGCTTCTGAAAGTAGAAACTCGCCCGATTACAACGGTATGTGTATTTTTTCCCTAGGCCATTCTGGTTAAGCGTTAGGAGCAGCAGAAGTGCGAAAAATTTGTTGTCTTGTCAATCATTTCTTAGCTTCAAACTCCCATATCTCGCGAACGGATTGACCTAACCCAAAAATTCCTGTTGCATCTGAAAGTAGAATCTCGCCCGATTACAACGGTACGTGTATTTTTCCCTTAGGCCATTCTGGTTAAGCGATTGGAGCAGCAGAATTGCGAAAAATTTATTGTCTTGTCAACCATTTCTTACCTTGAAAGTCCCATATCTCGCGAACGGATTGACCTTACCCAAAAATTCCTATTGCATCTGAAAGTAGAAACTCGCCCGATTACAGCGGTATGCGTATTTTTTCCCTAGGCCATTCGGGTTAAGCGTGTGGAGCAGCAGAATAGCGAAAAATTGTTTGCCTTCTCAACCATTTCTTGGCTTCAAACTCCCATATCTCGCGAACGGATTGACCTACCCAAAAATTCCTGTTGGGTCTGAAAGTAGAAACTCGCCCGATTACAACGGTATGTGTATTTCTTCCCTAGGCCATTCTGGTTAAGCGTTTGGAGCAGCAGAATTGCGAAAAATTTTTTGCCTTCTTTACCAGTTCTTAGCTTCAAACACCCATATCTCGCGAACGGATTGACCTAACCCAAAAATTCTTGTTGCATCTGAAACAAGAAACTCGTCCGATTACAACGGTATGTGTATTTTTTCCATAGGCCATTCTGGTTAAGCGTTTGGAGCAGCAGAATAGCGAAAAATTGTTTGCCTTCTCAACTATTTCTTGGCTTCAAACTCCCATATCTCGCGAACGGATTGACCTAACCCAAAAATTCCTGCTGCGTCTGAAAGTAGAAACTCGCCCGTTTACAACGGTATGTGTATTTTTTCCCTAGGCCATTCTGGTTAAGCGTTTGGAGCAGCAGAAGTGCGAAATATTTGTTGTCTTCTTAACCATTTCTTAGCTTGAAAGTCCCATATCTCGCGAACGGATTGACCTAACCCAAAAATTCCTGTTGCGTCTGAAAGTAGAAACTCGCCCGATTACAACGGTATGTGTATTTTTTCACTAGGCCATTCTGATTAAGCGTTTGGAGCAGCAGAAGTGCGAAAAATTTGTTGTCTTCATAACCATTTCTTGGCTTCAAACTCCCATATCTCGCGAACGGATTGACCTAACCCAGAAGTGCCTGCTGCGTCTGAAAGTAGAAACTCACCCGATTACAACGATATGCGTATTTTTTCCCTAGGCCATTCTGGTTAAGCGTTTGGAGCAGCAGAATTGCGAAAAATGTTTTGCCTTCTCAACCATTTCTTGGCTTCAATCTCCCATATCTCGCGAACGGATTGACCTAACCCAAAAATTCCTATTGCATCTGAAAGTAGAAACTCGCCCGATTACAGCGGTATGTGTATTTTTTCCCTATGCAATTCTGGTTAAGCGTTTGGAGCAGCAGAATTGCGAAAAATTTTTTGCCTTCTCAACCATTTCTTGGCTTCAAACTCCCATATCTCGCGAACGGATTGACCTAACCCAAAAATTCCTGTTGCATCTGAAAGTAGAAACTCGCCCGATTACAACGGTATGTGTATTTTTTCCCTAGGCCATTCTGGTTAAGCGTGTGAAGCAGCAGAATTGCGAAAAATTGTTTGCCTTCTCAACCATTTCTTGGCTTCAAACTCCCATATCTCGCGAACGGATTGACCTAACCCAAAAATTCCTATTGCATCTGAAAGTAGAAACTCGCCCGATTACAACGGTACGTGTATTTTTCCCTTAGGCCATTCTGGTTAAGCGATTGGATCAGCAGAATTTGCGAAAAATTTATTGTGTTGTCAACCATTTCTTACCTTGAAAGTCCCATATCTCGCGAACGGATTGACCTTACCCAAAAATTCCTGTTGCTTCTGAAAGTAGAAACTCGCCCGATTACAACGGTATGTGTATTTTTTCCCTAGGCCATTCTGGTTAAGCGTTAGGAGCAGCAGAAGTGCGAAAAAGTTGTTGTCTTCATAACCATTTCTTAGCTTCAAACTTCCATATCTCGCGAACGGATTGACCAAACCCAGAAGTTCCTGCTGCGTCTGAAAGTAGAAACTCGCCCGATTACAAGGATATGTGTATTTTTTCCCTAGGCGATTCTGGTTAAGCGTTAGGAGCAGCAGAAGTGCGAAAAATTTGTTGTCTTGTCAATCATTTCTTAGCTTCAAACTCCCATATCTCGCGAACGGATTGACCTAACCCAAAAATTCCTGTTGCATCTGAAAGTAGAAACTCGCCCGATTACAACGATATGTGTATTTTTTCCCTAGGCCATTCTGGTTAAGCGTTAGGAGCAGCAGAAGTGCGAAAAATTTGTTGTCTTGGCAATCATTTCTTAGCTTCAAACTCCCATATCTCGCGAACGGATTGACCTAACCCAAAAATTCCTATTGCATCTGAAAGTAGAAACTCGCCCGATTACAACGGTACGTGTATTTTTCCCTAGGCCATTCGGGTTAAGCGTGTGGAGCAGCAGAATAGCGAAAAATTGTTTGCCTTCTCAACCATTTCTTGGCTTCAAACTCCCATATCTCGCGAACGGATTGACCTACCCAAAAATTCCTGTTGGGTCTGAAAGTAGAAACTCGCCCGATTACAACGGTATGTGTATTTCTTCCCTATGCAATTCTGGTTAAGCGTTTGGAGCAGCAGAATTGCGAAAAATTTTTTGCCTTCTCAACCATTTCTTGGCTTCAAACTCCCATATCTCGCGAACGGATTGACCTAACCCAAAAATTCCTGTTGCATCTGAAAGTAGAAACTCGCCCGATTACAACGGTATGTGTATTTTTTCCCTAGGCCATTCTGGTTAAGCGTGTGAAGCAGCAGAATTGCGAAAAATTGTTTGCCTTCTCAACCATTTCTTGGCTTCAAACTCCCATATCTCGCGAACGGATTGACCTAACCCAAAAATTCCTATTGCATCTGAAAGTAGAAACTCGCCCGATTACAACGGTACGTGTATTTTTCCCTTAGGCCATTCTGGTTAAGCGATTGGATCAGCAGAATTTGCGAAAAATTTATTGTGTTGTCAACCATTTCTTACCTTGAAAGTCCCATATCTCGCGAACGGATTGACCTTACCCAAAAATTCCTGTTGCTTCTGAAAGTAGAAACTCGCCCGATTACAACGGTATGTGTATTTTTTCCCTAGGCCATTCTGGTTAAGCGTTAGGAGCAGCAGAAGTGCGAAAAAGTTGTTGTCTTCATAACCATTTCTTAGCTTCAAACTTCCATATCTCGCGAACGGATTGACCAAACCCAGAAGTTCCTGCTGCGTCTGAAAGTAGAAACTCGCCCGATTACAAGGATATGTGTATTTTTTCCCTAGGCGATTCTGGTTAAGCGTTAGGAGCAGCAGAAGTGCGAAAAATTTGTTGTCTTGTCAATCATTTCTTAGCTTCAAACTCCCATATCTCGCGAACGGATTGACCTAACCCAAAAATTCCTGTTGCATCTGAAAGTAGAAACTCGCCCGATTACAACGATATGTGTATTTTTTCCCTAGGCCATTCTGGTTAAGCGTTAGGAGCAGCAGAAGTGCGAAAAATTTGTTGTCTTGGCAATCATTTCTTAGCTTCAAACTCCCATATCTCGCGAACGGATTGACCTAACCCAAAAATTCCTATTGCATCTGAAAGTAGAAACTCGCCCGATTACAACGGTACGTGTATTTTTCCCTAGGCCATTCGGGTTAAGCGTGTGGAGCAGCAGAATAGCGAAAAATTGTTTGCCTTCTCAACCATTTCTTGGCTTCAAACTCCCATATCTCGCGAACGGATTGACCTACCCAAAAATTCCTGTTGGGTCTGAAAGTAGAAACTCGCCCGATTACAACGGTATGTGTATTTCTTCCCTAGGCCATTCTGGTTAAGCGTTTGGAGCAGCAGAATTGCGAAAAATTTTTTGCCTTCTTTACCAGTTCTTAGCTTCAAACACCCATATCTCGCGAACGGATTGACCTAACCCAAAAATTCTTGTTGCATCTGAAACAAGAAACTCGTCCGATTACAACGGTATGTGTATTTTTTCCATAGGCCATTCTGGTTAAGCGTTTGGAGCAGCAGAATAGCGAAAAATTGTTTGCCTTCTCAACTATTTCTTGGCTTCAAACTCCCATATCTCGCGAACGGATTGACCTAACCCAAAAATTCCTGCTGCGTCTGAAAGTAGAAACTCGCCCGTTTACAACGGTATGTGTATTTTTTCCCTAGGCCATTCTGGTTAAGCGTTTGGAGCAGCAGAAGTGCGAAATATTTGTTGTCTTCTTAACCATTTCTTAGCTTGAAAGTCCCATATCTCGCGAACGGATTGACCTAACCCAAAAATTCCTGTTGCGTCTGAAAGTAGAAACTCGCCCGATTACAACGGTATGTGTATTTTTTCACTAGGCCATTCTGATTAAGCGTTTGGAGCAGCAGAAGTGCGAAAAATTTGTTGTCTTCATAACCATTTCTTGGCTTCAAACTCCCATATCTCGCGAACGGATTGACCTAACCCAGAAGTGCCTGCTGCGTCTGAAAGTAGAAACTCACCCGATTACAACGATATGCGTATTTTTTCCCTAGGCCATTCTGGTTAAGCGTTTGGAGCAGCAGAATTGCGAAAAATGTTTTGCCTTCTCAACCATTTCTTGGCTTCAATCTCCCATATCTCGCGAACGGATTGACCTAACCCAAAAATTCCTATTGCATCTGAAAGTAGAAACTCGCCCGATTACAGCGGTATGTGTATTTTTTCCCTATGCAATTCTGGTTAAGCGTTTGGAGCAGCAGAATTGCGAAAAATTTTTTGCCTTCTCAACCATTTCTTGGCTTCAAACTCCCATATCTCGCGAACGGATTGACCTAACCCAAAAATTCCTGTTGCATCTGAAAGTAGAAACTCGCCCGATTACAACGGTATGTGTATTTTTTCCCTAGGCCATTCTGGTTAAGCGTGTGAAGCAGCAGAATTGCGAAAAATTGTTTGCCTTCTCAACCATTTCTTGGCTTCAAACTCCCATATCTCGCGAACGGATTGACCTAACCCAAAAATTCCTATTGCATCTGAAAGTAGAAACTCGCCCGATTACAACGGTACGTGTATTTTTCCCTTAGGCCATTCTGGTTAAGCGATTGGATCAGCAGAATTTGCGAAAAATTTATTGTGTTGTCAACCATTTCTTACCTTGAAAGTCCCATATCTCGCGAACGGATTGACCTTACCCAAAAATTCCTGTTGCTTCTGAAAGTAGAAACTCGCCCGATTACAACGGTATGTGTATTTTTTCCCTAGGCCATTCTGGTTAAGCGTTAGGAGCAGCAGAAGTGCGAAAAAGTTGTTGTCTTCATAACCATTTCTTAGCTTCAAACTTCCATATCTCGCGAACGGATTGACCAAACCCAGAAGTTCCTGCTGCGTCTGAAAGTAGAAACTCGCCCGATTACAAGGATATGTGTATTTTTTCCCTAGGCGATTCTGGTTAAGCGTTAGGAGCAGCAGAAGTGCGAAAAATTTGTTGTCTTGTCAATCATTTCTTAGCTTCAAACTCCCATATCTCGCGAACGGATTGACCTAACCCAAAAATTCCTGTTGCATCTGAAAGTAGAAACTCGCCCGATTACAACGATATGTGTATTTTTTCCCTAGGCCATTCTGGTTAAGCGTTAGGAGCAGCAGAAGTGCGAAAAATTTGTTGTCTTGGCAATCATTTCTTAGCTTCAAACTCCCATATCTCGCGAACGGATTGACCTAACCCAAAAATTCCTATTGCATCTGAAAGTAGAAACTCGCCCGATTACAACGGTACGTGTATTTTTCCCTTAGGCCATTCTGGTTAAGCGATTGGAGCAGCAGAATTGCGAAAAATTTATTGTCTTGTCAACCATTTCTTACCTTGAAAGTCCCATATCTCGCGAACGGATTGACCTTACCCAAAAATTCCTATTGCATCTGAAAGTAGAAACTCGCCCGATTACAGCGGTATGTCTATTTTTTCCCTAGGCCATTCGGGTTAAGCGTGTGGAGCAGCAGAATAGCGAAAAATTGTTTGCCTTCTCAACCATTTCTTGGCTTCAAACTCCCATATCTCGCGAACGGATTGACCTAACCCAAAAATTCTTGTTGCATCTGAAACAAGAAACTCGCCCGATTACAACGGTATGTGTATTTTTTCCATAGGCCATTCTGGTTAAGCGTTTGGAGCAGCAGAATAGCGAAAAATTGTTTGCCTTCTCAACTATTTCTTGGCTTCAAACTCCCATATCTCGCGAACGGATTGACCTGACCCAAAAATTCCTGCTGCGTCTGAAAGTAGAAACTCGCCCGTTTACAACGGTATGTGTATTTTTTCCCTAGGCCATTCTGGTTAAGCGTTTGGAGCAGCAGAAGTGCGAAATATTTGTTGTCTTCTTAACCATTTCTTAGCTTGAAAGTCCCATATCTCGCGAACGGATTGACCTAACCCAAAAATTCCTGTTGCGTCTGAAAGTAGAAACTCGCCCGATTACAACGGTATGTGTAGTTTTTCACTAGGCCATTCTGATTAAGCGTTTGGAGCAGCAGAAGTGCGAAAAATTTGTTGTCTTCATAACCATTTCTTGGCTTCAAACTCCCATATCTCGCGAACGGATTGACCTAACCCAAAAATTCCTGTTGCATCTGAAAGTAGAAACTCGCCCGATTACAGCGGTATGTGTGTTTTTTCCCTATGCAATTCTGGTTAAGCGTTTGGAGCAGCAGAATTGCGAAAAATTTTTTGCCTTCTCAACCATTTCTTGGCTTCAAACTCCCATATCTCGCGAACGGATTGACCTAACCCAAAAATTCCTGTTGCATCTGAAAGTAGAAACTCGCCCGATTACAACGGTATGTGTATTTTTTCCCTAGGCCATTCTGGTTAAGCGTGTGAAGCAGCAGAATTGCGAAAAATTGTTTGCCTTCTCAACCATTTCTTGGCTTCAAACTCCCATATCTCGCGAACGGATTGACCTAACCCAAAAATTCCTGTTGCGTCTGAAAGTAGAAACTCGCCCGATTACAACGGTATGTGTATTTTTTCACTAGGCCATTCTGATTAAGCGTTTGGAGCAGCAGAAGTGCGAAAAATTTGTTGTCTTCATAACCATTTCTTGGCTTCAAACTCCCATATCTCGCGAACGGATTGACCTAACCCAAAAATTCCTGTTGCATCTGAAAGTAGAAACTCGCCCGATTACAGCGGTATGTGTGTTTTTTCCCTATGCAATTCTGGTTAAGCGTTTGGAGCAGCAGAATTGCGAAAAATTTTTTGCCTTCTCAACCATTTCTTAGCTTCAAACTCCCATATTTCGCGAACGGATTGACCAAACCCAGAAGTTCCTGCTGCGTCTGAAAGTAGAAACTCGCCCGATTACAAGGATATGTGTATTTTTTCCCTAGGCCATTCTGGTTAAGCGTTAGGAGCAGCAGAAGTGCGAAAAATTTGTTGTCTTGTCAATCATTTCTTAGCTTCAAACTCCCATATCTCGCGAACGGATTGACCTAACCCAAAAATTCCGGTTGCATCTGAAAGTAGAAACTCGCCCGATTACAACGGTATGTGTATTTTTTCCCTAGGCCATTCTGGTTAAGCGTTAGGAGCAGCAGAAGTGCGAAAAATTTGTTGTCTTCTCAACCATTTCTTAACTTCAAACTCCCATATCTCGCGAACGGATTGACCAAACCCAGAAGTTCCTGCTGCGTCTGAAAGTAGAAACTCGCCCGATTACAACGATATGTGTATTTCTTCCCTAGGCCATTCTGGTTAAGCGTTAGGAGCAGCAGAAGTGCGAAAAATTTGTTGTCTTGTCAATCATTTCTTAGCTTCAAACTCCCATATCTCGGGAACGGATTGACCTAACCCAAAAATTCCTATTGCATCTGAAAGTAGAAACTCGCCCGATTACAACGGTACGTGTATTTTTCCCTTAGGCCATTCTGGTTAAGCGATTGGATCAGCAGAATTTGCGAAAAATTTATTGTGTTGTCAACCATTTCTTACCTTGAAAGTCCCATATCTCGCGAACGGATTGACCTTACCCAAAAATTCCTATTGCATCTGAAAGTAGAAACTCGCCCGTTTACAACGGTATGTGTATTTTTTCCCTAGGCCATTCTGGTTAAGCGTTTGGAGCAGCAGAAGTGCGAAATATTTGTTGCCTTCTCAACCATTTCTTGGCTTCAAACTCCCATATCTCGCGAACGGATTGACCTAACCCAAAAATTCCTGCTGCGTCTGAAAGTAGAAACTCGCCCGTTTACAACGGTATGTGTATTTTTTCCCTAGGCCATTCTGGTTAAGCGTTTGGAGCAGCAGAAGTGCGAAATATTTGTTGTCTTATTAACCATTTCTTAGCTTGAAAGTCCCACATCTCGCGAACGGATTGACCTAACCCAAAAATTCCTGTTGCGTCTGAAAGTAGAAACTCGCCCGATTACAACGGTATGTGTATTTTTTCACTAGGCCATTCTGATTAAGCGTTTGGAGCAGCAGAAGTGCGAAAAATTTGTTGTCTTCATAACCATTTCTTGGCTTCAAACTCCCATATCTCGCGAACGGATTGACCTAACCCAAAAATTCCTTTTGCATCTGAAAGTAGAAACTCGCCCGATTACAACGGTATGTGTATTTTTTCCCTAGGCCATTCTGGTTAAGCGTGTGAAGCAGCAGAATTGCGAAAAATTGTTTGCCTTCTCAACCATTTCTTGGCTTCAAACTCCCATATCTCGCGAACGGATTGACCTAACCCAAAAATTCCTGTTGCATCTGAAAGTAGAATCTCGCCCGATTACAACGGTATGTGTATTTTTTCCCTAGGCCATTCTGGTTAAGCATTAGGAGCAGCAGAAGTGCGAAAAATTTGTTGTCTTCTCAACCATTTCTTAGCTTCAAACTCCCATATCTCGCGAACGGATTGACCTAACCCAAAAATTCCTATTGCATCTGAAAGTAGAAACTCGCCCGATTACAACGGTACGTGTATTTTTCCCTTAGGCCATTCTGGTTAAGCGATTGGAGCAGCAGAATTGCGAAAAATTTATTGTCTTGTCAACCATTTCTTACCTTGAAAGTCCCATATCTCGCGAACGGATTGACCTTACCCAAAAATTCCTATTGCATCTGAAAGTAGAAACTCGCCCGATTACAGCGGTATGTCTATTTTTTCCCTAGGCCATTCGGGTTAAGCGTGTGGAGCAGCAGAATAGCGAAAAATTGTTTGCCTTCTCAACCATTTCTTGGCTTCAAACTCCCATATCTCGCGAACGGATTGACCTACCCAAAAATTCCTGTTGGGTCTGAAAGTAGAATCTCGCCCGATTACAAAGGTATGTGTATTTCTTCCCTAGGCCATTCTGGTTAAGCGTTTGGAGCAGCAGAATTGCGAAAAATTTTTTGCCTTCTTTACCAGTTCTTAGCTTCAAACACCCATATCTCGCGAACGGATTGACCTAACCCAAAAATTCTTGTTGCATCTGAAACAAGAAACTCGTCCGATTACAACGCTATGTGTATTTTTTCCATAGGCCATTCTGGTTAAGCGTTTGGAGCAGCAGAATAGCGAAAAATTGTTTGCCTTCTCAACTATTTCTTGGCTTCAAACTCCCATATCTCGCGAACGGATTGACCTAACCCAAAAATTCCTGCTGCGTCTGAAAGTAGAAACTCGCCCGTTTACAACGGTATGTGTATTTTTTCCCTAGGCCATTCTGGTTAAGCGTTTGGAGCAGCAGAAGTGCGAAATATTTGTTGTCTTCTTAACCATTTCTTAGCTTGAAAGTCCCATATCTCGCGAACGGATTGACCTAACCCAAAAATTCCTGTTGCGTCTGAAAGTAGAAACTCGCCCGATTACAACGGTATGTGTATTTCTTCCCTAGGCCATTCTGGTTAAGCGTTTGGAGCAGCAGAATTGCGAAAAATTTTTTGCCTTCTCAACCATTTCTTGGCTTCAAACTCCCATATCTCGCGAACGGATTGACCAAACCCAGAAGTGCCTGCTGCGTCTGAAAGTAGAAACTCACCCGATTACAACGATATGCGTATTTTTTCCCTAGGCCATTCTGGTTAAGCGTTTGGAG
Organism: Ptiloglossa arizonensis; assembly: GCF_051014685.1. NCBI lineage: Eukaryota > Metazoa > Arthropoda > Insecta > Hymenoptera > Colletidae > Ptiloglossa > Ptiloglossa arizonensis. The sequence continues at coordinate 273,061 of NW_027478898.1, forward strand.
CAGCAGAATTGCGAAAAATGTTTTGCCTTCTCAACCATTTCTTGGCTTCAATCTCCCATATCTCGCGAACGGATTGACCTACCCAAAAATTCCTGTTGGGTCTGAAAGTAGAAACTCGCCCGATTACAACGGTATGTGTATTTCTACCCTAGGCCATTCTGGTTAAGCGTTTGGAGCAGCAGAATTGCGAAAAATTTTTTGCCTTCTTTACCAGTTCTTAGCTTCAAACACCCATATCTCGCGAACGGATTGACCTAACCCAAAAATTCTTGTTGCGTCTGAAACAAGAAACTCGTCCGATTACAACGGTATGTGTATTTTTTCCCTAGGCCATTCTGGTTAAGCGTTAGGAGCAGCAGAAGTGCGAAAAATTTGTTGTCTTGTCAAACATTTCTTAGCTTCAAACTCCCATATCTCGCGAACGGATTGACCTAACCCAAAAATTCCTGATGCATCTGAAAGTAGAAACTCGCCCGATTACAACGGTATGTGTATTTTTTCCCTAGGCCATTCGGGTTAAGCATTAGGAGCAGCAGAAGTGCGAAAAATTTGTTGTCTTGTCAATCATTTCTTAGCTTCAAACTCCCATATCTCGCGAACGGATTGACCTAACCCAAAAATTCCTGCTGCGTCTGAAAGTAGAAACTCGCCCGTTTACAACGGTATGTGTATTTTTTCCCTAGGCCATTCTGGTTAAGCGTTTGGAGCAGCAGAATAGCGAAAAATTGTTTGCCTTCTCAACAATTTCTTGGCTTCAAACTCCCATATCTCGCGAACGGATTGACCTACCCAAAAATTCCTGTTGGGTCTGAAAGTAGAAACTCGCCCGATTACAACGGTATGTGTATTTCTTCCCTAGGCCATTCTGGTTAAGCGTTTGGAGCAGCAGAATTGCGAAAAATTTTTTGCCTTCTTTACCAGTTCTTAGCTTCAAACACCCATATCTCGCGAACGGATTGACCTAACCCAAAAATTCTTGTTGCATCTGAAACAAGAAACTCGCCCGATTACAACGGTATGTGTATTTTTTCCATAGGCCATTCTGGTTAAGCGTTTGGAGCAGCAGAATAGCGAAAAATTGTTTGCCTTCTCAACTATTTCTTGGCTTCAAACTCCCATATCTCGCGAACGGATTGACCTAACCCAAAAATTCCTGCTGCGTCTGAAAGTAGAAACTCGCCCGTTTACAACGGTATGTGTATTTTTTCCCTAGGCCATTCTGGTTAAGCGTTTGGAGCAGCAGAAGTGCGAAATATTTGTTGCCTTCTCAACCATTTCTTGGCTTCAAACTCCCATATCTCGCGAACGGATTGACCTAACCCAAAAATTCCTGCTGCGTCTGAAAGTAGAAACTCGCCCGTTTACAACGGTATGTGTATTTTTTCCCTAGGCCATTCTGGTTAAGCGTTTGGAGCAGCAGAAGTGCGAAATATTTGTTGTCTTCTTAACCATTTCTTAGCTTGAAAGTCCCATATCTCGCGAACGGATTGACCTAACCCAAAAATTCCTGTTGCGTCTGAAAGTAGAAACTCGCCCGATTACAACGGTATGTGTATTTTTTCACTAGGCCATTCTGATTAAGCGTTTGGAGCAGCAGAAGTGCGAAAAATTTGTTGTCTTCATAACCATTTCTTGGCTTCAAACTCCCATATCTCGCGAACGGATTGACCTAACCCAAAAATTCCTGTTGCATCTGAAAGTAGAAACTCGCCCGATTACAACGGTATGTGTATTTTTTCCCTAGGCCATTCTGGTTAAGCGTGTGAAGCAGCAGAATTGCGAAAAATTGTTTGCCTTCTCAACCATTTCTTGGCTTCAAACTCCCATATCTCGCGAACGGATTGACCTAACCCAAAAATTCCTGTTGCTTCTGAAAGTAGAAACTCGCCCGATTACAACGGTATGTGTATTTTTTCCCTAGGCCATTCTGGTTAAGCGTTTGGAGCAGCAGAAGTGCGAAATATTTGTTGTCTTCTTAACCATTTCTTAGCTTGAAAGTCCCATATCTCGCGAACGGATTGACCTAACCCAAAAATTCCTGTTGCGTCTGAAAGTAGAAACTCGCCCGATTACAACGGTATGTGTATTTTTTCACTAGGCCATTCTGATTAAGCGTTTGGAGCAGCAGAAGTGCGAAATATTTGTTGTCTTCTTAACCATTTCTTAGCTTCAAACTCCCATATCTCGCGAACGGATTGACCTAACCCAAAAATTCCTGATGCATCTGAAAGTAGAAACTCGCCCGATTACAACGGTATGTGTATTTTTTCCCTAGGCCATTCGGGTTAAGCATTAGGAGCAGCAGAAGTGCGAAAAATTTGTTGTCTTGTCAATCATTTCTTAGCTTCAAACTCCCATATCTCGCGAACGGATTGACCTAACCCAAAAATTCCTGCTGCGTCTGAAAGTAGAAACTCGCCCGTTTACAACGGTATGTGTATTTTTTCCCTAGGCCATTCTGGTTAAGCGTTTGGAGCAGCAGAATAGCGAAAAATTGTTTGCCTTCTCAACAATTTCTTGGCTTCAAACTCCCATATCTCGCGAACGGATTGACCTACCCAAAAATTCCTGTTGGGTCTGAAAGTAGAAACTCGCCCGATTACAACGGTATGTGTATTTCTTCCCTAGGCCATTCTGGTTAAGCGTTTGGAGCAGCAGAATTGCGAAAAATTTTTTGCCTTCTTTACCAGTTCTTAGCTTCAAACACCCATATCTCGCGAACGGATTGACCTAACCCAAAAATTCTTGTTGCATCTGAAACAAGAAACTCGCCCGATTACAACGGTATGTGTATTTTTTCCATAGGCCATTCTGGTTAAGCGTTTGGAGCAGCAGAATAGCGAAAAATTGTTTGCCTTCTCAACTATTTCTTGGCTTCAAACTCCCATATCTCGCGAACGGATTGACCTAACCCAAAAATTCCTGCTGCGTCTGAAAGTAGAAACTCGCCCGTTTACAACGGTATGTGTATTTTTTCCCTAGGCCATTCTGGTTAAGCGTTTGGAGCAGCAGAAGTGCGAAATATTTGTTGCCTTCTCAACCATTTCTTGGCTTCAAACTCCCATATCTCGCGAACGGATTGACCTAACCCAAAAATTCCTGCTGCGTCTGAAAGTAGAAACTCGCCCGTTTACAACGGTATGTGTATTTTTTCCCTAGGCCATTCTGGTTAAGCGTTTGGAGCAGCAGAAGTGCGAAATATTTGTTGTCTTCTTAACCATTTCTTAGCTTGAAAGTCCCATATCTCGCGAACGGATTGACCTAACCCAAAAATTCCTGTTGCGTCTGAAAGTAGAAACTCGCCCGATTACAACGGTATGTGTATTTTTTCACTAGGCCATTCTGATTAAGCGTTTGGAGCAGCAGAAGTGCGAAAAATTTGTTGTCTTCATAACCATTTCTTGGCTTCAAACTCCCATATCTCGCGAACGGATTGACCTAACCCAAAAATTCCTGTTGCATCTGAAAGTAGAAACTCGCCCGATTACAACGGTATGTGTATTTTTTCCCTAGGCCATTCTGGTTAAGCGTGTGAAGCAGCAGAATTGCGAAAAATTGTTTGCCTTCTCAACCATTTCTTGGCTTCAAACTCCCATATCTCGCGAACGGATTGACCTAACCCAAAAATTCCTGTTGCTTCTGAAAGTAGAAACTCGCCCGATTACAACGGTATGTGTATTTTTTCCCTAGGCCATTCTGGTTAAGCGTTTGGAGCAGCAGAAGTGCGAAATATTTGTTGTCTTCTTAACCATTTCTTAGCTTGAAAGTCCCATATCTCGCGAACGGATTGACCTAACCCAAAAATTCCTGTTGCGTCTGAAAGTAGAAACTCGCCCGATTACAACGGTATGTGTATTTTTTCACTAGGCCATTCTGATTAAGCGTTTGGAGCAGCAGAAGTGCGAAATATTTGTTGTCTTCTTAACCATTTCTTAGCTTGAAAGTCCCATATCTCGCGAACGGATTGACCTAACCCAAAAATTCCTGTTGCATCTGAAAGTAGAAACTCGCCCGATTACAACGATATGTGTATTTTTTCCCTAGGCCATTCTGGTTAAGCGTTTGGAGCAGCAGAATAGCGCAAAATTGTTTGCCTTCTCAACCATTTCTTGGCTTCAAACTCCCATATCTCGCGAACGGATTGACCTAACCCAAAAATTCCTGTTGCATCTGAAAGTAGAATCTCGCCCGATTACAACGGTATGTGTATTTTTTCCCTAGGCCATTCTGGTTAAGCATTAGGAGCAGCAGAAGTGCGAAAAATTTGTTGTCTTCTCAACCATTTCTTAGCTTCAAACTCCCATATCTCGCGAACGGATTGACCTAACCCAAAAATTCCTATTGCATCTGAAAGTAGAAACTCGCCCGATTACAACGGTACGTGTATTTTTCCCTTAGGCCATTCTGGTTAAGCGATTGGAGCAGCAGAATTGCGAAAAATTTATTGTCTTGTCAACCATTTCTTACCTTGAAAGTCCCATATCTCGCGAACGGATTGACCTTACCCAAAAATTCCTATTGCATCTGAAAGTAGAAACTCGCCCGATTACAGCGGTATGTCTATTTTTTCCCTAGGCCATTCGGGTTAAGCGTGTGGAGCAGCAGAATAGCGAAAAATTGTTTGCCTTCTCAACTATTTCTTGGCTTCAAACTCCCATATCTCGCGAACGGATTGACCTACCCAAAAATTCCTGTTGGGTCTGAAAGTAGAATCTCGCCCGATTACAAAGGTATGTGTATTTCTTCCCTAGGCCATTCTGGTTAAGCGTTTGGAGCAGCAGAATTGCGAAAAATTTTTTGCCTTCTTTACCAGTTCTTAGCTTCAAACACCCATATCTCGCGAACGGATTGACCTAACCCAAAAATTCTTGTTGCATCTGAAACAAGAAACTCGTCCGATTACAACGCTATGTGTATTTTTTCCATAGGCCATTCTGGTTAAGCGTTTGGAGCAGCAGAATAGCGAAAAATTGTTTGCCTTCTCAACTATTTCTTGGCTTCAAACTCCCATATCTCGCGAACGGATTGACCTAACCCAAAAATTCCTGCTGCGTCTGAAAGTAGAAACTCGCCCGTTTACAACGGTATGTGTATTTTTTCCCTAGGCCATTCTGGTTAAGCGTTTGGAGCAGCGGAAGTGCGAAATATTTGTTGTCTTCTTAACCATTTCTTAGCTTGAAAGTCCCATATCTCGCGAACGGATTGACCTAACCCAAAAATTCCTGTTGCGTCTGAAAGTAGAAACTCGCCCGATTACAACGGTATGTGTATTTCTTCCCTAGGCCATTCTGGTTAAGCGTTTGGAGCAGCAGAATTGCGAAAAATTTTTTGCCTTCTCAACCATTTCTTGGCTTCAAACTCCCATATCTCGCGAACGGATTGACCAAACCCAGAAGTGCCTGCTGCGTCTGAAAGTAGAAACTCACCCGATTACAACGATATGCGTATTTTTTCCCTAGGCCATTCTGGTTAAGCGTTTGGAGCAGCAGAATTGCGAAAAATGTTTTGCCTTCTCAACCATTTCTTGGCTTCAATCTCCCATATCTCGCGAACGGATTGACCTACCCAAAAATTCCTGTTGGGTCTGAAAGTAGAAACTCGCCCGATTACAACGGTATGTGTATTTCTACCCTAGGCCATTCTGGTTAAGCGTTTGGAGCAGCAGAATTGCGAAAAATTTTTTGCCTTCTTTACCAGTTCTTAGCTTCAAACACCCATATCTCGCGAACGGATTGACCTAACCCAAAAATTCTTGTTGCGTCTGAAACAAGAAACTCGTCCGATTACAACGGTATGTGTATTTTTTCCCTAGGCCATTCTGGTTAAGCGTTAGGAGCAGCAGAAGTGCGAAAAATTTGTTGTCTTGTCAAACATTTCTTAGCTTCAAACTCCCATATCTCGCGAACGGATTGACCTAACCCAAAAATTCCTGATGCATCTGAAAGTAGAAACTCGCCCGATTACAACGGTATGTGTATTTTTTCCCTAGGCCATTCGGGTTAAGCATTAGGAGCAGCAGAAGTGCGAAAAATTTGTTGTCTTGTCAATCATTTCTTAGCTTCAAACTCCCATATCTCGCGAACGGATTGACCTAACCCAAAAATTCCTGCTGCGTCTGAAAGTAGAAACTCGCCCGTTTACAACGGTATGTGTATTTTTTCCCTAGGCCATTCTGGTTAAGCGTTTGGAGCAGCAGAATAGCGAAAAATTGTTTGCCTTCTCAACAATTTCTTGGCTTCAAACTCCCATATCTCGCGAACGGATTGACCTACCCAAAAATTCCTGTTGGGTCTGAAAGTAGAAACTCGCCCGATTACAACGGTATGTGTATTTCTTCCCTAGGCCATTCTGGTTAAGCGTTTGGAGCAGCAGAATTGCGAAAAATTTTTTGCCTTCTTTACCAGTTCTTAGCTTCAAACACCCATATCTCGCGAACGGATTGACCTAACCCAAAAATTCTTGTTGCATCTGAAACAAGAAACTCGCCCGATTACAACGGTATGTGTATTTTTTCCATAGGCCATTCTGGTTAAGCGTTTGGAGCAGCAGAATAGCGAAAAATTGTTTGCCTTCTCAACTATTTCTTGGCTTCAAACTCCCATATCTCGCGAACGGATTGACCTAACCCAAAAATTCCTGCTGCGTCTGAAAGTAGAAACTCGCCCGTTTACAACGGTATGTGTATTTTTTCCCTAGGCCATTCTGGTTAAGCGTTTGGAGCAGCAGAAGTGCGAAATATTTGTTGCCTTCTCAACCATTTCTTGGCTTCAAACTCCCATATCTCGCGAACGGATTGACCTAACCCAAAAATTCCTGCTGCGTCTGAAAGTAGAAACTCGCCCGTTTACAACGGTATGTGTATTTTTTCCCTAGGCCATTCTGGTTAAGCGTTTGGAGCAGCAGAAGTGCGAAATATTTGTTGTCTTCTTAACCATTTCTTAGCTTGAAAGTCCCATATCTCGCGAACGGATTGACCTAACCCAAAAATTCCTGTTGCGTCTGAAAGTAGAAACTCGCCCGATTACAACGGTATGTGTATTTTTTCACTAGGCCATTCTGATTAAGCGTTTGGAGCAGCAGAAGTGCGAAAAATTTGTTGTCTTCATAACCATTTCTTGGCTTCAAACTCCCATATCTCGCGAACGGATTGACCTAACCCAAAAATTCCTGTTGCATCTGAAAGTAGAAACTCGCCCGATTACAACGGTATGTGTATTTTTTCCCTAGGCCATTCTGGTTAAGCGTGTGAAGCAGCAGAATTGCGAAAAATTGTTTGCCTTCTCAACCATTTCTTGGCTTCAAACTCCCATATCTCGCGAACGGATTGACCTAACCCAAAAATTCCTGTTGCTTCTGAAAGTAGAAACTCGCCCGATTACAACGGTATGTGTATTTTTTCCCTAGGCCATTCTGGTTAAGCGTTTGGAGCAGCAGAAGTGCGAAATATTTGTTGTCTTCTTAACCATTTCTTAGCTTGAAAGTCCCATATCTCGCGAACGGATTGACCTAACCCAAAAATTCCTGTTGCGTCTGAAAGTAGAAACTCGCCCGATTACAACGGTATGTGTATTTTTTCACTAGGCCATTCTGATTAAGCGTTTGGAGCAGCAGAAGTGCGAAATATTTGTTGTCTTCTTAACCATTTCTTAGCTTGAAAGTCCCATATCTCGCGAACGGATTGACCTAACCCAAAAATTCCTGTTGCATCTGAAAGTAGAAACTCGCCCGATTACAACGATATGTGTATTTTTTCCCTAGGCCATTCTGGTTAAGCGTTTGGAGCAGCAGAATAGCGCAAAATTGTTTGCCTTCTCAACAATTTCTTGGCTTCAAACTCCCATATCTCGCGAACGGATTGACCTACCCAAAAATTCCTGTTGGGTCTGAAAGTAGAAACTCGCCCGATTACAACGGTATGTGTATTTCTTCCCTAGGCCATTCTGGTTAAGCGTTTGGAGCAGCAGAATTGCGAAAAATTTTTTGCCTTCTTTACCAGTTCTTAGCTTCAAACACCCATATCTCGCGAACGGATTGACCTAACCCAAAAATTCTTGTTGCATCTGAAACAAGAAACTCGCCCGATTACAACGGTATGTGTATTTTTTCCATAGGCCATTCTGGTTAAGCGTTTGGAGCAGCAGAATAGCGAAAAATTGTTTGCCTTCTCAACTATTTCTTGGCTTCAAACTCCCATATCTCGCGAACGGATTGACCTAACCCAAAAATTCCTGCTGCGTCTGAAAGTAGAAACTCGCCCGTTTACAACGGTATGTGTATTTTTTCCCTAGGCCATTCTGGTTAAGCGTTTGGAGCAGCAGAAGTGCGAAATATTTGTTGCCTTCTCAACCATTTCTTGGCTTCAAACTCCCATATCTCGCGAACGGATTGACCTAACCCAAAAATTCCTGCTGCGTCTGAAAGTAGAAACTCGCCCGTTTACAACGGTATGTGTATTTTTTCCCTAGGCCATTCTGGTTAAGCGTTTGGAGCAGCAGAAGTGCGAAATATTTGTTGTCTTCTTAACCATTTCTTAGCTTGAAAGTCCCATATCTCGCGAACGGATTGACCTAACCCAAAAATTCCTGTTGCGTCTGAAAGTAGAAACTCGCCCGATTACAACGGTATGTGTATTTTTTCACTAGGCCATTCTGATTAAGCGTTTGGAGCAGCAGAAGTGCGAAAAATTTGTTGTCTTCATAACCATTTCTTGGCTTCAAACTCCCATATCTCGCGAACGGATTGACCTAACCCAAAAATTCCTGTTGCATCTGAAAGTAGAAACTCGCCCGAATACAACGGTATGTGTATTTTTTCCCTAGGCCATTCTGGTTAAGCGTGTGAAGCAGCAGAATTGCGAAAAATTGTTTGCCTTCTCAACCATTTCTTGGCTTCAAACTCCCATATCTCGCGAACGGATTGACCTAACCCAAAAATTCCTGTTGCTTCTGAAAGTAGAAACTCGCCCGATTACAACGGTATGTGTATTTTTTCCCTAGGCCATTCTGGTTAAGCGTTAGGAGCAGCAGAAGTGCGAAAAAGTTGTTGTATTCATAACCATTTCTTAGCTTCAAACTCCCATATCTCGCGAACGGATTGACCAAACCCAGAAGTTCCTGCTGCGTCTGAAAGTAGAAACTCGCCCGATTACAAGGATATGTGTATTTTTTCCCTAGGCCATTCTGGTTAAGCGTTAGGAGCAGCAGAAGTGCGAAAAATTTGTTGTCTTGTCAATCATTTCTTAGCTTCAAACTCCCATATCTCGCGAACGGATTGACCTAACCCAAAAATTCCTGTTGCATCTGAAAGTAGAATCTCGCCCGATTACAACGTTACGTGTATTTTTCCCTTAGGCCATTCTGGTTAAGCGATTGGAGCAGCAGAATTGCGAAAAATTTATTGTCTTGTCAACCATTTCTTACCTTGAAAGTCCCATATCTCGCGAACGGATTGACCTTACCCAAAAATTCCTATTGCATCTGAAAGTAGAAACTCGCCCGATTACAGCGGTATGCGTATTTTTTCCCTAGGCCATTCGGGTTAAGCGTGTGGAGCAGCAGAATAGCGAAAAATTGTTTGCCTTCTCAACCATTTCTTGGCTTCAAACTCCCATATCTCGCGAACGGATTGACCTACCCAAAAATTCCTGTTGGGTCTGAAAGTAGAAACTCGCCCGATTACAACGGTATGTGTATTTCTTCCCTAGGCCATTCTGGTTAAGCGTTTGGAGCAGCAGAATTGCGAAAAATTTTTTGCCTTCTTTACCAGTTCTTAGCTTCAAACACCCATATCTCGCGAACGGATTGACCTAACCCAAAAATTCTTGTTGCATCTGAAACAAGAAACTCGTCCGATTACAACGGTATGTGTATTTTTTCCATAGGCCATTCTGGTTAAGCGTTTGGAGCAGCAGAATAGCGAAAAATTGTTTGCCTTCTCAACTATTTCTTGGCTTCAAACTCCCATATCTCGCGAACGGATTGACCTAACCCAAAAATTCCTGCTGCGTCTGAAAGTAGAAACTCGCCCGTTTACAACGGTATGTGTATTTTTTCCCTAGGCCATTCTGGTTAAGCGTTTGGAGCAGCAGAAGTGCGAAATATTTGTTGTCTTCTTAACCATTTCTTAGCTTGAAAGTCCCATATCTCGCGAACGGATTGACCTAACCCAAAAATTCCTGTTGCGTCTGAAAGTAGAAACTCGCCCGATTACAACGGTATGTGTATTTTTTCACTAGGCCATTCTGATTAAGCGTTTGGAGCAGCAGAAGTGCGAAAAATTTGTTGTCTTCATAACCATTTCTTGGCTTCAAACTCCCATATCTCGCGAACGGATTGACCTAACCCAAAAATTCCTGTTGCGTCTGAAAGTAGAAACTCGCCCGATTACAACGGTATGTGTATTTCTTCCCTAGGCCATTCTGGTTAAGCGTTTGGAGCAGCAGAATTGCGAAAAATTTTTTGCCTTCTCAACCATTTCTTGGCTTCAAACTCCCATATCTCGCGAACGGATTGACCAAACCCAGAAGTGCCTGCTGCGTCTGAAAGTAGAAACTCACCCGATTACAACGATATGCGTATTTTTTCCCTAGGCCATTCTGGTTAAGCGTTTGGAGCAGCAGAATTGCGAAAAATGTTTTGCCTTCTCAACCATTTCTTGGCTTCAATCTCCCATATCTCGCGAACGGATTGACCTAACCCAAAAATTCCTATTGCATCTGAAAGTAGAAACTCGCCCGATTACAGCGGTATGTGTATTTTTTCCCTATGCAATTCTGGTTAAGCGTTTGGAGCAGCAGAATTGCGAAAAATTTTTTGCCTTCTCAACCATTTCTTGGCTTCAAACTCCCATATCTCGCGAACGGATTGACCTAACCCAAAAATTCCTGTTGCATCTGAAAGTAGAAACTCGCCCGATTACAACGGTATGTGTATTTTTTCCCTAGGCCATTCTGGTTAAGCGTGTGAAGCAGCAGAATTGCGAAAAATTGTTTGCCTTCTCAACCATTTCTTGGCTTCAAACTCCCATATCTCGCGAACGGATTGACCTAACCCAAAAATTCCTATTGCATCTGAAAGTAGAAACTCGCCCGATTACAACGGTACGTGTATTTTTCCCTTAGGCCATTCTGGTTAAGCGATTGGATCAGCAGAATTTGCGAAAAATTTATTGTGTTGTCAACCATTTCTTACCTTGAAAGTCCCATATCTCGCGAACGGATTGACCTTACCCAAAAATTCCTGTTGCTTCTGAAAGTAGAAACTCGCCCGATTACAACGGTATGTGTATTTTTTCCCTAGGCCATTCTGGTTAAGCGTTAGGAGCAGCAGAAGTGCGAAAAATTTGTTGTCTTGGCAATCATTTCTTAGCTTCAAACTCCCATATCTCGCGAACGGATTGACCTAACCCAAAAATTCCTATTGCATCTGAAAGTAGAAACTCGCCCGATTACAACGGTACGTGTATTTTTCCCTTAGGCCATTCTGGTTAAGCGATTGGAGCAGCAGAATTGCGAAAAATTTATTGTCTTGTCAACCATTTCTTACCTTGAAAGTCCCATATCTCGCGAACGGATTGACCTTACCCAAAAATTCCTATTGCATCTGAAAGTAGAAACTCGCCCGATTACAGCGGTATGTCTATTTTTTCCCTAGGCCATTCGGGTTAAGCGTGTGGAGCAGCAGAATAGCGAAAAATTGTTTGCCTTCTCAACCATTTCTTGGCTTCAAACTCCCATATCTCGCGAACGGATTGACCTAACCCAAAAATTCTTGTTGCATCTGAAACAAGAAACTCGCCCGATTACAACGGTATGTGTATTTTTTCCATAGGCCATTCTGGTTAAGCGTTTGGAGCAGCAGAATAGCGAAAAATTGTTTGCCTTCTCAACTATTTCTTGGCTTCAAACTCCCATATCTCGCGAACGGATTGACCTGACCAAAAAATTCCTGCTGCGTCTGAAAGTAGAAACTCGCCCGTTTACAACGGTATGTGTATTTTTTCCCTAGGCCATTCTGGTTAAGCGTTTGGAGCAGCAGAAGTGCGAAATATTTGTTGTCTTCATAACCATTTCTTGGCTTCAAACTCCCATATCTCGCGAACGGATTGACCTAACCCAAAAATTCCTGTTGCATCTGAAAGTAGAAACTCGCCCGATTACAGCGGTATGTGTGTTTTTTCCCTATGCAATTCTGGTTAAGCGTTTGGAGCAGCAGAATTGCGAAAAATTTTTTGCCTTCTCAACCATTTCTTGGCTTCAAACTCCCATATCTCGCGAACGGATTGACCTAACCCAAAAATTCCTGTTGCATCTGAAAGTAGAAACTCGCCCGATTACAACGGTATGTGTATTTTTTCCCTAGGCCATTCTGGTTAAGCGTGTGAAGCAGCAGAATTGCGAAAAATTGTTTGCCTTCTCAACCATTTCTTGGCTTCAAACTCCCATATCTCGCGAACGGATTGACCTAACCCAAAAACTCCTGTTGCTTCTGAAAGTAGAAACTCGCCCGATTACAACGGTATGTGTATTTTTTCCCTAGGCCATTCTGGTAAAGCGTTAGGAGCAGCAGAAGTGCGAAAAAGTTGTTGTCTTCATAACCATTTCTTAGCTTCAAACTCCCATATTTCGCGAACGGATTGACCAAACCCAGAAGTTCCTGCTGCGTCTGAAAGTAGAAACTCGCCCGATTACAAGGATATGTGTATTTTTTCCCTAGGCCATTCTGGTTAAGCGTTAGGAGCAGCAGAAGTGCGAAAAATTTGTTGTCTTGTCAATCATTTCTTAGCTTCAAACTCCCATATCTCGCGAACGGATTGACCTAACCCAAAAATTCCGGTTGCATCTGAAAGTAGAAACTCGCCCGATTACAACGGTATGTGTATTTTTTCCCTAGGCCATTCTGGTTAAGCGTTAGGAGCAGCAGAAGTGCGAAAAATTTGTTGTCTTCTCAACCATTTCTTAACTTCAAACTCCCATATCTCGCGAACGGATTGACCAAACCCAGAAGTTCCTGCTGCGTCTGAAAGTAGAAACTCGCCCGATTACAACGATATGTGTATTTCTTCCCTAGGCCATTCTGGTTAAGCGTTAGGAGCAGCAGAAGTGCGAAAAATTTGTTGTCTTGTCAATCATTTCTTAGCTTCAAACTCCCATATCTCGGGAACGGATTGACCTAACCCAAAAATTCCTATTGCATCTGAAAGTAGAAACTCGCCCGATTACAACGGTACGTGTATTTTTCCCTTAGGCCATTCTGGTTAAGCGATTGGATCAGCAGAATTTGCGAAAAATTTATTGTGTTGTCAACCATTTCTTACCTTGAAAGTCCCATATCTCGCGAACGGATTGACCTTACCCAAAAATTCCTATTGCATCTGAAAGTAGAAACTCGCCCGTTTACAACGGTATGTGTATTTTTTCCCTAGGCCATTCTGGTTAAGCGTTTGGAGCAGCAGAAGTGCGAAATATTTGTTGCCTTCTCAACCATTTCTTGGCTTCAAACTCCCATATCTCGCGAACGGATTGACCTAACCCAAAAATTCCTGCTGCGTCTGAAAGTAGAAACTCGCCCGTTTACAACGGTATGTGTATTTTTTCCCTAGGCCATTCTGGTTAAGCGTTTGGAGCAGCAGAAGTGCGAAATATTTGTTGTCTTATTAACCATTTCTTAGCTTGAAAGTCCCACATCTCGCGAACGGATTGACCTAACCCAAAAATTCCTGTTGCGTCTGAAAGTAGAAACTCGCCCGATTACAACGGTATGTGTATTTTTTCACTAGGCCATTCTGATTAAGCGTTTGGAGCAGCAGAAGTGCGAAAAATTTGTTGTCTTCATAACCATTTCTTGGCTTCAAACTCCCATATCTCGCGAACGGATTGACCTAACCCAAAAATTCCTTTTGCATCTGAAAGTAGAAACTCGCCCGATTACAACGGTATGTGTATTTTTTCCCTAGGCCATTCTGGTTAAGCGTGTGAAGCAGCAGAATTGCGAAAAATTGTTTGCCTTCTCAACCATTTCTTGGCTTCAAACTACCATATCTCGCGAACGGATTGACCTAACCCAAAAATTCCTGTTGCTTCTGAAAGTAGAAACTCGCCCGATTACAACGGTATGTGTATTTTTTCCCTAGGCCATTCTGGTTAAGCGTTAGGAGCAGCAGAAGTGCGAAAAAGTTGTTGTCTTCATAACCATTTCTTAGCTTCAAACTTCCATATCTCGCGAACGGATTGACCAAACCCAGAAGTTCCTGCTGCGTCTGAAAGTAGAAACTCGCCCGATTACAAGGATATGTGTATTTTTTCCCTAGGCGATTCTGGTTAAGCGTTAGGAGCAGCAGAAGTGCGAAAAATTTGTTGTCTTGTCAATCATTTCTTAGCTTCAAACTCCCATATCTCGCGAACGGATTGACCTAACCCAAAAATTCCTGTTGCATCTGAAAGTAGAAACTCGCCCGATTACAACGATATGTGTATTTTTTCCCTAGGCCATTCTGGTTAAGCGTTAGGAGCAGCAGAAGTGCGAAAAATTTGTTGTCTTGGCAATCATTTCTTAGCTTCAAACTCCCATATCTCGCGAACGGATTGACCTAACCCAAAAATTCCTATTGCATCTGAAAGTAGAAACTCGCCCGATTACAACGGTACGTGTATTTTTCCCTTAGGCCATTCTGGTTAAGCGATTGGAGCAGCAGAATTGCGAAAAATTTATTGTCTTGTCAACCATTTCTTACCTTGAAAGTCCCATATCTCGCGAACGGATTGACCTTACCCAAAAATTCCTATTGCATCTGAAAGTAGAAACTCGCCCGATTACAGCGGTATGTCTATTTTTTCCCTAGGCCATTCGGGTTAAGCGTGTGGAGCAGCAGAATAGCGAAAAATTGTTTGCCTTCTCAACCATTTCTTGGCTTCAAACTCCCATATCTCGCGAACGGATTGACCTAACCCAAAAATTCTTGTTGCATCTGAAACAAGAAACTCGCCCGATTACAACGGTATGTGTATTTTTTCCATAGGCCATTCTGGTTAAGCGTTTGGAGCAGCAGAATAGCGAAAAATTGTTTGCCTTCTCAACTATTTCTTGGCTTCAAACTCCCATATCTCGCGAACGGATTGACCTGACCCAAAAATTCCTGCTGCGTCTGAAAGTAGAAACTCGCCCGTTTACAACGGTATGTGTATTTTTTCCCTAGGCCATTCTGGTTAAGCGTTTGGAGCAGCAGAAGTGCGAAATATTTGTTGTCTTCTTAACCATTTCTTAGCTTGAAAGTCCCATATCTCGCGAACGGATTGACCTAACCCAAAAATTCCTGTTGCGTCTGAAAGTAGAAACTCGCCCGATTACAACGGTATGTGTATTTTTTCACTAGGCCATTCTGATTAAGCGTTTGGAGCAGCAGAAGTGCGAAAAATTTGTTGTCTTCATAACCATTTCTTGGCTTCAAACTCCCATATCTCGCGAACGGATTGACCTAACCCAAAAATTCCTGTTGCGTCTGAAAGTAGAAACTCGCCCGATTACAACGGTATGTGTATTTTTTCCCTAGGCAATTCTGGTTAAGCGTTTGGAGCAGCAGAATTGCGAAAAATTTTTTGCCTTCTCAACCATTTCTTGGCTTCAAACTCCCATATCTCGCGAACGGATTGACCTAACCCAAAAATTCCTGTTGCATCTGAAAGTAGAAACTCGCCCGATTACAACGGTATGTGTATTTTTTCCCTAGGCCATTCTGGTTAAGCGTGTGAAGCAGCAGAATTGCGAAAAATTGTTTGCCTCCTCAACCATTTCTTGGCTTCAAACTCCCATATCTCGCGAACGGATTGACCTAACCCAAAAATTCCTGTTGCTTCTGAAAGTAGAAACTCGCCCGATTACAACGGTATGTGTATTTTTTCCCTAGGCCATTCTGGTTAAGCGTTAGGAGCAGCAGAAGTGCGAAAAAGTTGTTGTCTTCATAACCATTTCTTAGCTTCAAACTCCCATATCTCGCGAACGGATTGACCAAACCCAGAAGTTCCTGCTGCGTCTGAAAGTAGAAACCCGCCCGATTACAACGATATGTGTATTTCTTCCCTAGGCCATTCTGGTTAAGCGTTAGGAGCAGCAGAAGTGCGAAAAATTTGTTGTCTTGTCAATCATTTCTTAGCGTCAAACTCCCATATCTCGCGAACGGATTGACCTAACCCAAAAATTCCAGTTGCATCTGAAAGTAGAAACTCGCCCGATTACAACGGTATGTGTATTTTTTCCCTAGGCCATTCTGGTTAAGCGTTAGGAGCAGCAGAAGTGCGAAAAATTTGTTGTCTTCTCAACCATTTCTTAGCTTCAAACTCCCATATCTCGCGAACGGATTGACCAAACCCAGAAGTTCCTGCTGCGTCTGAAAGTAGAAACTCGCCCGATTACAACGATATGTGTATTTCTTCCCTAGGCCATTCTGGTTAAGCGTTAGGAGCAGCAGAAGTGCGAAAAATTTGTTGTCTTGTCAATCATTTCTTAGCTTCAAACTCCCATATCTCGCGAACGGATTGACCTAACGCAAAAATTCCTATTGCATCTGAAAGTAGAAACTCGCCCGATTACAACGGTACGTGTATTTTTCCCTTAGGCCATTCTGGTTAAGCGATTGGAGCAGCAGAATTGCGAAAAATTTATTGTCTTGTCAACCATTTCTTACCTTGAAAGTCCCATATCTCGCGAACGGATTGACCTTACCCAAAAATTCCTATTGCATCTGAAGGTAGAAACTCGCCCGATTACAGCGGTATGTGTATTTTTTCCCTAGGTCATTCGGGTTAAGCGTGTGGAGCAGCAGAATTGCGAAAAATTTTTTGCCTTCTCAACCATTTCTTGGCTTCAAACTCCCATATCTCGCGAACGGTTTGACCTACCCAAAAATTCCTGTTGGGTCTGAAAGTAGAAACTCGCCCGATTACAACGGTATGTGTATTTCTTCCCTGGGCCATTCTGGTTAAGCGTTTGGAGCAGCAGAATTGCGAAAAATTTTTTGCCTTCTTTACCAGTTCTTAGCTTCAAACACCCATATCTCGCGAACGGATTGACCTAACCCAAAAATTCTTGTTGCATCTGAAACAAGAAACACGCCCGATTACAACGGTATGTGTATTTTTTCCATAGGCCATTCTGGTTAAGCGTTTGGAGCAGCAGAATAGCGAAAAATTGTTTGCCTTCTCAACTATTTCTTGGCTTCAAACTCCCATATCTCGCGAACGGATTGACCTAACCCAAAAATTCCTGCTGCATCTGAAAGTAGAAACTCGCCCGTTTACAACGGTATGTGTATTTTTTCCCTAGGCCATTCTGGTTAAGCGTTTGGAGCAGCAGAAGTGCGAAATATTTGTTGCCTTCTCAACCATTTCTTGGCTTCAAACTCCCATATCTCGCGAACGGAGTGACCTAACCCAAAAATTCCTGCTGCGTCTGAAAGTAGAAACTCGCCCGTTCACAACGGTATGTGTATTTTTTCCCTAGGCCATTCTGGTTAAGCGTTTGGAGCAGCAGAAGTGCGAAATATTTGTTGTCTTCTTAACCATTTCTTAGCTTGAAAGTCCCATATCTCGCGAACGGATTGACCTAACCCAAAAATTCCTCTTGCGTCTGAAAGTAGAAACTCGCCCGATTACAACGGTATGTGTATTTTTTCACTAGGCCATTCTGATTAAGCGTTTGGAGCAGCAGAAGTGCGAAAAATTTGTTGTCTTCATAACCATTTCTTGGCTTCAAACTCCCATATCTCGCGAACGGATTGACCTAACCCAAAAATTCCTTTTGCATCTGAAAGTAGAAACTCGCCCGATTACAACGGTATGTGTATTTTTTCCCTAGGCCATTCTGGTTAAGCGTGTGAAGCAGCAGAATTGCGAAAAATTGTTTGCCTTCTCAACCATTTCTTGGCTTCAAACTCCCATATCTCGCGAACGGATTGACCTAACCCAAAAATTCCTGTTGCATCTGAAAGTAGAAACTCGCCCGATTACAACGATATGTGTATTTTTTCCCTAGGCCATTCTGGTTAAGCGTTAGGAGCAGCAGAAGTGCGAAAAATTTGTTGTCTTGGCAATCATTTCTTAGCTTCAAACTCCCATATCTCGCGAACGGATTGACCTAACCCAAAAATTCCTATTGCATCTGAAAGTAGAAACTCGCCCGATTACAACGGTACGTGTATTTTTCCCTTAGGCCATTCTGGTTAAGCGATTGGAGCAGCAGAATTGCGAAAAATTTATTGTCTTGTCAACCATTTCTTACCTTGAAAGTCCCATATCTCGCGAACGGATTGACCTTACCCAAAAATTCCTATTGCATCTGAAAGTAGAAACTCGCCCGATTACAGCGGTATGTGTATTTTTTCCCTAGGCCATTCGGGTTAAGCGTGTGGAGCAGCAGAATAGCGAAAAATTGTTTGCCTTCTCAACCATTTCTTGGCTTCAAACTCCCATATCTCGCGAACGGATTGACCTACCCAAAATTCCTGTTGGGTCTGAAAGTAGAAACTCGCCCGATTACAACGGTATGTGTATTTCTTCCCTAGGCCATTCTGGTTAAGCGTTTGGAGCAGCAGAATTGCGAAAAATTTTTTGCCTTCTTTACCAGTTCTTAGCTTCAAACACCCATATCTCGCGAACGGATTGACCTAACCCAAAAATTCTTGTTGCATCTGAAACAAGAAACTCGCCCGATTACAACGGTATGTGTATTTTTTCCATAGGCCATTCTGATTAAGCGTTTGGAGCAGCAGAAGTGCGAAAAATTTGTTGTCTTCATAACCATTTCTTGGCTTCAAACTCCCATATCTCGCGAACGGATTGACCTAACCCAAAAATTCCTGTTGCGTCTGAAAGTATAAACTCGCCCGATTACAACGGTATGTGTATTTCTTCCCTAGGCCATTCTGGTTAAGCGTTTGGAGCAGCAGAATTGCGAAAAATTTTTTGCCTTCTCAACCATTTCTTGGCTTCAAACTCCCATATCTCGCGAACGGATTGACCAAACCCAGAAGTGCCTGCTGCGTCTGAAAGTAGAAACTCACCCGATTACAACGATATGCGTATTTTTTCCCTAGGCCATTCTGGTTAAGCGTTTGGAGCAGCAGAATTGCGAAAAATGTTTTGCCTTCTCAACCATTTCTTGGCTTCAATCTCCCATATCTCGCGAACCGATTGACCTAACCCAAAAATTCCTATTGCATCTGAAAGTAGAAACTCGCCCGATTACAGCGGTATGTGTATTTTTTCCCTATGCAATTCTGGTTAAGCGTTTGGAGCAGCAGAATTGCGAAAAATTTTTTGCCTTCTCAACCATTTCTTGGCTTCAAACTCCCATATCTCGCGAACGGATTGACATAACCCAAAAATTCCTGTTGCATCTGAAAGTAGAAACTCGCCCGATAACAACGGTATGTGTATTTTTTCCCTAGGCCATTCTGGTTAAGCGTGTGAAGCAGCAGAATTGCGAAAAATTGTTTGCCTTCTCAACCATTTCTTGGCTTCAAACTCCCATATCTCGCGAACGGATTGACCTAACCCAAAAATTCCTGTTGCTTCTGAAAGTAGAAACTCGCCCGATTACAACGGTATGTGTATTTTTTCCCTAGGCCATTCTGGTAAAGCGTTAGGAGCAGCAGAAGTGCGAAAAAGTTGTTGTCTTCATAACCATTTCTTAGCTTCAAACTCCCATATCTCGCGAACGGATTGACCAAACCCAGAAGTTCCTGCTGCGTCTGAAAGTAGAAACTCGCCCGATTACAAGGATATGTGTATTTTTTCCATAGGCCATTCTGGTTAAGCGTTTGGAGCAGCAGAATAGCGAAAAATTTGTTGCCTTCTCAACTATTTCTTGGCTTCAAACTCCCATATCTCGCGAACGGATTGACCTAACCCAAAAATTCCAGCTGCATCTGAAAGTAGAACCTCGCCCGTTTACAACGGTATGTGTATTTTTTCCCTAGGCCATTCTGGTTAAGCGTTTGGAGCAGCAGAAGTGCGAAATATTTGTTGCCTTCTCAACCATTTCTTGGCTTCAAACTCCCATATCTCGCGAACGGATTGACCTAACCCAAAAATTCCTGCTGCGTCTGAAAGTAGAAACTCGCCCGTTTACAACGGTATGTGTATTTTTTCCCTAGGCCATTCTGGTTAAGCGTTTGGAGCAGCAGAAGTGCGAAATATTTGTTGTCTTCTTAACCATTTCTTAGCTTGAAAGTCCCATATCTCGCGAACGGATTGACCTAACCCAAAAATTCCTGTTGCGTCTGAAAGTAGAAACTCGCCCGATTACAACGGTATGTGTATTTTTTCACTAGGCCATTCTGATTAAGCGTTTGGAGCAGCAGAAGTGCGAAAAATTTGTTGTCTTCATAACCATTTCTTGGCTTCAAACTCCCATATCTCGCGAACGGATTGACCTAACCCAAAAATTCCTTTTGCATCTGAAAGTAGAAACTCGCCCGATTACAACGGTATGTGTATTTTTTCCCTAGGCCATTCTGGTTAAGCGTGTGAAGCAGCAGAATTGCGAAAAATTGTTTGCCTTCTCAACCATTTCTTGGCTTCAAACTCCCATATCTCGCGAACGGATTGACCTAACCCAAAAATTCCTGTTGCTTCTGAAAGTAGAAACTCGCCCGATTACAACGGTATGTGTATTTTTTCCCTAGGTCATTCTGGTAAAGCGTTAGGAGCAGCAGAAGTGCGAAAAAGTTGTTGTCTTCATAACCATTTCTTAGCTTCAAACTCCCATATCTCGCGAACGGATTGACCAAACCCAGAAGTTCCTGCTGCGTCTGAAAGTAGAAACTCGCCCGATTACAAGGATATGTGTATTTTTTCCATAGGCCATTCTGGTTAAGCGTTTGGAGCAGCAGAATAGCGAAAAATTTGTTGCCTTCTCAACTATTTCTTGGCTTCAAACTCCCATATCTCGCGAACGGATTGACCTAACCCAAAAATTCCAGCTGCATCTGAAAGTAGAACCTCGCCCGTTTACAACGGTATGTGTATTTTTTCCCTAGGCCATTCTGGTTAAGCGTTTGGAGCAGCAGAAGTGCGAAATATTTGTTGCCTTCTCAACCATTTCTTGGCTTCAAACTCCCATATCTCGCGAACGGATTGACCTAACCCAAAAATTCCTGCTGCGTCTGAAAGTAGAAACTCGCCCGTTTACAACGGTATGTGTATTTTTTCCCTAGGCCATTCTGGTTAAGCGTTTGGAGCAGCAGAAGTGCGAAATATTTGTTGTCTTCTTAACCATTTCTTAGCTTGAAAGTCCCATATCTCGCGAACGGATTGACCTAACCCAAAAATTCCTGTTGCGTCTGAAAGTAGAAACTCGCCCGATTACAACGGTATGTGTATTTTTTCACTAGGCCATTCTGATTAAGCGTTTGGAGCAGCAGAAGTGCGAAAAATTTGTTGTCTTCATAACCATTTCTTGGCTTCAAACTCCCATATCTCGCGAACGGATTGACCTAACCCAAAAATTCCTTTTGCATCTGAAAGTAGAAACTCGCCCGATTACAACGGTATGTGTATTTTTTCCCTAGGCCATTCTGGTTAAGCGTGTGAAGCAGCAGAATTGCGAAAAATTGTTTGCCTTCTCAACCATTTCTTGGCTTCAAACTACCATATCTCGCGAACGGATTGACCTAACCCAAAAATTCCTGTTGCTTCTGAAAGTAGAAACTCGCCCGATTACAACGGTATGTGTATTTTTTCCCTAGGCCATTCTGGTTAAGCGTTAGGAGCAGCAGAAGTGCGAAAAAGTTGTTGTCTTCATAACCATTTCTTAGCTTCAAACTTCCATATCTCGCGAACGGATTGACCAAACCCAGAAGTTCCTGCTGCGTCTGAAAGTAGAAACTCGCCCGATTACAAGGATATGTGTATTTTTTCCCTAGGCGATTCTGGTTAAGCGTTAGGAGCAGCAGAAGTGCGAAAAATTTGTTGTCTTGTCAATCATTTCTTAGCTTCAAACTCCCATATCTCGCGAACGGATTGACCTAACCCAAAAATTCCTGTTGCATCTGAAAGTAGAAACTCGCCCGATTACAACGATATGTGTATTTTTTCCCTAGGCCATTCTGGTTAAGCGTTAGGAGCAGCAGAAGTGCGAAAAATTTGTTGTCTTGGCAATCATTTCTTAGCTTCAAACTCCCATATCTCGCGAACGGATTGACCTAACCCAAAAATTCCTATTGCATCTGAAAGTAGAAACTCGCCCGATTACAACGGTACGTGTATTTTTCCCTTAGGCCATTCTGGTTAAGCGATTGGAGCAGCAGAATTGCGAAAAATTTATTGTCTTGTCAACCATTTCTTACCTTGAAAGTCCCATATCTCGCGAACGGATTGACCTTACCCAAAAATTCCTATTGCATCTGAAAGTAGAAACTCGCCCGATTACAGCGGTATGTGTATTTTTTCCCTAGGCCATTCGGGTTAAGCGTGTGGAGCAGCAGAATAGCGAAAAATTGTTTGCCTTCTCAACCATTTCATGGCTTCAAACTCCCATATCTCGCGAACGGATTGACCTAACCCAAAAATTCTTGTTGCATCTGAAACAAGAAACTCGCCCGATTACAACGGTATGTGTATCTTTTCCATAGGCCATTCTGGTTAAGCGTTTGGAGCAGCAGAATAGCGAAAAATTGTTTGCCTTCTCAACTATTTCTTGGCTTCAAACTCCCATATCTCGCGAACGGATTGACCTGACCCAAAAATTCCTGCTGCGTCTGAAAGTAGAAACTCGCCCGTTTACAACGGTATGTGTATTTTTTCCCTAGGCCATTCTGGTTAAGCGATTGGAGCAGCAGAATTGCGAAAAATTTATTGTCTTGTCAACCATTTCTTACCTTGAAAGTCCCATATCTCGCGAACGGATTGACCTTACCCAAAAATTCCTATTGCATCTGAAAGTAGAAACTCGCCCGATTACAGCGGTATGTGTATTTTTTCCCTAGGCCATTCGGGTTAAGCGTGTGGAGCAGCAGAATAGCGAAAAATTGTTTGCCTTCTCAACCATTTCATGGCTTCAAACTCCCATATCTCGCGAACGGATTGACCTAACCCAAAAATTCTTGTTGCATCTGAAACAAGAAACTCGCCCGATTACAACGGTATGTGTATCTTTTCCATAGGCCATTCTGGTTAAGCGTTTGGAGCAGCAGAATAGCGAAAAATTGTTTGCCTTCTCAACTATTTCTTGGCTTCAAACTCCCATATCTCGCGAACGGATTGACCTGACCCAAAAATTCCTGCTGCGTCTGAAAGTAGAAACTCGCCCGTTTACAACGGTATGTGTATTTTTTCCCTAGGCCATTCTGGTTAAGCGTTTGGAGCAGCAGAAGTGCGAAATATTTGTTGTCTTCTTAACCATTTCTTAGCTTGAAAGTCCCATATCTCGCGAACGGATTGACCTAACCCAAAAATTCCTGTTGCGTCTGTAAGTAGAAACTCGCCCGATTACAACGGTATGTGTATTTTTTCACTAGGCCATTCTGATTAAGCGTTTGGAGCAGCAGAAGTGCGAAAAATTTGTTGTCTTCATAACCATTTCTTGGCTTCAAACTCCCATATCTCGCGAACGGATTGACCTAACCCAAAAATTCCTGTTGCGTCTGAAAGTAGAAACTCGCCCGATTACAACGGTATGTGTATTTTTTCCCTAGGCAATTCTGGTTAAGCGTTTGGAGCAGCAGAATTGCGAAAAATTTTTTGCCTTCTCAACCATTTCTTGGCTTCAAACTCCCATATCTCGCGAACGGATTGACCTAACCCAAAAATTCCTGTTGCATCTGAAAGTAGAAACTCGCCCGATTACAACGGTATGTGTATTTTTTCCCTAGGCCATTCTGGTTAAGCGTTAGGAGCAGCAGAAGTGCGAAAAAGTTGTTGTCTTCATAACCATTTCTTAGCTTCAAACTCTCATATCTCGCGAACGGATTGACCAAACCCAGAAGTTCCTGCTGCGTCTGAAAGTAGAAACTCGCCCGATTACAACGACATGTGTATTTCTTCCCTAGGCCATTCTGGTTAAGCGTGTGGAGCAGCAGAATTGCGAAAAATTGTTTGCCTTCTCAACCATTTCTTGGCTTCAAACTTCCATATCTCGCGAACGGATTGACCTAACCCAAAAATTCCTGTTGCGTCTGAAAGTAGAAACTCGCCCGATTACAACGGTATGTGTATTTTTTCACTAGGCCATTCTGATTAAGCGTTTGGAGCAGCAGAAGTGCGAAAAATTTGTTGTCTTCATAACCATTTCTTGGCTTCAAACTCCCATATCTCGCGAACGGATTGACCTAACCCAAAAATTCCTGTTGCGTCTGAAAGTAGAAACTCGCCCGATTACAACGGTATGTGTATTTTTTCCCTAGGCCATTCTGATTAAGCGTTTGGAGCAGCAGAATTGCGAAAAATTTTTTGCCTTCTCAACCATTTCTTGGCTTCAAACTCCCATATCTCGCGAACGGATTGACCTAACCCAAAAATTCCTGTTGCATCTGAAAGTAGAAACTCGCCCGATTACAACGGTATGTGTATTTTTTCCCTAGGCCATTCTGGTTAAGCGTTTGGAGCAGCAGTAGTGCGAAAAATTTGTTGTCTTCTTTACCAGTTCTTACTTCAAACTCCCATATCTCGCGAACGGATTGACCTAACCCAAAAATTCCAGTTGCATCTGAAAGTAGAAACTCGCCCGATTACAACGGTATGTGTATTTTTTCCCTAGGCCATTCTGGTTAAGCGTTAGGAGCAGCAGAAGTGCGAAAAATTTGTTGTCTTCTCAACCATTTCTTAGCTTCAAACTCCCATATCTCGCGAACGGATTGACCAAACCCAGAAGTTCCTGCTGCGTCTGAAAGTAGAAACTCGCCCGATTACAACGATATGTGTATTTCTTCCCTAGGCCATTCTGGTTAAGCGTTAGGAGCAGCAGAAGTGCGAAAAATTTGTTGTCTTGTCAATCATTTCTTAGCTTCAAACTCCCATATCTCGCGAACGGATTGACCTAACCCAAAAATTCCTATTGCATCTGAAAGTAGAAACTCGCCCGATTACAACGGTACGTGTATTTTTCCCTTAGGCCATTCTGGTTAAGCGATTGGATCAGCAGAATTTGCGAAAAATTTATTGTGTTGTCAACCATTTCTTACCTTGAAAGTCCCATATCTCGCGAACGGATTGACCTTACCCAAAAATTCCTATTGCATCTGAAAGTAGAAACTCGCCCGATTACAGCGGTATGTGTATTTTTTCCCTAGGCCATTCGGGTTAAGCGTGTGGAGCAGCAGAATAGCGAAAAATTGTTTGCCTTCTCAACAATTTCTTGGCTTCAAACTCCCATATCTCGCGAACGGTTTGACCTACCCAAAAATTCCTGTTGGGTCTGAAAGTAGAAACTCGCCCGATTACAACGGTATGTGTATTTCTTCCCTGGGCCATTCTGGTTAAGCGTTTGGAGCAGCAGAATTGCGAAAAATTTTTTGCCTTCTTTACCAGTTCTTAGCTTCAAACACCCATATCTCGCGAACGGATTGACCTAACCCAAAAATTCTTGTTGCATCTGAAACAAGAAACACGCCCGATTACAACGGTATGTGTATTTTTTCCATAGGCCATTCTGGTTAAGCGTTTGGAGCAGCAGAATAGCGAAAAATTGTTTGCCTTCTCAACTATTTCTTGGCTTCAAACTCCCATATCTCGCGAACGGATTGACCTAACCCAAAAATTCCAGCTGCATCTGAAAGTAGAACCTCGCCCGTTTACAACGGTATGTGTATTTTTTCCCTAGGCCATTCTGGTTAAGCGTTTGGAGCAGCAGAAGTGCGAAATATTTGTTGCCTTCTCAACCATTTCTTGGCTTCAAACTCCCATATCTCGCGAACGGATTGACCTAACCCAAAAATTCCTGCTGCGTCTGAAAGTAGAAACTCGCCCGTTTACAACGGTATGTGTATTTTTTCCCTAGGCCATTCTGGTTAAGCGTTTGGAGCAGCAGAAGTGCGAAATATTTGTTGTCTTCTTAACCATTTCTTAGCTTGAAAGTCCCATATCTCGCGAACGGATTGACCTAACCCAAAAATTCCTGTTGCGTCTGAAAGTAGAAACTCGCCCGATTACAACGGTATGTGTATTTTTTCACTAGGCCATTCTGATTAAGCGTTTGGAGCAGCAGAAGTGCGAAAAATTTGTTGTCTTCATAACCATTTCTTGGCTTCAAACTCCCATATCTCGCGAACGGATTGACCTAACCCAAAAATTCCTTTTGCATCTGAAAGTAGAAACTCGCCCGATTACAACGGTATGTGTATTTTTTCCCTAGGCCATTCTGGTTAAGCGTGTGAAGCAGCAGAATTGCGAAAAATTGTTTGCCTTCTCAACCATTTCTTGGCTTCAAACTACCATATCTCGCGAACGGATTGACCTAACCCAAAAATTCCTGTTGCTTCTGAAAGTAGAAACTCGCCCGATTACAACGGTATGTGTATTTTTTCCCTAGGCCATTCTGGTTAAGCGTTAGGAGCAGCAGAAGTGCGAAAAAGTTGTTGTCTTCATAACCATTTCTTAGCTTCAAACTTCCATATCTCGCGAACGGATTGACCAAACCCAGAAGTTCCTGCTGCGTCTGAAAGTAGAAACTCGCCCGATTACAAGGATATGTGTATTTTTTCCCTAGGCGATTCTGGTTAAGCGTTAGGAGCAGCAGAAGTGCGAAAAATTTGTTGTCTTGTCAATCATTTCTTAGCTTCAAACTCCCATATCTCGCGAACGGATTGACCTAACCCAAAAATTCCTGTTGCATCTGAAAGTAGAAACTCGCCCGATTACAACGATATGTGTATTTTTTCCCTAGGCCATTCTGGTTAAGCGTTAGGAGCAGCAGAAGTGCGAAAAATTTGTTGTCTTGGCAATCATTTCTTAGC